>NC_035437.2:105786311-106116134 GCF_002127325.2 Helianthus annuus
ATTTCTAAATGCGACTTCTGGCTACGTGAAGTCCACTTCTTAGGCCATGTGGTGAACAGGGATGCGATCCATGTCGACCCATCCAAGATAGATTCGATCAGGAACTGGCCTGCACCGCGTACACCGACGGAAATACGCCAATTCTTGGGGCTTGGCGGGGTATTACAGACGATTCATTAAAGACTTTTCGAAGATCGCGCAACCGCTTACTATGCTGACACAGAAAGGTGTCACCTACCGTTGGGTCTCGGGTGTGTATTGATGTAACGGGATAAAGTTATCGCCTACGCTTCGCGGCAACTCAAGATTCATGAACGGAACTACACGACGTACGATTTAGAGCTGGGAGCTGTTGTTTTCGCGCTTAAGATATGGCGACACTACCTGTACGGTACCAGGTGCACGATTTACACCGATCACAGGAGTCTCGAGCATATTCTTAAGCAAAAGGATTTGAACATGCGTCAACGGAGATGGGTTGAACTTCTGAACGACTACGAAGGCTCCATCAAGTATCATCCAAGCAAGGCCAATGTTGTGGCTGACGCCCTCAGTCGAAAAGACACTTTACCTAGGCGTGTACGAGCTCTGTAGCTCACTATTCAGTCTGATCTTCCTGCACAGATACGAAATGCTCAGGTTGAAGCATTGAAACCCGAAAATGTCATGGCTGAAGCCTTACGCGGTTCAAGGCAACGATTAGAACAAAAGGAAGACGACGCCTACTATGTGACAGGACGTATTTGGGTCCCACTATATGGCGGCTTACGAGAACTTGTGATGGATGAAACTCATAAGTCTCGCTACTCGGTACATCCAGGTTCGGATGAAATGTACCCCGATATCAGAACTACATATTGGTGGCATAGCATGGAGGCCCGCATTGTAACTTACGTCGGCAAATGTTCGACTTGTGCGAGAGTCAAGACAGAGTACCAGAAACCCTCAGGCCTACTTCAGCAGCCTAAGATACCTCAATGGAAATGGGAAGAAATTTCCATGGATTTCGTTACAGGCCTACCTAGATCCCAGCGTGGCAATGATACTATATGGGTAATTGTGGATCGACTCACCAAGTCTGCACACTTCCTGGCTACAAAGGAAACGGATAAGTTCTCCACTCTCGCAGACATCTATCTTAAAGAAGTTGTTTCGAGGCACGGGGTGCCCACCTCCATCATTTCGGATCGGGATGCACGATTCACGTCAGAACTATAGCAAGCAATACACAAATCTTTCGGCTCACGTTTAGACATGAGCACAGCATATCATCCTCAGACGGATGGGCAGTATGAGCGCACGATTCAAACTCTAGAAGACATGCTTCGGGCGTGTGTTATCAATTTCGGCAACAGCTGGGAAAAGCACCTCCCTTTAGTGGAGTTTTCGTACAATAACAGTTACCACACCAGCATTCAAGCCGCTCCATTCGAGGCATTGTACGGACGTAAATGCCGGTCACCTCTCGGTTGGGCAGAGGTGGGGGATAGTTAGATTACAGGCCCAGAAATGGTAGTTGACGCTACTGAACGAATTGCACAGATACGGCAACGCATGGCGGCAGCTCGCGATCGCCAGAAAAGCTACGCAGATAAGCGTAGGAAGCCATTGAAATTTCAGGTCGGGGACCGGGTTTTTACTCAAAGTTTCACCCTGGAAGGGTGTGGTTAGTTTTGGTAAAAGAGGCAAACTCAATCCACGGTATGTTGGACCGTTCGAAATCACTGAAAGAATAGGCCAAGTAGCCTACAGACTGAACCTACCAGCTGAACTCAGTGCAGTTCACAATGTATTTCACGTGTCGAATCTGAAGAAATGTCTATCAGATGAGACCCTCATAGTTCCTTTTAAGGAACTCACTATCGACGAGCGGTTGCAGTTCTCGAGGAGCCAGTTGAAATCACGGACCGGGATGTTAAGGTCCTCAAACACAAGAGAATCCCTCTTGTTCGAGTTCGTTGGAACTCCCGACGTGGCCCAGAGTACACCCGGGAACGCGAAGACCAAATGAAAGAAAAGTACCCCCAGTTATTCGAAACCAATGCATCCACTACTGAGACTGAAGCTACTACTGCGGAATTTCGGGACGAAATTCCAAATCAACGGGGGGATGATGTGACACCCCAGGAAAACCAGTGAACAATACAGCTTACCTAGCTTCCTCAGTGAGTGCGTACCAAATTTCGGGACGAAATTTCTTTTAAGTTGGGGATAATGTGACAACTCGAAATTTCAAGATTTCTATTTCGCAATTAATGCACGTTCTTGTATTATTTAGTCGATTGATATCACAATTAGTGGTTATGGAATTTGTATATGTTTTGATTCAATGAAGTGTGTTGTGTGATTATGTGATTATGCATGATTATGTGTTAATTGTGATAAACTTATCAAATGCATAAACTTGGTGGTGAAACTGTGAAACTATTTGAGATGGTGTACTATTGTAAAATATATTAGTTAAGGGTGTAGAGGGCCATTAGTGAACTTAAACTATACTTAACCCTAAATCATTCACTAAACCACACACACAAGAATTCAAGCACGTACTTTCATTTCTTTGGCTCTAGCAAGCATCACCATCATCATTGGCACAAGATAATCATCACACTTGATTCCTCTTCCTCTAGAATCGTTCAAGGTAATTGTTAATGATTGTGCGTTGATTATTTGATCGTATCAATTCTTGATTAATTGTTGATTGATTCATGCTTGTAAACCCTAGTTCCTCACATGATATCCTATGATTCTGATTTGATTATGGATAATGGTGATCATGATGATGATTTACATGCTTGATAGATTGTTCTTGTTATAATTGTTGTGGTTAATCACCGGTTGATTGGTCTTTGTTCATGTCGTCCGTATGAATCTGTATTAGGGTTTTATGATCACGTTAGAAACTAAAACGTAACTGGTTTGATTTCTTTTGATGTGGTATTGGAATTCACGTATTGTTGTTGTCTGAGTTATGTGCATAATTGATTGCCCGAGTTTCTTAACACATGTGTTACCCGAGTTTAATTGATAAGAAAAACCATGTCTGAGCTTCTTAAATGAAATGATGCCCGAGTTTTTAACTATCCACACATGGTCCGAGTTTAATGAGTTCACTTAGTCCGAGTTTAATATGATCTAGCATGTCCGAGTTTGTTCATTATCTTGCTGGTCCGAGCTTCTCAATATATAAGATAGGTGACCGAGTTTCATGGCAGCCCCCCCCCCCCCACACATGCATGGACCGAGTTTAAGAAAACTCACATGGTCCGACTTTAAAAATGCTTGTCCGAGTTTAATCCTTAAGTGCTTGTCCGAGTTTATTGTTAATTGTAAGTCCGAGTTTATTGAAATAAATATGGACCGAGTTTCTGGTCCTGAATACTACCCGAGTTTAACCCCACATATGTTGGTCCGAGTTTCATATGGTAAATAAGGGGTCTGAGGTTCTTTATTTCATGTTGAGGTCCGAGTTTCTTATATATATTAGTAGTCCGAATATCTTGTGATAGGTGACAAGGATTTGAGTTTCAGCTTAAATTAATAAGTAACAAGGATGCTGTTGGTCCGATGCGTTGATATCCCATGTATGTGGGCCGACCTTTGGGCTTGTAACATATAACCTAACTTTTATATGTTAAATATATAGCCTGACTCTTATTTATATATATATCAACCATGATCCGAAATTTAAATACGACGCATGATCCGAATATTTAAATGGTAATCATATGATCCGACTTTTATTCGTAATCACATTATCTGACTGTTATGCATGTTAACTGGTCCGACCTTCTTTGATGTGCGTTGTCTGAATATGATAACTGTGCTAAGTGTTAATCATGTTAAGCGTGTGAGTTCTGCCAAAACTTGTTACCTTGTTAAATATGTGGATTTCGATAAACACGATGACCCTGTTAATTGTTACCGAATAACCTTGTTCGTATTAACCAAGAACTCTATCTTATGATGCATGATTGTAAGAAGGTGAAATAACTGATATGTGTTACGTGACGATGTTTGCTTACGCCCACTTCGAGACATACATATTGCATGTGAATCTACGAGCTTAACTGATCGAGTGTTCGTGTATAAATTAGGACTTGATTGATTACCTGTGAGCACATACTTAGCATACCGAGCAAACCAAGGTGAGTTCACACAGCCAAGGCATGTTGTTCCCAGGGTGGGAATGGGATTTGATTATTTACTGGTACTTACCTATACCGGAACATAGTGATGTGATTTGATGAACTATTGTACTTACGCAGCTGATAGAACTACGACTAGACTAGTAACACTTATTGAACTGATCTTCGCACACCTGCCAAGGGTTGGCCGCGATATTATGACTGACTTCGCACACCTGCCTTTGGAAGGCCGCGAACTGTAATTTACTAATCTTCGCACACCTGCCTGGTAGGCCGCGATACAAATAAAGCTAGTCTAGAATACACGGGATGAACATCCCCTAATATCTTCGCATACCTGCCTGGGAGGCCGCGATGGAAACTAATACGATACATGACATAACGAACGAACATACTACTACGCACACCATACTATTACTGAACTGTAAACTGTGAACTCGCTCAACTAGTTTGTTGATCCTCTGTTACATGCCTTGCAGGTCGTTAGATTCATGGAGCTTGCACAGGGAGGAGCAGGTCGTTGTGGAGCATGGATTATGTTTTGTAACTTAATGAACTCATGTTACACTTTTGGGTTTTCATACTTATGCTTCCGCTATATTTTGAAACTATGATTATGTCTGAACACCTATCATATTTAATGACGGGTTAACATTTATTATACTTGGTATTAATTACATGTTCGATATGATTGGTGGCTTGATCCTGGTCAGTCACGCTCCCAAGCGGTGCTACTCCGCGGGTGGATTTTGGGGGGTGTGACATGGTGAGTCTGAGCAAAACAGGAAAGGCATTGGCTCAGAGTTTCATCAAGTTCCACCACCGGAAAAGTTTGCATTTTATGATGAAGAAAAGGACGAAAAAGCTTTCAACCTGGTAGATCAATTGCCAGACAACATTGATGTAACCTATTCCAAATCTGATGATTCTAGGGATTCAGAGGTGGTAGGTAAAGTCGTTGAAAGTGTGTTGAAAGAAGAGTCGATTGAATCTGGTAAATCTGAATCACAGGATGAAAATGAAGGTAATTTTCATGATGGATATCTGAAAAACACAAAATCCGAGAAAAATTTGAATGATGATTCAAAAGGATTGGTTTATTCCATGATTGGATCGGACAAATTGTTCTTAGATGTTGTATTCCCAATTCACAATGTGATTTCAGAAAAGATTGACAAAGTCTTCAAGATGGTTGAGATTGAAAAGTCTGCAATTCCAAAATTTGCTAGTAAAGGTCACAAAACTTTTTATAACAAACCTGGTTTCAAGAAGAAAAACATGAAGGTTGGTTTGGGTTATAAGAAGAAACAAAATTGTAATAAAAATGAAACTCCGAATTTTCAGGCAAAAATGAACTTTGTTCATGGAACAACGTCAGAAGAAGAGAAAGAACTAAAATTTAGACGACAGTCTAATGACGAGTTCTTAGCTCAAAAGAAAAATCAACAACCACAGGTCAAAGATGTGTCTAAGAGAACATGTTTCAAATGTGATCAAATTGGACATCTTGCACGCAAATGTCCAAATCTGAAACCTGTTGGTGTTGAGACGAAAAAGAAGTCTGTTTATGTTGAAAAACAGAAATCTGAAGTTGTAACTCAGAAGTCAACAAAATTTGAATCAAAGCAAACTTGGAAGCCAAAAATTTCAAAGGCTGACTCACAACAAACATGGAAACCTGTGACGTCCAAATTTAAAACAACACAAAGTTGGAAAACAACTGTTGATGCAACAAAACCAAACCAGTTTTGGAAACCAAAAGTTGTTGTTCAGAATCAAAATATTCAAAAAGAGTCACATTTTTACAAACGAGGGACTCCAAAAGGTCAAACATGGAGTGTTAAGAAACAAATGACTTCGGTAAATGATGAGAAAGTTGAAATTAAAATTGAAAAAGTCCTTTTTCAAAACGACAAAGATTTTCTGAAGTTGAATGATGCATATTGTATTGAAATGCCTAAGGTTCAACAGACCTGGGCTAAATTGTTCAAGTGACTAAATAGTTAAATGTGCAGGTGCTCAAGAAAACTGAAGACTGTGAAAATGGAAATAGGAGCAGCCTGCCACGAAAGGAGGAGGCTGCTGATCCCCGCGATGGTTAAACAGGGAGTTTGTTTGTTTTCTGTATATAAATAAATAATATTTTCATAAAAACTCTAAAAATTTGAAAAGTTAAAAATAAAAAATATGTTTTCATTTTGTCAAAATTTGAAAAATCAAAAATATGTTTGTTTTTTTTTAAATTTGTAAAAATTTCAAAAATTTGTTGATTTAATATGCCGAAACCCTCATGGCAGAACAAACATGGTTAATTTCACAAGATTGAAAAAGGGTTTTCAAACTGTAAAATATCAATGTGTTGTAAATCATGGGGTTACGTTATGCTTTTTGCAATTCAGTGCACGAAAAGCAGAAAATGGATAGCGAGACAAAGCTATCTTCATCGGTTTGTCAAATTTTTTTATAATGATTTTTCATTTTAGGGGGAGTAAGAAATTGTCCGAAAATACAAAAAATTAGAAAATGAAAAAGCCAAAAACATGATAAAATTAAAATTGAGTTTTTGTGTAAAAAGAGGAAATGATAGTACATCAGTAGACAATCACAGTACGCTAAAGAATTGTAATGCTATAATGTGATAAATGGTCTCACTGATGATATGCCAGTAGGTTTTTACACGCTTAGTAGATTGTTTTCGAGATATAAACCTAAATTTCAAACTTACTTATTTCGTGGGGAACATCTCTCGGATATATAGGTAACCCCTGAAATCTTGTTTGAAAGACCCCTCTTTCTGAGATACTAGGTCTTTATACTTAATGATATCTGGGGTATTATCCCGGGACTTCTGATTTTGCAGAAGCAGTGGCCTAGTCCCCGTATAATACTTTCCGCATTGCTTGAAATATAGCATCGCCCTCAGTACAATAAATGATGAAACATTGCAAAATGCTAATCATGTGCTGTTGAAGAAAAGATCCTCTAAAGGGGACACACCAAAAGTCGAAGCCGTCATCTCTCTGCGTATACGGAAGTATCGACCTGAGCTCTCACGGCCCTCGCATTTAACCCTTTACAGATATCATCTAGGTATACTCACCTGTAAGACTAAATATTGGGATCTGGATACGAGAGTATATTTTGAGGTGGGACACGCGAATAAGTTTAAGTTCTTAAAACACTAATCTCGTATCTCGAATCAATTGAAGTTTGTGTGAAAATTTAAGTGGATCAGTATACTGGCAATCTAAGTAAATCGTTTAGAACTTAAAGTGTTTAAAGCTCAACGGTACTAGTGATTTGTCATAAACTCATATGATCCTCTGACGCGAACTCAAACAAAAATATTGTCTGTAAATATGTTTGTAAATATTTCTTTGCTGCTTTATATTTTCAGAAAAATACAAAAAGATTTTTGATTCTGTTTTATTTTCGACAACCGATGTCTGAGTACTAAGTTTCAAAATCTAAGTATGCTAACCGTGTTTCTGAAAATAAAACAAGTTCATTAATTTGAAACTTGAAACCTTAAAATCAAAAATTCAAAAACAGTTTGTGAGATCTCCAAGGTTATTAAGTTGGACTTGGATGATTAACCGTGAAGGATTTGGATGCTCATATTGTTAAAATCTGTTGTAAAAGAGCCCGTTTTCGATTTTGGATGTTTAAATACTGCCAAATCTATGAAGCATTTTGATAGGGAGAGAGTCAAGATAATCCTGGATATATTCATATTATTATATCTTTAAAGCTAGGATCTTGATTTAGAAAGTTTAAAAGAGCCAGAATACGATTTCTGGACCATTTCAAAACATTGTTACTTATAAATGTTTGAGATTTGCAGATGTTGTGCCAGACTACGATCCTGACAGCCGAGTCTGAGGGGGAGTCTGAAGACGAGCTCAACGCAAGGGGAAGCATGCAAGAAGCCAGGTATCATTCCTGGAAGAGCTTGTAACCGGAAAGCCAGGTGTTGATCCCAAAAGCACGGAAGCTTGACGAAAGGGGGAGCCTGAAGAGTTTACCGAAAGGGGGGCTGGAGTTGATGACAGATCCACCAGGATTCTGTTCAAGCAAGAGGGAGTCTATATTTGCTAAAAACGTGTTAAATATTCAAGAAGACTCAGAAAGAAAAAAGAAAGACAAGTCGCTACGAGCTTGACTACGGATTGACTGCGGCAATATCCAAGGGGGAGTCTGTTAGTGCATGTATGTCTATCGCCTCCGTCAATTACGTCCATCGCAGAAATGAAGAAATTCAAGTACTCATATTGTAATAGTAAAAGATTAATAGGAAAAGGCAAGGTGGCATTTATGTAATAATGAGGAATCTCATTAAAGCCCCTTGGCTTATAAATAGGAGGCTTATGCCTTAGTTTTAGAACTTTTGCCATTTGGAGCTTTGGAGCTTAGAGATTAGAGAGAGAAGCTAGAGAGAGAAAGTAGAGAGAGAAAGGCAAAAGGTGATTCACGTTGCTTGTACGTTTTCAGATATTTCTATAGAATCACAGATTGAGTACGTCTCGTGTGTTCGGTCACTCACGTTCACGGATTCCGCACGTCGAACGTGTCATACGCAATCGTTTCGGAGTCAAAAACGGTCCTAACAGAAAAAGCCAAAAACATTAAAAAAATTCAAAAATGAGTTTTTGTTGCATAAAAGAGGAGATGATAGTACATCAGTGGACTATCACAACACGCTAAAGATATGAAATGTTTAAAAGTAATAAACAATCTTATTGTGGATATGTCAGTAGATTTTTACACATTCAGTAAATTATTTTCGAGATATAAATATAAATTCAAACTTGCTTATCTCGTGGGGAACATCTCTTGGATATATGGATAACCCCCGAAATTTCGTTTGAAAGGTTCCTCTTTCTGAGATACTAGGTCTTTATACTCAGTGATATCTGGGGTATTATCCCGGGACTTTTGCTGAATGGAAATTCTGACCTAGTCCCCGTATAATACTTTCTGCAAACTTGCTTGAAACATAGCAAAAGCCCTCAGCAATCATGATTAAACAATAAAATTGATAATCATTGCTGTTGAAGAAAAGTTCCTCTAAAGGGGACACACCAAAAGTCGAAGCCGTCATATCTCTGCGTATACGGAAGTATCGACCTGAGCTCTCACGGCCCTTGCAATTTAGCCCCTTTACAAATATTATCTAGGTATACTCACCTGTAAGACTGAATATTGGGATCTGGATACGGGAGTATATTCAAGTAGTGGGACACACGGATAAGTTCAAGTATCTAAGACATTAATCTCGTATCTCGAAACAGTTAAAATGTGTGTAAAAATTTAAAGAGGACCAATATACTGACAATCTAGGTAAATTGTTTTGTAGCTTAAAATGTTTAAAGCTTAACGGTGTTAGTGATGTGTCTCAAAAACTGATATGATCCTCTTGCACGAACTCACAAAAATATTGTCTGTAAATATTTCTTTACTATATTGCTGTATGTTCAAAAATCCAAAAAGTTTTTTGACACCTGATGTTGATAAGTTGATGTTCGAAATTCCAAGTGCTAAACTTGATGAACAGGTTTGGATAAAGAGTGAGTGAAAATGAGTGTTCTTTTCAAAAGAAAATTTCATAGAACAACTCGTTTTGATTGTTTACCAGAATAGTTTCTAAATTTTAAGATTTAATCTTTGAGAAATTTATGTGTTGGGTAGAGATTGTGTAGATAACCTGAGCTAGAAGAGAGCCAGGTCTCGATCTTGTAATGAATTCTGAATCTGTGATTTCCAGACTACGATCCCAGCAGATTGAGAGGGGGAGTCTGATGGACAAAGTGCCAGATTCTAATTCGGAGATTGATGAAGAAGTTTAAAGGTCCAACATCCGAGGGAGAGGAGTATGTTGGTGATAAATTTTAAGAAAGGATGCTTAAAATGGATAACATTTCGGAGAGAAGCACGAAGACTGATAAAGACTGAAGGTTGACAATCGAAGACTCGACACTGAAGACTCCGTCAACATCTGAGGGGGAGTTTGTTGGTGCATCTGTCTGTCGCCTACGTCTTGTATCGAGTCTTGTTTAGAATAGGTTAGAAAAGGGCACGGAATCCAAGAAAGTTGTATTAGCAGGTGATTCCGCTCGAAATGACAGCTTGTCATTTCGAGCGAAACCCCTTAACATGTTGATTCCGCCCGAAATGTCATACACCTGATTTCGCTCGTAATGTGATTCCGCTTGTACGTGTTCGAGCGGAATCAGACCATCTATATATAGCTGTGTTATTTGGAGCGAAATCATAGGTCATAAGAACGATTGTCTTCCGGTGAGCCACGAAGTGCTACCGAAGTGTTGTCAGGCTTGTAACCGAATCATTGATCAATAAAAACAACACATTAAAGTGAATACGGCTGAGATTGCACCAAAACATTAGTTTCCGCCTCTTGGTTTGGATAAGAATTCTTCTGATCGACTCGTTCGGGTCGGAACACGGTCCTACAATGATTACGTTTACGCACCAGTGCGCGTATAACCTTCAGAAAGCGATTTATTGCTCGAAATTAAACAAGAATTGATATGTGCAAATGATACACATATTTATACAAATCCCAAGTATGAAATACAGTATTTCATTGGTTTGGTATTTGTTTGATGGTCGTAGCGACACAGGTATCACAGTCTCCCCTACTTTAGGGAAAATTTAATTTTAGAGGAAACCTGCGAAGACATCTGTGATTGTTTCGCTTTCGAATGAATCCTCCATTTCCAAAGTAAAACTCTAGGTCACGTTTGGATTCTTAGCGAATCTGTTAATTGTCAAAACGTTGTCGTTGAAGTAACAAAAATATGGGGTTTCGAACAATGGATAGGAGACTGTTTCCTATGAAGACTATTATAGGAAACTTGTGTGTGCTCGAAATCAGAGTTAGAGATTGCAAGATAAAATAACATTGGTCAAGGTCTAGGACTTCTAGTAACTTAAATAATGCTACATTCGCAATGTAATAAGGAACACTTATATATAGGAAGTACCAGTGGCGTATCCACCATGCCCTTTTTACATTGTTCCCATCTCGTTATTCTCATCACTATAGGTGTTAACACATGACAAAACTCGTTGTGGTTTCTGTCCACTGAATTCCATAATTACGTATGCATCCATAATTACGTAATTCCTTGCACAGTCCGCACAGTTCATTTCATAATGTGTAGGGTAATATCAATCGAACAAACATGAAATGACTTGACTAGTGTAGGAACGGTTTTGACGCCGTTCGATTGCGTAACGAACGTTCGACGTGCGGAATCCATGAACGTGCGTGACCGAACACACAATAACGTACTAGAAACGTGAATCTATTTCAAGATATGACAAGTTCGGTACAAGAATCACGTGTACAAAGACTTTCTCTCTCTAGACTTGAATCTCTACAATCACCAAATGGAGCTAAAGTCTTCAAAAGTCTTCCAAAACCTTACAACTTATGACATAACTCTCCTATTTATATGTCATTGGAATTAATGAGATTTCTCATTAATTACCAAAATGACACCTTGCTAATTTTATCTACTTGTGACATTATGAGCTTGATTTCTTCCGGCTTTTCACTACGACACGAATTGACGAAGGCGATAGACAATAAATGCTCAACAAACTCCCCCTTGGATATTGCCGCAGTCAATTCGTAGTTAAACTCGTAGTGGCTTGTCTTTCTTTAACTAAGACTCGAACGAGGATGTAGTCGACAGACAACTGCACCAACAGACTCCCCCTTGAATGTTGACGGAATCTTCAGTGAGAGTCTTCAAACATGACACTCTTCAATCTCGATCGGTCTTCTTCAGGACCTCTTCCTGGAATCATGTCTTCTTCAGGAACTTCTTCCTGGAATCATGTACCTGGATCTTTCTCTGGATCTAACTCTCGTCAGACTCCCCCTATCATCGAGCTGGTATCGCTGTCTGGAATTCGTTATCACCTTTGAAATTATATCCTGGCTTTTTCTCTGTTCAGCTTAAACACCTACACAAATCTCAAACACTAATAAGAACAAACAATATTGTGATTCAACTAACCGAATCAACTAAACATTTGAGAATCTTTCACATTTAAAATTTAACAAAATTTGAAACATTTCAAATTATGATTCAACATTTCAAACCAATTAACCAATCCAACTGTTCATCTTGTTTAGCCTTTGAGATTTTGAATATCAGCTTTTCACCATCAGTTGTCGAAAATCTTTTTGGATTTTTCATACTAGGAAACATAAATGCAACAGCAGAAATTAAATGCAGAAATGAAATCTGTACAAACATATTTTTGTGAGTTTGTGCAAGAGGATCATATCAGTTTTTGAGACAAATCACTAACACCGTTAAGCTTTGAACATTGTAAGCTCTAAACAATTTACCTAGATTGTCAGTTATATCTTTACACAAAGTTTAACTGATTCGAGATATGAGATTAATGTTTTAGATACTTAAACTTAAATGTGTATCACTCCACTTGAATATACTCCCGTATCCAGATCCCAATGTTCAGTCTTACAGGTGAGTATACCACAGATGATATCTGTAAAGGGGTAAATTGCGAGGGCCGTGAGATGACGGCTTCGACTTTCGGTGGGTCCCCTTTAGAGGATCTTTTAATTTCAACAGCAGCGACTATCAATTTTATTGTTTCATCAGCATGCTGAGGGCGAAGCTATGTTTCAAGCTTTTTGCGGAAAGCATTATCCGGGGACTAGGTCAGTACTTCCATACAGCAGAAGTCCTGTGTCACACCCCGGCCGCGTAAAACAACAAACCGAGGCGGAAACGCCGGGGAGGTGAGTGGCGACAGAATTATTGTTTCAACAACCATGGAAAATAAAGTTATGTATTATTAAAATTTAAGTTACATTGTCTTTGAGTTCAAACTAAACTAACATAATAACTGTCTTTTAAGTCACTAAGGCCCGAGTCCGCTTAAGTGAAGCACAAGCATCATCATGCATTAGCACCTGAAACACATGTAAAAATAGGTACGTCAGCATAAAAATGCCTGTGAGATACATAGGTTTTGTTTATGCAGATTCATGACTTGTATTTGAAAGGAGAGTTTAATAAAATGTAGTCATGAACCTTGTAAAATGTTTTCCTTTGTAAAACCATGTGAAAATCAATGAAAATCAAATGATGATGAAATGATAATGCATGGTTAAATGAATAACCAAGTAAAAGTGAATTTGTATAAAATATGTAATTGTAAAACAATGTCATGTTTATGTATGAAATGTTTCATGTGTTGCCCAAGTGGTTTATATAACGCAACGATGTATAATACGATAAAAGCACTTATATATAGGAAGTACCAGCGGCGTATCCACCATGCTTTTATCATATAACACATAGCCCCGTTACATAAGTCACTTATCAATAACCAACCAAAATGTCTTGTTCCATGTCAAAATGTGTATGTGTAAACCATGTACAATGTCATGTATATCATGTAAAACCAATGAAATGCATAGCAAGTAGGAAATCATCTACTTAACTATGTAATGATGTCTAATGTGAAAACAAATGTCATGTATGGTGAATAACTAGAAGTTACTCAACCCCATAGAAAATGTACAAAACATGTTTTTGAATAAACCTAAGTTTAAATCAAATGTTATGCTTTGCAGAAAAACAATGCTTTATGATTACAAACATTTATGCAGTAATGTTAATCGCATACATTCAAGCCTTGCGACTGTGGCGACAAACCCTTAGACGAATTAAAGGTTTATCTAAATTATGTTGTCGGATTCTGTCATCCCCAACTTCCAAACAAACCCAGGAAGTCGGAAACGGGAGTTGTCAATTCCTATGGTACCATTACATAAGTCCGAGCGGCGTAGCTAATGTTAATGAATGTATTATTGTCCCGATTGAACATACCAAATGTCATAACCAATGTAGCATGTGAAAACCATGTACTAGGAATGCTAAGTAAACATGCCTAGTAGAAATGTTCATGTAAAAGCAATGTGCTAGCATGCTCAGTAAACATACATAGCAGAAACGTCATGTAAAACAATGTGTCACATATGCTAAGTAAACATATGCAACAAATGTGTAACAAATCAATGTGCTAGCATGCTTGACATACATAGCAAAACACAATGGAAAGCATGTACTATATATGTACTAGGTGAAAGTAGCATGTTTATGTCATAAAAGCATGAAATACACAAAAGTAACATGTATGTACATGTGTATCACCCCAAAGTATTTGAAAACGGTAAAAGAGGGGAACTATGTACTCACTTGGGATTGCTAATTAGTCTTGAGAATAAGACCAATTTAAGCTCCAAGGGTTACGGAATCAACCGGCACCTAGTATAGGTAACTATGTTAATAATCGGCTCCTAAATCGGGAGATAGGATAGAATGAGGTTCTATAAATCAAATGAGTAATTGAACTCATATGGTATGATTTATTAGTCCCAACATTCTGATTGGAAGGCCTACCTAAGTGCTTTTGACCCGTTTCGACACATTATGGTAACATAAGCTACTATAAGGCGTCGTTAGCGTAAAACTATGATCGGATGGTTAACTATGTGCTATGTCAAGTCTTACATGCCCAATTATCCCTAAACATGTTACTAAATCAGATTACATGTCAAAATTATGTTCACATAGTCAAAATACGGATTTATGCTTCAAAAGGGCATTTTGGTCATTTCCTATGGGCATACAAGCTAACAAGCATATGACTAACCAATCCTAGGTGATCATAAGGTTATAACCTCAGTGGTTATTCCCTATGAAACTATGATCATTAACTAAACTTGGTCGGATCCTAAAGATCGACCAAACGGGTCGGGTTCGAAAGTCTAAGCGGTTGTTTAGACCGCTTAACTTACGACCCTAAACAAGCACAAACTAATAGTGTCGAGTTAGACATGTCAAAACATGTCTAACCTACTGATTTGGTATCAAAACAAAGTGTTTTGATACCCTAAAGTAGTTTCGAGGCAAAATGCGTGCTAAAACGCATTTTGACCGAAACTTTGACTCGACACTACAACTAGCTAACGTGGTAATCAGCAGCTATAACCGCGAAGGATTATAACTATCGTGATTACAATCACGTTTCAAAGTTCAATTGAACTTTGACTTGACCAATTGATGGTCAAAACCGAAAATCAAACTGTTGGCCAAACTGTTTGACTTTCTGCACTACATAAAAAAAAAGCAAGAAAAAGAATGAAAGAAGCTCACTTAAGGTCCTTGCTATCTTTTCTACAAGAAGACAAAGTCCCAAATGCTTGAGAGAGAGCTCCAAAGCAGATGTGAAGAGAGGAATGAGTGAATGAGCAAAGAAATGAGTTGATGGAGCATGGTATTTATAGTTGGACATGAAGAACAAGATCACTCCAAGTGTTTTTCTTAGCCATTAAGCATGAAATCACAACCATACATTTGTTAGGAGCAGGTGCAAAGCCTTGGAGAGGTGGTAACTTGGTTACCACACAAAGAAATTGCAAGATTGGCCCCTGAATTTACAAACTGTTGCTGAAAACAGACTTTCTGCCCAGATGTGACGCTCGCGTAGCGCGACGGCATAGGCAGTAGGTGCTCGCGCTACGCTACCATGTATCAGGTTCAGCAAAGTTTCAAAATGGCAGAAATGGTCCCTGCACGTGTTTAAAGCCTTTTTCGATGCGTTTAAACCCCGTTATCCTCATTTCAAGGCTCTAAAATGAAGTTAAAGTATAGGGGACTCAAAACATGCTCGAAAACATCTCGGATGTCGGTTCGTTTGGTCGTACGATCGCGTTGTTCGGTTAATTACGACGGAAGTCGTAACGAACGCAAAATCGATCCAAATTAAGCGACGAATGGAATTTTTGCATGGCGATCACTAAAATAAAAATATTTTAGTGTGTACAAAAATTTTGGATGTCCAGATGTGTCCAGAACGTAAGATATGCGCGAAAATGCAAACTTACGTCGTTTTTGACACTTTTAGTCCCTGTAAGATCATGTAAGCATGTTTTCGCACACCGAACCTATCAAAGCTTATTTCTAAGCCATGTTTAGGTTATTTATGGTATGTTTAACTTATGATCAAGTTCCGGACTGTACGTTGCCTTACGAAACGGCAGACTTTCGCAAGTTGACGCAAATAGTCCCTGAGAGCGAATAAACTTGTTTTTGCCATACCAAAGCCTTTAAAACTTATTTCTAAGTTATGTAAAGGTTATTTAAGGTATGTTAAGTTTATGATGATGTTCCGGAGTGTTTTTCGCGTTAAACTGATCGTGTTTACGCATCAGTTTGCGTATAACTTTCTAGAAAACGATATAGAGTTCAAAATCGATCAAAAATCAACATGGGCACAAAACCAAACATAAATGACAAACATTGGGATCAAAACAAACTGTTTTATTAATATTGTATTGTTCAAAGTTTGTAAAAATGATATCACAAGCACAGATGTCACAGTCTCCCCTACTTCAGGAAATTTCGTCCCGAAATTTATTTAGAGGAAACTTGTGAGAATAGATGCGGATATTTCGCTTTCATCTGATCTTCATGTTCCCAAGTAAACTCTGGGCCACGTTTAGATTCCCAGCGAACTTTGACCAATTTAATCCGCTTGCCTTTCAACTTCTTAAACGAACGGTCCACTATCTCCACAGGTTTCTCAACGAAGTGCATTGTATTATCAACACGAATTTCATCAAGTGGTATGTGGAGGTTCTCATCAGCTAAACACTTTCTGAGATTGGACACGTGGAATGTTGGATGAACATTTCCAAGTTCAGGAGGTAGCTCAAGTCTGTAGGCTACTTTTCCGATTCTTTCAACGATCTTAAATGGTCCAACATAACGAGGTGCAAGTTTTCCTTTCTTCCCAAATCTAATCACACCTTTCCAGGGGGATACCTTGAGTAGGACGTGATCACCAACTTGGAATTCCAAGGGCTTGCGTCGTCGATCCGCGTAACACTTCTGACGGCTTCTAGCTGTCTGAAGGTTTTCACGAATCTTCTTGACCTTATCTGTAGTCTCTAGAATGAGTTCAGGTCCAGTAAGCTGAGCTTCACCTATCTCATTCCAGCAGACCGGTGAACGACATTTTCGACCGTATAAAGCTTCAAAAGGAGCCATATTGATGCTAGAGTGATAACTGTTGTTGTAAGAGAATTCGATCAAAGGTAGATGCGAATCCCAACTACCACCAAAGTCAATCACACACGCTCTAAGCATATCCTCCAGTGTCTGGATTGTTCTCTCAGATTGACCATCTGTCTGCGGATGGTACGCTGAGCTTAAATGAAGTTGAGTACCCATGGCAGATTGCATGGTTCTCCAAAAGCGAGACGAGAATCGAGCATCTCTGTCAGATATAATGTTCAAAGGAACACCATGTCGAGATACAATCTCATCAACATAGATTTTGGCAAGCTTGTCAGCAGATAGATCCTCACGGATCGGCAAGAAATGTGCTGACTTTGTAAGACGATCAACAACAACCCAAATGGCGTCATGACCTTTTTTAGTGCGCGGTAACTTGGTAATGAGATCCATAGAAATGTTTTCCCATTTCCAAACCGGAATCTCTGGTTGCTCCAATAATCCAGAGGGATGTTGATGTTCTGCCTTAACCTTAAGACAAGTAAGGCATTTTGAAACATATAAGGCAATGTCTTTCTTCATACCCGGCCACCAGTACTGGGTTCGAAGATCCTTATACATTTTGTCTGCACCAGGATGAATAGAATAACGAGACTTGTGAGCTTCATCCATAAGCAAAGTGCGAAGATCGTCTATACTTGGGACCCACAAACGGCCCGTGTAATAGAAAATCCCAAAATCTCTTAATTCAAGCTCAGGATTAGTATGACATGGTAACTCTTTACCCATCAAGTCTTGTGCAACACAAGTATGTTGAGCCTGAATTATGCGAGATTGAATGTCAGATCGAACCTGAACACAGTGAAGCTTGACACGTTCCTTACGACTTAATGCGTCAGCCACGACATTCGCTTTACCAGGATGGTAGCGAATTTCGCAATCGTAGTCGTTTAGGAGTTCAACCCAACGTCGTTGCCTCATGTTAAGTTCTTTCTGATTGAAGATATGTTGGAGACTCTTGTGGTCAGTAAACACTACACACTTTGTACCGTAAAGGTAGTGTCTCCAGATTTTGAGAGCAAAGACTACTGCACCTAACTCAAGATCATGAGTGGTGTAGTTCTTCTCGTGCACTTTCAGCTGTGCTGATGCATAGGCTATAACTTTGTTTCTTTGCATAAGAACACAGCCAAGACCTAAATTGGATGCATCACAGTACACGACAAAGTCGTCGTTACCCTCGGGCAAAGATAGAATAGGCGCATCACAAAGTTTCTGCTTTAAGGTCTGGAAAGCTTCTTCCTGTTTGGATCCCCACTCAAAAGGTTTGCTTTTCTGAGTCAAAGCAGTGAGAGGAACCGCAATCTTGGAGAAGTTTTCTATGAAACGGCGGTAGTAACCCGCTAGACCAAGAAATGAACGAACCTCGGTAGGAGTAGTAGGAGTATCCCAGTCCTTAATCGCACTGATTTTGGCGGGATCTACATGAATACCTTGTTCGTTGACGATGTGCCCCAAAAAATGAACTTCCTTAAGCCAGAATTCGCACTTGGAGAATTTGGCGAAAAGTTGTTCTTTCTTTAGGAGCTCCATAGTAAGACGAAGATGTTGCTCATGATCAGCTCGAGTCTTAGAATAGATCAAAATATCATCAATGAAGACGATAATGAACTTGTCCAAATAAGGCTTACAAACCCTATTCATCAAGTCCATGAAAACAGCAGGAGCATTTGTTAAACCGAAAGGCATAACAGTAAACTCATAATGACCATATCGAGTACGGAAAGCTGTCTTGGGAATATCTTCTTCGAGAACTCGAAGTTGATGATACCCAGAACGTAGATCAATCTTTGAAAAGCAAGTAGCACCCTGTAGCTGATCAAAGAGATCATCAATGCGAGGTAGGGGATATCGATTCTTGATGGTAAGCTTGTTAAGCTCACGGTAATCGATACACATCCTAAAAGATCCATCTTTCTTTTTCACAAATAGGACAGGAGCACCCCAAGGTGAAAAGCTTGGACGGATGAATCCTTTGTCAGATAGCTCTGAAGCTGCTTAGACAACTCTTGCATCTCAGACGGTGCAAGACGATAAGGTGATTTAGTAATGGGATTTGCACCAGGTACAAGATCGATGCGAAACTCAACTTGGCGTACAGGGGGTAAACCAGGTAATTCTTCAGGAAATACCTCTGGATAATCCCGAACAACAGGGATATCTTGGATTGTCTTACCCTTACCTTTATCCTCTACGACATGTGCTAAGAAAGCAACATATTTCTTGCGTAGATATTTGCGGGCTTGGGTACATGACATGAGTTTAACGGGTTTCTCCCCATGAACTTCTAAGATCTCACCAGTCGAAAGCGGTATACGAACCAACTTCTCAAAACATACTACCTCAGCATGGTACTTGGATAACCAATCCATTCCAACTATAACATCAAAGCTCCCGAGTTGCATCGGTGTGAGGTCGATAGGAAAAAGATGGTCATTGAGATTCAACTGGCCATTTCGAAGAACAGAGTCGAGGACAACAGGTTCACCACTAGCTACTTCTACTGTCAAGGGCTTTCCTAGTTTTGTTCTAGTCATCGCAAGCAAAGGCTCAAATGCTAAGGACACAAAACTCTTATCGGCACCCGAATCAAATAGAACCGAAGCAGGATGGTTGTTAACAAGGAACGTACCGTTCACCACTTCGTTATCCGCACGCGCCTCATTTGCATTCAGATTAAAAGCTCTACCACGAGCTGGTGCCTGATTTGCATTTGCCAACCTCGGGCAATTGTTCCTATAGTGGGTCAGATCCCCACAGTTGAAACATGAACCAGGCGGAAAGTGAGGTCGTGCAGGATTCTGGGCAGGGTTTTGCACTGCTGGGTTTTGAGCTGCCTGATTCTGATTAGGAGCAAAGCGGCAGGTGTTTGCAAGATGACCAGACTTGCCACAATTCGTGCAGATACGGCATTGCATCTGTGGCTGGTGGTGGCTGTTACATCTGTTGCACAGAGGTGCATTTCCCGCATACTGCCTCTTGGCAGCAGGTTGTGCAGCCTGATTCTGTGCTGCCTGATTGGTAGCAGCCTGGTTAGTCTGAGCAGTGACCGCGAAATTCTTGGAAGCCTTACGCTTCCTAGATTTCTTTGAAGACTCAGCAGCCTTCTTGCCCTTACTCTCATTGGCGCTATCAGACTGTTTCTGCTTCTTGTCACCTTTCCTGTGGAGTTTACCCTTCTTGATTTGGGATTCAGTAAGGGTAGCAGCTAGCTCAATGGCCTGTCGGACGGTAGTAGGGTGACTGCCAGTTACAATATCCTGAACAGGATCTGGCAAACCGTCTATGTACCTCTCAATAGCCTTATCCAAAGGCGTGACCATGGTCGGACAGAGCAAGCTTAACTCCTCATATCTGTCAGTGTAAGCCCGGTGTTCACCACTGACTTGCTTCAGATCATTGAACTCATCTTCGAGTGCCCTCTGCTCATGTCGAGGACAAAATTCTCTCATTATGAGAGTCCTGAGTTCCTCCCAAGTCTGACCCAAAGCAACATCAGCACCTCTATCTCTCATTACCCCATTCCACCAGGTAAGAGCCCTCTTCTGGAATACACTCGAAGCAAACTCGACCTTACGGTTGTTCGGACACTGAACATGGCGAAACGTGCTCTCAAGACTCTCAAACCACTGGAGAAGCCCAGTTGCTCCTTCAGTACCACTAAACTTGAGTGGTTTAGCCGAGTTAAACTGTTTAAAGTTGCACAGAGCAGGTGCATTAGCATTGTTATTGATGGCTTGGTTTATTTGAGTTATGAGACCAGGTAGCATAGCAGCCATCTGCTGTGCTATAATAGCTGCCAGTTCGGCATCAGGTTAGGGAACGTTACGTCGAGGAGGCATTCTAAAAGAGGAAACATGAGAGAAAACGAGTGAGATGATGTGATGAAAATGAGATAATAATAAAATCGACAAAAAGCAAGGAATGTGGTCATTTGTTTGTTACCACAAAGCAAACAAACAACACACAGTGACAAATCAAAGTAAATGAGTCATAATAATGTATCGCGAAGACATGCTCGCCTATAAGTGAACACTCACCCCAAGAGTTCCCAGGTAAGAGTGACTGGTCCGATACTGCGGATTTGTACGAACACTCTAGCCTTAGACAGAAAACTCAGGGTACAGGCATTCACTCTTCCAGTTTGCACGTGTTCACATTATTTAGACCCAAAACTTTGACGAGATTTTTGAAAAATTGGAAGGCACAAGGCCAAAAGAAATCATCTAAGGATAGATGATTGATTTCAAAATCGTGTTCAAGTTTTGGTAATCACCTAAGGATAGGTGACGGGTATTGTTTTAAAATCTAAACACAAGTAAACTTGTGTTAGGGTCCTAGAAAGTTATAGTCTAGGTCAAAGCATTGCTAATAACCTAATTCCCTATAACCATTGGCTCTGATACCAACTCTTCTGTCACACCCCGGCCGCGTAAAACAACAAACCGCGGCGGAAACGCCGGGGAGGTGAGTGGCGACAGAATTATTGTTTCAACAACCATGGCAAATAAAGTTATGTATTATTAAAATTTAAGTTACATTGTCTTTGAGTTCAAACTAAACTAACATAATAACTGTCTTTTAAGTCACTAAGGCCCGAGTCCGCCTAAGTGAAGCACAAGCATCATCATGCATTAGCACCTGAAACACATGTAAAAATAGGTACGTCAGCATAAAAATGCCTGTGAGATACATAGGTTTTGTTTATGCAGATTCATGACTTGTATTTGAAAGGAGAGTTTAATAAAATGTAGTCATGAACCTTGTAAAATGTTTTCCTTTGTAAAACCATGTGAAAATCAATGAAAATCAAATGATGATGAAATGATAATGCATGGTTAAATGAATAACTAAGTAAAAGTGAATTTGTATAAAATATGTAATTGTAAAACAATGTCATGTTTATGTATGAAATGTTTCATGTGTTGCCCAAGTGGTTTATATAACGCAACGATGTATAATACGATAAAAGCACTTATATATAGGAAGTACCAGCGGCGTATCCACCATGCTTTTATCATATAACACATAGCCCCGTTACATAAGTCACTTATCAATAACCAACCAAAATGTCTTGTTCCATGTCAAAATGTGTATGTGTAAACCATGTACAATGTCATGTATATCATGTAAAACCAATGAAATGCATAGCAAGTAGGAAATCATCTACTTAACTATGTAATGATGTCTAATGTGAAAACAAATGTCATGTATGGTGAATAACTAGAAGTTACTCAACCCCATAGAAAATGTACAAAACATGTTTTTGAATAAACCTAAGTTTAAATCAAATGTTATGCTTTGCAGAAAAACAATGCTTTATGATTACAAACATTTATGCAGTAATGTTAATCGCATACATTCAAGCCTTGCGACTGCGGCGACAAACCCTTAGACGAATTAAAGGTTTATCTAAATTATGTTGTCGGATTCTGTCATCCCCAACTTCCAAACAAACCCAGGAAGTCGGAAACGGGAGTTGTCAATTCCTATGGTACCATTACATAAGTCCGAGCGGCGTAGCTAATGTTAATGAATGTATTATTGTCCCGATTGAACATACCAAATGTCATAACCAATGTAGCATGTGAAAACCATGTACTAGGAATGCTAAGTAAACATGCCTAGTAGAAATGTTCATGTAAAAGCAATGTGCTAGCATGCTCAGTAAACATACATAGCAGAAACGTCATGTAAAACAATGTGTCACATATGCTAAGTAAACATATGCAACAAATGTGTAACAAATCAATGTGCTAGCATGCTTGACATACATAGCAAAACACAATGGAAAGCATGTACTATATATGTACTAGGTGAAAGTAGCATGTTTATGTCATAAAAGCATGAAATACACAAAAGTAACATGTATGTACATGTGTATCACCCCAAAGTATTTGAAAACGGTAAAAGAGGGGAACTATGTACTCACTTGGGATTGCTAATTAGTCTTGAGAATAAGACCAATTTAAGCTCCAAGGGTTACGGAATCAACCGGCACCTAGTATAGGTAACTATGTTAACAATCGGCTCCTAAATCGGGAGATAGGATAGAATGAGGTTCTATAAATCAAATGAGTAATTGAACTCATATGGTATGATTTATTAGTCCCAACATTCTGATTGGAAGGCCTACCTAAGTGCTTTTGACCCGTTTCGACACATTATGGTAACATAAGCTACTATAAGGCGTCGTTAGCGTAAAACTATGATCGGATGGTTAACTATGTGCTATGTCAAGTCTTACATGCCCAATTATCCCTAAACATGTTACTAAATCAGATTACATGTCAAAATTATGTTCACATAGTCAAAATACGGATTTATGCTTCAAAAGGGCATTTTGGTCATTTCCTATGGGCATACAAGCTAACAAGCATATGACTAACCAATCCTAGGTGATCATAAGGTTATAACCTCAGTGGTTATTCCCTATGAAACTATGATCATTAACTAAACTTGGTCGGATCCTAAAGATCGACCAAACGGGTCGGGTTCGAAAGTCTAAGCGGTTGTTTAGACCGCTTAACTTACGACCCTAAACAAGCACAAACTAATAGTGTCGAGTTGGACATGTCAAAACATGTCTAACCTACTGATTTGGTATCAAAACAAAGTGTTTTGATACCCTAAAGTAGTTTCGAGGCAAAATGCGTGCTAAAACGCATTTTGACCGAAACTTTGACTCGACACTACAACTAGCTAACGTGGTAATCAGCAGCTATAACCGCGAAGGATTATAACTATCGTGATTACAATCACGTTTCAAAGTTCAATTGAACTTTGACTTGACCAATTGATGGTCAAAACCGAAAGTCAAACTGTTGGCCAAACTGTTTGACTTTCTGCACTACATAAAAAAAAGCAAGAAAAAGAATGAAAGAAGCTCACTTAAGGTCCTTGCTATCTTTTCTACAAGAAGACAAAGTCCCAAATGCTTGAGAGAGAGCTCCAAAGCAGATGTGAAGAGAGGAATGAGTGAATGAGCAAAGAAATGAGTTGATGGAGCATGGTATTTATAGTTGGACATGAAGAACAAGATCACTCCAAGTGTTTTTCTTAGCCATTAAGCATGAAATCACAACCATACATTTGTTAGGAGCAGGTGCAAAGCCTTGGAGAGGTGGTAACTTGGTTACCACACAAAGAAATTGCAAGATTGGCCCCTGAATTTACAAACTGTTGCTGAAAACAGACTTTCTGCCCAGATGTGACGCTCGCGTAGCGCGACGGCATAGGCAGTAGGTGCTCGCGCTACGCTACCATGTATCAGGTTCAGCAAAGTTTCAAAATGGCAGAAATGGTCCCTGCACGTGTTTAAAGCCTTTTTCGATGCGTTTAAACCCCGTTATCCTCATTTCAAGGCTCTAAAATGAAGTTAAAGTATAGGGGACTCATAACATGCTCGAAAACATCTCGGATGTCGGTTCGTTTGGTCGTACGATCGCGTTGTTCGGTTAATTACGACGGAAGTCGTAACGAACGCAAAATCGATCCAAATTAAGCGACGAATGGAATTTTTGCATGGCGATCACTAAAATAAAAATATTTTAGTGTGTACAAAAATTTTGGATGTCCAGATGTGTCCAGAAAGTAAGATATGCGCGAAAATGCAAACTTACGTCGTTTTTGACACTTTTAGTCCCTGTAAGATCATGTAAGCATGTTTTCGCACACCGAACCTATCAAAGCTTATTTCTAAGCCATGTTTAGGTTATTTATGGTATGTTTAACTTATGATCAAGTTCCGGACTGTACGTTGCCTTACGAAACGGCAGACTTTCGCAAGTTGACGCAAATAGTCCCTGAGAGCGAATAAACTTGTTTTTGCCATACCAAAGCCTTTAAAACTTATTTCTAAGTTATGTAAAGGTTATTTAAGGTATGTTAAGTTTATGATGATGTTCCGGAGTGTTTGTCGCGTTAAACTGATCGTGTTTACGCATCAGTTTGCGTATAACTTTCCAGAAGACGATATAGAGTTCAAAATCGATCAAAAATCAACATGGGCACAAAACCAAACATAAATGACAAACATTGGGATCAAAACAAACTGTGTTATTAATATTGTATTGTTCAGAGTTTGTAAAAATGATATCACAAGCACAGATGTCACATCCTGGGATAATACCCCAGATATCACTGAGTATAAAGACCTAGTATCTCAGAAAGAGGGATCTTTCAAACAAGATTTCGGGGGTTACCCATATATCCAAGAATATTTACCCACGAATTAAGCAAGTTTGAATTTAGGTTTATATCTCATTTCAATTTACTAAGTGTGTAAAAATCTACCGACACATCCGTAGTAAGATTGTTTATCACTTTTAAACATTACATATCTTTAGCGTGCTGCGATAGTCCACTGATGTACTATCATCTCCTCTTTTTTCACAACAAAACTCGTTTTTGATTTTTCAATGTTTATGACTTTTTCAAATTTTCTAATTTTTTTAAAATTTTTCTCCCCCTAAAATCAAAATGTGTTTCAATTTTGATTTTCTGAGAAAATTTGAAACAAAACTGTACAAACTGGACAACTTGATGAGAATTACTTCAGTTCTCCATCCACATGGCGTAAACAATCAGAACTCCCCCTCACAACAACCTATTTTCCCATTATGATTTCAAAACATTTAAGTTTGTTTTAATCAAAATGGTTTTTCCGGAAAATTAGTTTTGTGTGACGTTTCATAAACTCGGGGTTTCATCACCTTGTTCTCTTCATACATATGACAAATTTTACAATTTTAGATTTTGATCTCAAACATCACTTGTAGAAAATCAAGTACAACTTAATGTCCCTGATTTACCACATGTAAGACGAAAAATCACCAGAGTGAAATTTCTCAAGAAATGTGCCGATTCATGTTCCACGCTTACCAACCTGGGAACTCCGGCATGTCAGGTTTTTCATTTAAACAATTTCACCCAAGCCTGACTGTCCTTGGGTGATTTTGAATTCTTGTTCAACAATGGTGGAAAGTTTGCATCATCCATTGTTAAACCTGAATTCTCAGATTTTATCTCAACAACCTACTCCTCTGGCTTTACCGTACCAGAATCATTGCCTGAATGTGGCTTGTCTGACTTTGATGAGCCAGATTCATCGCCGACATGTGGCTCCTTTGTTTCCGAAGAAACAGATTCATCGCCACAAAATGTTACCTTCTTCTTGTCCTTTTTTCGTCCTCAGATTTGTATCTGATGAATTCATCTTGCTTGACTTTGCAGTCGAGGGAGTTAATTCATCAGAACTCTTATTCGATCTGTCCGGTGAACCCGAGGACAAAATCTTCTCTAGATATTCTCTGGCCTTCTTCCTCTTCTTTCGTAGTTTGTCTTTTTGCCCTTGAGAAAGCTTCACTTTCTTTTCTTGAACTATAGGTTCTTGAACCTTCTGCTCTTTGGGCTTGACATTGACTGGTTTCTTTGCCAACTTCTGAGAATTAACCCTCAATCTTTCACTTGATTTCCTTGGGCAATCTCTGGCAATGTGACCTCTGATTTGACAGTTAAAGCATCTTCTCGTCTCATAACTCCAACTCTGGCAGTTAACAGCAATGTGTCCTTGATAACCGCATCTGTAACACACTCTGTTATCGTACCAATCACCATTTTCAGTCCAAATGCTCAAATCAAAGCATTGTTTGGCTTGGTGATACTCTTTCCTCTTCTTGATTGTTGGATTTGACTTTTGAGCACTGTGGTCAAACCTGCACCACTTATTGCCAACAATTTTTGAGTTTTCATTTTTCAATTCTTGTAATTTTTGATTGCGATTGGATGATTGATCTGATGAGCTTTTATTTTCTTTTTGAACAATTTTCTCAGTTTTAATTTTTTGTTTTTGTTCCACTTTCTTCTTCAAAGGTTTTTGCTTAGAGCATTCTCCCTTTTCAGTCGATTGCAAAACAGTTTTCTGAAATTTTTCTTTTAATTTCAAAAACAATTTTTGTTTTTCTAATTTTTCATTTTCATCATCAGATTTCTCATCACAATCTTCAACTTTGACATTGTCAAAGTTTGTGACATCGTCACTTATTGGAATCCGTCAACTCTGATACCACTTGTAGGAACAGTTTTGACGCCGTTCAATTGCGTAACGAACGTTCGACGTGCGGAATCCGTGAACGTGCGTGACCGAACACACAATAACATACTAGAAACGTGAATCTATTTCAAGATATGACAAGTTCGGTACAAGAATCACGTGTACAAAGACTTTCTCTCTCTAGACTTGAATCTCTACAATCACCAAATGGAGCTAAAGTCTTCAAAAGTCTTCCAAAACCTTACAACTTATGACATAACTCTCCTATTTATATGTCATTGGAATTAATGAGATTTCTCATTAATTACCAAAATGACACCTTGCTAATTTTATCTACTTGTGACATTATGAGCTTGATTTCTTCCGGCTTTTCACTACGACACGAATTGACGAAGGCGATAGACAATAAATGCATCAACAACTAGATCATGAAAGGATCATTTTAATTAGATCAACGAACGATCTTTTTAAACTAGATCAACACATGATCCCCTTAACTAGACCGTCGTACGATCTCTTTAAATAGACCACTTAAGGTATCTGTTTAAGAATTTGAATTTTGTACCTTGTACTCTGTTTCTTAAAAGAAACTAGTACTTAGGATTTTTTGGGAGATCACTAGTGATCATAAAATGAAAGAACCATATGAGAAGTTTGTTCTGCAAAGAACACGGTTCTTTGGTGTCGGTATTGTAGGGGTATGTCAACACATACACACAATCGTATCAGTTTCGTAAAATAAAATTGGAACAACCATTTTATTTATAACAACTGAATTGTTCCAATGTCAAAAGATAACAAATAAGTAGATACAAAAGTCTAATTTTTCACTGCTGCATTGTCGTTTGCGTTTGCCTCGTTTATGTTAAATGCTCGTCCACGTGCTGGATTTGCATTAACAAGTCTCGGGCAATTGTTCCGGTAGTGAGTAAGATCACCATAGTTATAGCACGATCAAGGTGGAAACTGTGCTCAAGCAGCAGGATTTGCAACATTCTGGTTTTAGATAACATGGCGACATGTATTGACCAGATGTCCCAATCGCCCACAATGGGTACACTTGTGACACGGTGTCTGATTCACATGATGATGGTTACATTTATTGCACAAAGGTGTAGTACCAATATAGTTCTTCCTAGCACGAGGTTGTGCTAGCTGATTTGGTGCAACCTGATCATCCTGAGCAACCACTGCGAAGTTTTGTGAAGCCTTACGCTTCTTCGACTTCTTAAAGGATTCGGTCTGCTTATCCTTTGATTTCTCTTGTGCCGACTTGTCAGATGGTTTTTGGTCGCCTTTTCTAAAAAGTCTACCCTTCCTGATTTGAGATTTAGTCAAGGTAGCGGATAGTTCAATGGCCAATCTGACGGTAGTAGGGTTGCTACCGGTAACAATGTCCTGAATTGGGTCAGGAAGGCCATTGATGTACTTTTCAATCGCCTTTTCCAAAGGCGTAACCATGGTAGGACATAACAGACTTAACTCCTCATAACGATTAGTGTAGGCTCGATGTTCACCGCTGTCTTGTTTAAGATCGTCAAATTCCCGTTCCAAAGCCCTGAGCTCATGACGAGGACAAAATTCCTTCATCATCAGAGCTCGAAGCTCTTCCCAGGTTTGTGCCATTGCCACATCGACACCTCGATCCCTCATTACACCGTTCCACCATGTGAGTGCTCTTTTCTGGAATACACTCGACGCAAACTCAACTTTTCGCTCGTTTGGGCATTGCACATGATGAAATGTGCTTTCGAGACTCTCAAACCACTGTAGGAGCCCAGTGGCCCCTTCAAAACCAGTAAATGTGAGTGGCTTAGCTGAGTTGAATGTCTTATAGCTGCACTAAACATTGTTATTGTTATTGTTTGCCTGATTTATCTGGGTAATAAAGTTCGGGGGTACAACAGCAATTTGTTGAGTGATTAAGGCTGCCATGGCGGCATCCTGAGCTTGATCACGTCGAGGAGGCATATTCTAAAAGAGCAAAGAAATACGAGGGAAAACGAGTGAGATGTTTATTGGATATTCAAAACTAGATGCTAAGAATATCGACAAGGCATAAGGATTGTGATCATTTGTTCGTTACTAAAAACAAACAAACGACACTGTGACAAATCAAAGTAAATAGGTCAATATAATGTATCACTGAAGACATGCTCGCCTATAAGTGAACACTCACCCCAAGAGTTCCCAGGTAAGAGTGACTGGTCCGATACTGCGGATTTGTATGAACACTCTAGCCTTAAACAGAAAACTCAGGGTACAGGCATTCACTCTTCCAGTTTGCACGTGTTCACATTATTTAGACCCAAACTTTGACGAGATTTTGAAAACACCAAAGGCTTAAAAGCCTAAAAACAAATCATCTAAGGATAGATGACTTCTTGTGATGTTTTGAAAAAAAATTTTTGACTCGAGAGAATGAATTGTGTTTTGTTTTTGTTAATCACCTAAGGATAGGTGAAGTGTATTGTTTTAAGACTAAACACAAGATAACTTGTGTTAGGGTCCTAGGAAGGTTATAGTCTAGGTCAAAGCATTACTAATAACCTAATTCCCTATAAACATTGGCTCTGATACCAACTTTTCTGTCACACCCCGACCACGTAAAACAACAAATCGTGGCGGAAACGTGGGGGAGTGTTGTAACAGAATCATTGTTTCATAACCATGGATCAAATAGTTTTGTTTTACTGAATTATTGAACTCAATGTTTTATTACAATTCAGATAAATACAAGTAATTTTTTCTCAGTTTTAAAGTCACTAAGGCACAAGTCCATCCTATGTGTAGCATACATCAACAATCCTCACATAGCAGTACCTGAAACATATATGAAAGTAGGTACGTCAGCATAAAAATGCCTGTGAGTAACATAGGTTTTGTAGACTTAGATTCATGGCTTTAGTTAATATAAGAAAAAGGTTTTATGTTTTGCCAAAAATAGCCATGAATCCTTGTGAAAAGTTTTGTTTCTAAAATACGTTGTTTGATAAAAGGTTTGTAGTACATAAAATATACTTTGGTTTAGAAAAGACCGGATAAGTAGTATATCAAAATATACTTTAGCTTTGAAATAGTTAATAGGTAGTATATCAAAATATACGTTGGTTAATGAAATAATAGATTTGATAATATATCTCAAGTATACATTGGTTTAAGAATAAAAATATTGGTAGTATATAATATTATACTTTGGTTTGAAAATAGCATATCAACTATGCTTTAGTTTGAAAATAGCATATCAAACTATGCTTTGGTAGTACATCAAAATATACTTTAGTAAACAGTAGCATATCAAACTATGCTTTGGTAGTACATCAAAATATACTTTAGTAAACAGTAGCATATCAAACTATGCTTTGGTTTATAACAAAGTAGCATGTTAAAACATATGTTGGATTTTGTACATAGTATATCAAAATATACTTTGGATAATAATATCACATTTGAGAGTATATCAAGCTATACTTTGGTAGTATATCAATATATACAAAAGAAATTATGATTTGGATTCATTCAAACCTTAGTGTATCAAACTACACTTTGGAGACTATAGAAATACCACAAAGGTAATTTCTATTTGGTTAAAATTTGGTTTCTGACATTCCGTACAACAGGAATGGGGTGTCTAGTCCTATAGGGCTATATCGTACTACCAATCGGCTTGGTGAATGTATTATAATGAGTACAATCCAACAATTTGTTTTACAAGTTTGAACATCCGTGTTTAAAACCATAGATAATCGTTTAATTTGTCAAAGAATAGGTACTAATCATGTGTAATCATATAGTTTAAAATCATGAAAATATCAAATAGGCATATATGTTTCACCCCAAAATATTTGAAAGCAGTAAAAGAGGGGACTATGTACTCACTTGAGATTGCAAGTATCCTTGATTAAGTGTCCTAACGAAGCTCGGGAAATCAAGGAATCAAGTGGCACCTAGTATGGAATCACTATGTCATACAATCGGATTCTAAATCGGGAGATAGGATAGAATGGTGTTCTATAAATCAAATGAGTATTTGAACTCATATGGTATGATTTAATAGAACTAACATTCTGATTTGGAAGTCTACCTAAGTGCTTTTGACCCGTTTCGACCCATTATGGTAGTATAAGCTACTATAACGCGTCATTTGCGTAAAACTATGGTCGGTTGGTTAACTATGTGCTATGTCAAATCTTACATGCCCAATTATCCCTAAACATGTTACCAAATAAGATTATATGTCAAAACATGTTCACATAGGCAAAAATACGGATTTATGCTTCAAAAGGGCATTTTGGTCATAAGGTATAACCTCAGAGGCTATTCCCTATGCAACTATGATCACTAAGCAAGCTTGGTCGGATCCTAATGATCGACCAAACGGGTCGGGTTCGAAAGTCTAAGCGATTGTCTAGACCGCTTAACTTACGACCCTAAACAAGCACTAAACTAATAGTGACGAGTTAAACATGTCAAAACATGTTTAACTAACTTAGAAAACTGATTTGGTATCAAAACAAAGTGTTTTGATACCTAAAAGTAGTTTCGTGGCAAAATGCATGCTAAAACGAACTTTGACTTGGCACTATGCCTAGTTATCGTGGTAATCAGTAGGTATAATCGCTAAGGATTATAACCATTCTGATTACAATCACGTTACAAAGTTCAAACGAACTTTGCGTTGACCATTGATTGGTCAAACTGAAAGTCAAACATTGTTTGACTTTTTAAGCTAGAAAGAAATAAAAGAATGAAAGAAGGCTTACAAAAGGTCCTTGCTTGAACTTGATCTTATAATTCTCAGGTATGAAGTTATAAAACCCCCAACTTAGAGAATTTAGATCAAGTGTGTGGAAAAACAAATGAAAGGGCCTAGCTATTTATACTTGTTGCAAGCTTACAAGATCATGACACTTGTTTGTGTAGCTTCCAAGTAATAAATCATGGCCATACAATTGTTACGAGCAGGTTAGAAGCCTTGGAGAGGTGCTAACTTGGTCACCACACAAAGGAATTTGCAAGATTAGCCCCTGAATTATCAAACTGTTGCTGAAAATGAGAATTCTGTCCAGATGTGATGCTCGCGTTGCGCCACGGCATGGGCAGGAGGTGCTCGCGCTACGCCACCATGTGTCAGATTCAGCAAAGTTTGAAAAATGGCAGAAATGGTCCATGCACGTGTTTAAACTTGTTTTCGATGTTTTTAACCACCGTTAAGCCATTTTCAAGGCTCTACAAGGTCGTCAAAGTGTAGGGGACCTAAAATATGCTTGGAAATATCTCGGATGTCGGTTCGTTTGGTCGTACAGTCACGTTGTTCGGTTAATTACGACGAAACTCGAACGGACGCGAAAACGAACCAAATTAAGCGATGAATGGTATTTTTTCATGCCGATCACTAAAATAAAAATATTTTAGTGTGTACAAAAATTTTGGATGTCCAGATGTGGTCAGAACGTAAGATATGCGCGAAACTGCAAACTTACACCGTTTTTGACACTTTTAGTCCCTGTAAGATCATATAAGCATATTTTCGCACACCGAACCACTCAAAGCTTATTTCTAAGATATGTTTAGGTTATTTATGGTATGTTTAGCTTATGATTAAGTTCCGGACTGTTCATTACCTTACGAATCGGTATAGTTTCGCAGTTTGACGCAAATAGTCCCTGCGATCGAATAAACTTGTTTTTGCCATACCAAACCTTCCAAAACTTATTTCTAAGTTATGTAAAGGTTATTTAAGGTACGTTAAGCCTATTTCACTATCCCAGAGTGTTTGTCGCGTTAAACTGATTACGTCTACGCACCAGTGCGCGTATAACCTTCCAGAAAGCGATTTAAAGGTCGAAATTAAACAAGAATTGATATGTGCAAATGATACACATATTTATACAAAACCCAAGTATAAAATACAGTATTTCATTGGTTTGGTATTTGTTTGATGGTCGTAGCGACACAGGTGTCACAGTCGATGCCCTGAGTCGAAAGGAAAGGATCAAGCCCATAAGGGTTAGGGCTTTGGAAATGATCATACAAACGGACCTCTCATTGCGCATTCATGCCGCGCAGAGAGAAGCTCTTAAAGAAAGGAATATTGAGGATGAGTATCTTCATGGGATGGAGAAGCAGTTGCTACCAAACGGGGAAGGAACTTTGTGCTTTATGAAACAAATTTGGGTTCCTTTGTTTGGTGGTTTGAGAAAGGTTATTTTTGATGAAGCTCACAAATCTCGGTACTCGATTCATCCAGGAGCGGATAAGATGTACCAAGATCTTAAGGATTTCAATTGGTGGCCAAGGATGAAAGGCGATGTTGCGATATATGTTAGTAAATGTTTAACTTGCGCCAAAGTGAAAGCCGAGTACCAGAAGTCTTCAGGTCTTCTGCAGCAACCTGAAATACCCAAATGGAAATGGGAACAGATTTCAATGGACTTCATAACAAAACTACCAAGGACGCCCAAGGGCCATGATACGATTTGGGTAATTGTAGACCGTTTAACGAAATCTGCACACTTCTTAGCAATCAAGGAGAAAGACAACACCAGCAAGCTAGCTGAGCTATATATGAGAGAGATTGTTGCACGTCATGGAGTGCCTCTCTCAATTATCTCTGATAGAGATGGACGCTTCGTGTCAAGGATTTGACAATCCTTTCAAGAAGCTCTTGGTTCTCAGTTAAACCTGAGTACTGCATTTCACCCGCAAACAGACGGACAGAGTGAACGGAAGTTTCAAACATCAGAAGACATGTTGCGAGCTTGCGTAATGGATTTAGGTGGAAGTTGGGACACTCACCTACCATTGGTTGAATTTTCATACAATAACAGTTACCATGCAAGTATTCAAGCCGCACCGTTTGAAGCTCTCTATGGACGCAAATGTCGATCACCGATTTGTTGGGCTGACGCGGGTGATAGACAACTAGTTGGTCCGGAATTGGTCCAGGAAACGGCAGACAAGATTGCATAGATCCGAGAGCACATCAAAGCGGCTCGTGATCGACAAAAGAGCTATGCGGACCTAAGAAGGAAACCTCTGGAATTTGAGGTGGGAGATATGGTGTATTGAAGGTTTCACCCTGGAAGGGTGTGGCACGCTTTGGGAAGCGTAGGAAGTTGAATCCGCGTTACATTGGCCCATTCAGAATCCTGCAAAGGATTGGACTTGTAGCATACAAATTGGACCTACCTGCTGAACTTAACGTCGTTCATGATACATTCCATGTATCAAACCTGAAAAAGAGTCCAACTCAAGAGACAGTGTTCATTCCTGCCGACGAAGTTCATATCGACGACACACTCCACTTTACTGAATAACCCGTTGAGGTTACGGATTGGAAGGTTAACAAGACACGCTGAAGTAGTGTCAAACTCGTCAAGGTTTGATGGGGTTTGATGGAATGCACGACATGGGTCAGAATTCACGTGGGAACGTGAGGATCGTATGAAAGAAAAATACCCACATTCTTTCCCCAAGACCCCTGCATCTACTAGCAGAACTAAAATTTCGGGACGAAATTTCTCTAACAGGGGGAGAATGTGACAACCCTCAAAATTTCAGGTATCCGTACAATTAATTAATATTAAATTTGTGCTTAATGATTATGCTTGATTACAACTGACAAATTAAACTGCTTTATGATTCTTGCATCATACATACATATGCATCACATTCATATTGTCACTCCATTCATTACATGCGAACCTTAGTGACAAACTTGATGCACAAAGCACAGTTAGCACAGTGTGCGGATAACTCAGAAAACATGGTGACAATGCCAGCACATAGACATACAATATATAGAGGCCAGTATGAGCCAGAGACAAGGTACTACACTAGTATGGAGTGTAGGGAAGTAAGGACCATTAAACTGCGTCACTAGGTGATAGTTTAGGTGCCGGAAAGTGCCTAAAACCCACTCTAAATGCAAAATTCTGCATCTATTAACATAATTCAGCATTTAAATATGCTAGTTATGTGCAAAAACATGACAAAATGATCTTGTATGCTTTCCTAAGTGTCGAGAATTAAAAGTGTCACTAAAAGTTACATAAGGGACACTTTATGAAACAACTTAGCACTTTAACGGAACGGTACCCAACCGAACAACCGGACATTACCCGGAACACAAAAATATTGTTAAACACATTGTTTCACTTTCACTAAGCTAGTTATGGTCCCCGAACATCATAACACACTATATTGTGACATAACATCTAAACACTTAACTAAATCACTTACATTACAACCATAAACTAACCAACATAGTTGAAACTCAACTAAACAACCCCCCCCCCCACCTTACGGTTATGGAGTGGCTCCCACTCCTAGATTTTATTTGAATTGTTTAAGTGATCTTGTCTAAACCTTTTGAAACACATAAACCATTAGACTTTGGAATGTTGGAAGTTTATAACCATAAGATCCTAACTTATCGTTCTCAACTCACATCAACATTTCATCTTTCTCTCCCCCTCTCTTGTGCTCTCGGCCGAACCCAACCCACACCACCATCATCATCATTCACTCATCTTCATCCATTCTACAAGCATACAAAGGTGTTAAAGGTCATACAAGGAAGCTAGGAGCTTTCGGGAGTGCAAGGACCTTCTTCGTTTGCTATTAACCACCACTTTTCTTCTCTTGAACATCCCTAGTCTTGAGCTAGTGGTAAGAACATTCTACACTTCATATTTCATCTTATCTTAGTGGTTAAAAGAAGGTTCATGATGTTAATCTTAAGGAACATTAAGAAACAAGAGAATGAAACCTTAACATAAGCTTAAAGCATGAAGAAATCATGTTGTTTTAGTGTTGATATGCTTGTTGATTATTGTTTGTTTGTGGAAATGATGTTGATCATCATGTAGTCTTGCTAAATCATGATTAGAAACATAATCTAACAAGATGAGAGGATGAACATGTTAAAGGTTATGGATCATCTCACTAAAGTCATGAACTTGAATGAATATAATGTTTTTGCAAGGATGATGAACAAAGTAAGTTTAAAGTCTTGTAAATCTAAATATTCCAAGTATGATTTACCAAGAAGCCAAGTTAAGAATATAAGTTTACTAAATCTTGGTTCTTACATAAATATACATCATTTTTGGTGGTTAACAAAGTGAAGAAACACATGTGTAACAAGAAAAATACAAGAAGAAGCATTTTTAGAAAATATGAACATAAGTTGTAAAGATCCATATTCTTTAAAAATGGAGTTTTTAAAGAAGCTATCACACTTTAAAGGGGTACAAGACTTACTAAATACACTATTGAGTTACTACACATTTTTATAAACCTTCAAGTTCATGAGGTAGAAAATTGTGCTTGTTTTTAACAAGATTGTTAAGTAAAGATTGTATATTGTTGGTTGATGACTGTTGAATGAAATTTTGAAAAGAAAATGATATGCTTATAAGCATGGACACCACCATTTACAAAGGAAACTCTGGCGAAATTTTCTAAAATTCCGACACTTAGAAAATATTTTTCTAACAAGTGTTTACAAATATATTTTTGACTTTGCTTTTTAAAATAAACTTCGCCATAGTTTTGTTACAAAAATACCAAGTATCGGAGGTTGGTATTTGTAAATTAAAAAAATGGATAAATATATATTTAGAATATAAATTTTATACTAATGAACATTTGTATCTTTTGTGAACTAGTATATTATTTTAGGGTAAAATAATATAACTTAACAAAATACCTTGACAATTACAACTCCAACATAATAACAAAAATCCCACAGAACAAATATTTAAGTTATACACTTGGTATTTTAAAACCAAACGCGAAAACGTAACTTACGAAATATTCCACAAAATACTCTTACACATATATTTTTGGTAAGATATCAGTTTGGAAGCTAAAGAAGTAAAATATATTATTTTTGAGAAAAAATACATATATTTTGGGAATAAGTTATTTTGGACTAATGAGTTAAATATGATTTTTTTTTCAAATGGGACATAAAGTATATTTTTCGAAACTACAAATATACAAGTATAAATACCCCCATCCTTGGGAAGGAAATACACATATAAAATACTTGAGAAGTATGAATACGAAATAGTTGCCTAACTATTATTCCAAAACCGTAAATACAAAACTTAAGTTAAAATAATTATTATTTTTTAACAAGAAGTTATAACTTGGAATAATAACAAAGTAACGTAACTCAAACCCGTAAATACAAAAGCAAGGCATGGCCTGTTCGTCTAATAGACAATAGTACGTTGTAGGTTGTCGTGTAGCGGACCAAGTTTGAGTTGACGATACGATTCAGGAGACGCACTACTGTGAGTTCATGTCCCCCTTTTCTTTAAACTGTTTTGTTTACTTACTTCGGGGGTCAAATACATGTTACAAAGGGATACTTACAAACTATTGGTATGATTAGCCTAGGAAAGAACCATAGATCATGTGATAGGGTAGGTGGATACTTGGGACCATTAATCCTCGTATCAGGACCGAGGGGCATGAGTGATAGATCTATACACCCCTGTGGCTAGGGTGGCCCATTGTGGTGATTATGTCTTCCAGCCGGGAGCCCGGTACAACTTTGCTAGGTTTGAGTCTTCCTACACCGTCACACATATCAGTGGCCTTGCAAACCATTGGTGATCTTTTCCTTATTTGCAATCATACCGGGACATACTGATGTGCGTGAAGAGTAATATGTTTTAGGTGTATATTTTAAGCCCTTTTTACACTTTTTTAGCCAAGTTTTAAATTTATAAAACACGATATTTACTAACACTAAACACACATATGGGTAAGTGCGCCCATCGTGGACGTAGTATAGTGTTGGTAAGATACCGAGGTCGTCCAAGGACACAAGAGCTTTTAGTACTAGTTTATCCTCAACGTCTAATCAAATAAAAAATGTTAGAAAAAGATTTTTAAACTAAGAAAATAAAATTAACTAAAATGCTGAAAAATAAAATAAAAATAAAAACAGATAGACAAGATGAATCACTTGGATCCGACTCGTGTGTTAGTGTAACCTTTGATTATTTTCGCACTTTTGCACTTGTTTAAGAGATTATCTTAGTTATTGTAGTAGGCCCCTCTTTTGAAGGTGACGTTACCCTCAACCCAGTAGTTTGAGTCAGCAAGGATACAATCCTAAAGGGTCGGATTATTGAAAGATAATTAATTAAGTTATTAACGCATAATGTGGTAGGCCCCTCTTTTGAAGGCGACGTTACTGATGTGCGTGAAGTGTGTTATATTTTTAGATATATATTTAAGCCCTTTTTACACTTTTAGCCAAGTTTTAAATTTATAAAACACGATATTTACTAACACTAAACACACATATGGGCAAGTGCACCCATCGTGGACGTAGTATAGTGTTGGTAAGATACCGAGGTCGTCCAAGGACACAAGAGCTTTTAATACCGGTTTATCCTCAACGTCTAATCAAATCAAAAAGTTAGAAAAATGTTTTAAACTAAGAAAAATAAAAACTAACTAAATGCTGAAAAAGAAAATAAAATAAAAACAGATAGACAAGATGAATCACTTGGATCCGACACGTGTATTAGTATAACCTTTGATTATTTTCGCACTTTTGCACTTGTTTAAGAGATTATCTTAGTTATTGTAGTAGGCCCCTCTTTTGAAGGCGACGTTACCCTCAACCCAGTAGTTTGAGTCAGCAAGGATACAATCCTAAAGGGTCGGATTATTGAAAGATAATGAATTAAGTTATTAATGCAAATTATGGTAGGCCCCGCTTTTGGCGGTGACGTTACCCTCGGCTAAGTAGTCTGAGTCAGCAGGGATACAGTCCTAAGTAGCCGGGTTATAGTATTAATAGTAGTTAGCTTATGAGGGGGTCAAAGAGTTTGGATCCCCGCCATCCAATACCTATGGGCATTGAAGGAGATCCTACTAAATTTGACCCAGGTCCCAAGCAGGACCTCTAAACGCTGAACAAGGGCAAGACCTTTACCAAACCGTTCCCTTAACCCCCGACCAGGTAGCCAACATACCTCCATATAGACCGTGGAGATATGAATGGTGAAAATCTTTTATTTTATATAGACAGTAAAATAATGCCAAGACACCACGGACAAACGATAAGGAAAGATCACCTTCAACATAAGTAACTAGTTATTAAAGTCATTAATACAAAACCAAATAAAAAGTGCAAAAGATTAAAAATAAAAAGTATTATACTAAACACTTGTCTTCACCAAGTGATGTAAGAGACTTAGGCAAACATGGCCTTGATTGTCAAGAACTCTTACGATCAATCTTGGATCCCGAGACGACTCACACACTCTATGATGGACAATGGATGATGGTGGTGGATGATGGTGTTATGGTGGTGGTGGGTGGTGGATGAAGTGTGAGAGAGGTGGTGTGCCAAGGGATGAGAGAGAATGAAGCCAAGCTCCTCTATTTATAGGCTGAACAGAATGCTGGACACGGCCCCGTGTCCGCTGGACACGGCCCCGTGCCCGTCTGACATTCTCTCTCTTCATTAATTGTAATTGCGAATTACAATTAATGCGCCTGCTGTACTTTCAACACGCCCCCGTGTCCGCTGGGCACGGCCCCGTGGTGAGCAATGGAAGCTTCTACTGGTTTGTCTTTTCTGCTGCTTCCTGGGCACGCCCCCGTGTTCACTGGACACGGGGCGTGTTCACTGGACACGGGGCGTGTTCAGGCTCTGTTCTCTTCTCTTTGTCTTGGGAGGTGCCGTTGAGGGTCCGGGCAGTTTACTTTTGTTCCTTTTCTTGTATTTATGGTAGAATTAGTGGTCTTTTTGCTTCTTTTGTGATTTTGAGCTCATTTCATCCTGAAAATACAAAAGGAAGACAAAAACACTCTTTTTCCAACATTAGTACTTAAAAAGGGTTAGTTTTATGCCTTAAATGATGTGTTTTATATGTTGCATTTTACACACATCAAATACCCCCACACTTGAACTTTTGCTTGTCCTCAAGCAAAACTCTTTTAATGTGGCTTACACTCCCAAATGGAATAGGTAGAAGAGAAGTTTTTTAACTTGTCCTAGAGTGTCGGGAATCCAAGGTTTGTATAGGTTCTATTTTTATTTTATTTACAATCTTATTCGTCATGGTTTATTTTGAACTTTTCATAAGATAAACTACTTATTTGGGCATAGCATGCCTTATTAAAATTCCATTTATATACAAGTTCACATACCTCACGGGAGATCACTCAATCACTCGGCCGAGGGTGTATATTTAAGTGAATCGCTCGAGAGCGGCACGGATTTACATTCTCCATATGCTTGCCAAGCGATCAATCCTCCTCCTTTTTAACTTTTACCTTTTGTAAATATCAAGAGGTCTTTTGGGGTGAAGGCTTGGGTTTAAAGGTGGGTGGTTGGTTAGTGGTTAGTAAAAAGGGCGAAAATCGTAACAAGTGTCGGTTTTCGTGAAATACCTTATTTTTGGTGACATTTATTTTTGAAGTATTTCTCCAAACAAGCTTTTTGTAGCTTATGTTTGTTTTTGACTTCATTTTTTTTTTTTTTTTTTTTTTTGATCACGTAAAGGTATGTTTATGAAAAACCGAGTTTGTCACTAAAATAAAGGTGAAAAAAATGAAAAAGGTTTTTGGTGGGTAAAAAAAATTGTTTTGGGGGTAATGAAATGAAAGGTTTAGGCTCAAAGGGGTTTTCTAGGGGGATTTTGGGTAGGTAAAAAAAAAATTGAAAATAATGGTTTGAAAGAAAAATAGTTAGTCCTAATGCCTCCATCATTTACTTACTTGGGTTTAAGTTGGTAAGGACCGGGAATGTATCGTCGTGGCAAGTTCTAGATTTGTAAAGACCGAGCGGCTATTCACACAAGAAACGAAAAATGAGCATTTAATCTAGATATGTGTATTTTTATGCTCAATAAAGGCTCAAAACTCACTTTTTGTGGGAATGGGTTTTTAATGTGACCAAGCATATATAATCGAATTTTAGCTAGACTTGTTATACCGTTTCATAATTTTCTTATGTTAGTTCTTTTTATCACGACGCTATCGGTTGTAAGTTTGTAAAAATATAACCCTTTTATAACTTGTTATTCCCAACTTAAACTAAGACAAGTAAATAAATAAAAAAAAAATTGAAAAAGTTTTTGAAAAAAATTGGGGTGTTTAGCGGTTCCAATAGAGTTTTGTGTAAGGCTTGTTTTAGGATTTTGCAAAATTCCAAGGTTTTAGCATCCCCCCCACACTTAAATTACACATTGTCCTCAATGTGTCCAAAAATAAAGTTTTTGGTTGATTTGAATATGTAAAATCGTGTTTAAAGACAAAGATTTGTGTTACTGGCGCTCTGGACACGGCCCCGTGTCCATTGAACACGGCCCCGTGGTGAACTGCCAGTAACGAAAAACTTACAGAGGGTGAACACGGGGGCGTGTTGGGTGAACACGGCCACGTGTCCGACAAAAATCTGCAGGTCAGTAGCCAAACAGCAGAACTGGGAGATGGACACGGGGGCGTGTTGGGTGAACACGTCCCCGTGGTGACAGTCTGTTAGCCGAAAAAAAAATAGGGTTTTCTCCCGGTTTCTTCCTCCTAGGGCTGCGAGTGCTAATGTTTAGCATTCTAACCCTTGCATTGCACCTGTTCAAGCATTCAATACCATCCAACCAAGCACAAACCATCCTAATCTTACCATAGTCAAATATTATCCAAACATAAAGTAAAAACAAAATAAAGATAAAAAGTAGTTAAGGAAAGTAAATTGTCTTGACAAATGGCACGCAGGCCATGAATTGTTCGATGGATAAGAAGGGTAATCAAACCTGTGGGCTCATCACCAGCTAGCCCTTTGCTCCTCCCAGCCTCCTACTCCATATCTTCATCACTGTCTTCACCTCCGCCTCCCTGCCTCGCCATGTACTCCCGGATGCTACCGATATCATCTTGTATATCGTTGACGCTGCGTTCGATAGCTCCTACCCGGAGGTGTGTGTTGTTGGCGAGGTTGTAGGTGTTCCGGGTGCACATGAGGTTTTCCTGCAAAAGATCATGCAAACTTTGGAAATTAGGAAAACCGCCTCCTTGAGAGGAGGATTGACCCTGTTCGCCTTGGGGAGGGTATTGGTACTGTGGAGGTGGTGCATGAAGAACTAGAGCCTCTTGCGGGTTCCATGCGTAGCCTTGCGTCCTCTGAAAGCTCACCGTCCCGTCCTCCGCTTCATAGAGCAAGTTCATGGCCCGGCAGATATGGTAATCAACCCGTCCCGACCATGGACTCCTTTCGAAGGACTTCGGGATGTTCGCGAAGTGCTTGAAAAGACGGTACACCCATCCCCCGAAGAAGATTGGTGTAGGAGCAGAGGCAAGGCGGTTCAAGTGCATGTTCCGCAGTAGGAGGTAAGGAACATCGAGAGGCTTCCGGTTGTGGATGCAGTGAAGGACAACCAAATCTCTAACCCCAACAACGCCACTACTGTCATGGCGTTGGTTCAGCGAGTACGTGAGGAGCCTATGGATGTAGCGATATAACGGGTCTCTCAGTTTGGTACTCTTTGTGCTGCTGGAGTTGTAGATCCCCTCACCGATTTGAGCCCATGTGGCTTGGCGTTCTGTTGCGTCCAAGTCTCGCAATCCCCCGGTATTCTCTTCGTTCCCCGCTTCTTCGTCTTTGTACAGCCCAATGATCGATCCGAACTGCGCCATGGAGGTTCTATAGGTCGTACCCCCACATCGAAACTCGACCGCCTCATGATCAAACGGGTCGCGTCTCGAGCTGAAGATGAATGTGCTATAGAACTCCAATGTGCATTGGTGGACCGACCGAAGTCGGGTAGTCAATGCTACGTGCAGTGGACCTGTCACTATGTTGTTGAAGCGGTCCAGTTGGTTTACCATTGTCAGAAGATCGGTACATGCCCGCCTTGGATACTCTTCGGGCCTTGTTTGTAGGACCTCATAGCGAGCCCTGGCGTCAAGTTCGCTGGCATTGAACCGTGTGAATTTGGACATCTTGACGTTGTTAGGCTTGGTGGTAACGTTCGAAATCGGCAGAAAATCGCTCTAAACCAGAGAGTTCTCGGCGAAACGGGGCGTGTGGAATGGTGTAACTGATAGAAAAAGAGGGTTTTATCCCGACAGTCGCCTCGACACGGCCCCGTGTTCAGCGAACACGGCCCCGTGCCGGGTGAAATTTAAATTTTTTTTTTTTTTTTTTTTTTTTTTTTTAACGTGCTTGTGTGCATGCCCCTTATCTCCGAATAATGGTTAGATGATTTTACCAGTTTCGAATGTATACTTACCTGTAACATGTCGGGTATGAGTTTATTCGTTGACCGTTTGAAGTGCGATTTCCTCTTCCTCATCCTCGATGGATCCTCTGTAGAGTTTCAGCCGTTGGCCATTGACTTTAAATGGTGTCCCATTTCGAGTTTTAATTTCTACTGCACCGTGTGGAAAAACATGGGTGACTGAAAAAGGTCCCGACCACCTAGATTTTAACTTACCAGGAAACAATCGAAGTCGCGAATTGAACAGTAGAACTTGGTCTCCAATCCGAAATTCATTAGATTTAATATATTTATCATGCAAATTTTTCATTCTTTCTTTATAAATTTCGGAGTTAGAATATGCATAATTCCTAAGTTCTTCTAATTCGTTTATTTGACAAAATCGATTCTTACCGGCAACTTCTAAGTCTAAGTTTACGTTTTTAATTGCCCAGTAGGCTTTGTGAGCAATTTCTACTGGCAAGTGACAACTTTTTCCATAGACTAGTTTATATGGGGTTGTGCCTATAGTGGTTTTATAAGCGGTTCGAAAAGCCCATAAAGCGTCATCTAGTTTGTCAGCCCATTCTTTTTTATTTATCCCTACGGTTTTCTCAAGTATTCGTTTTAAACCTCGATTAGTCACTTCGGCTTGCCCATTTGTTTGAGGATGATATGCTGTTGAGACCCGGTGATAGACCCCATATCTTGTTAAGATCTTTTCGAGTTGATGATTGCAAAAATGGGTACCTCTATCACTTATTAATGCCTTTGGTGTGCCGAAACGAGAGAACAATTTTTTTAGGAATTTTACCACTACTCTTCCATCATTTGTTGGAAGAGCTTCGGCCTCTGCCCATTTAGACAAGTAATCGACCGCCACAAGTATATATTTGTTTCCTTTTGAAGGTGGGAAAGGTCCCATGAAATCAAGTCCCCACACATCAAAGATTTCACAAACGAGAATGCCATTTTGAGGCATTTCGTTTTTGGAAGAAATATTACCCGATCTTTGGCAGGCATCACATGTATTTACAAGGTTTTGTGCATCCTTGTAAATGGTTGGCCAGTAAAATCCCGAATCAAATACCTTTCTTGCGGTACTTGCGGCACCATGATGTCCTCCGTATGGACTTTCATGACAATGACGGAGTATTCTTCGTGCTTCATTACCATGGACACACCTTCGGATGAGTTGATCGGCACACATTTTGAAAAGATAGGGGTCTTCCCAAAAGTAATGCTTTACATCAGCAAAGAATTTTTTCCTTTGATGATGTGGCCATCCTTTTGTGACTATACCGCTGGCTAAGAAATTAGCGTAGTCGGCATACCATGGTTCTTGTCTGCTTTCCATCATTTCCAGGGACTCCGTGGGAAATTTTTCGTTGATTTGCTCGTCCCTGGTTGTCTCCAAAGCTGGGTCTTCTAAGCGTGAGAGGTGATCTGCAGCAGTGTTTTCTGCTCCTCTTTTGTCCTTGATTTCAATGTCGAATTCTTGGAGGAGTAGAATCCACCTTATCAAACGGGGTTTTGCGTCTTGCTTCTTGAAGAGGTACCTGATGGCTGCATGGTCTGTATAAACTATTGTTTTAGAAAGAACAAGATAAGAACGAAATTTATCAAAAGCAAACACCACCGCTAGTAACTCTTTTTCTGTAGTTGTATAATTTTCTTGTGCATCATTTAGAGTTTTACTAGCATAATAAATTGGGTGGAAATGTTTTTCTTTTCTTTGTCCCAATACTGATCCAACAGCAAAGTCGCTTGCATCGCACATGATTTCGAAAGGAAATTTCCAATCTGGTGCTATCATGATAGGTGCATTGACTAGCATTTCCTTGAGGGTTAGAAATGCTTGATTGCATTCCTTGTCAAAGATGAAGGGTGCATCTTTTTCAAGCAATTTTGTTAGAGGTCTTGAGATTTTCGAAAAGTCCTTGATAAACCTTCTATAGAATCCGGCATGCCCTAGGAAACTTCTGATTGCTCGCACGGAGGATGGAGGAGGTAATCGAGATATAGTCTCGATTTTTGCTCGATCAACTTCCATTCCTTCGCTTGAGATTTTATGTCCGAGTACTATTCCCTCTGTTACCATGAAATGGCATTTTTCCCAGTTAAGGGCGAGGTTAGTTTCCTCACATCGGGATAGCATTCGTTCAAGATTATCGAGGCATTGATCATATGAGTCTCCAAAGATGGAAAAGTCATCCATGAAGACTTCCATGGTTTTTTCAATCATATCATGGAAAATGGCGACCATACAACGTTGGAATGTTGCAGGCGCATTACATAGACCGAATGGCATGCGTCGATATGCAAAAGTTCCGTAGGGGCATGTGAAAGTTGTTTTCTCTTGGTCTTCTGGTGCTATCGGTATTTGGAAGTAACCTGAAAAACCATCTAAGAAACAATAAAATTTATGACCGGATAATCTTTCTAACATTTGATCAATGAAGGGCAAAGGAAAGTGGTCTTTCCTTGTTGCTTCATTTAATCTCCTATAGTCTATACAGACTCTCCATCCTGTGACGGTTCTTGTGGGTATTAATTCATTTTTCTCGTTAGTTATTACCGTCATACCTCCTTTCTTTGGGACTACTTGGACGGGACTTACCCACGGGCTATCGGAGATAGGGTAGATTAGTCCGGCGTCGAGTAGTTTGATGACTTCATTTTTAACCACTTCTTGAACATTGGGGTTCACTCTTCGTTGTGGTTGAATCACCGTTTTGTAGTCATCATTCATTAAAATTTTGTGCGTGCACATGGAAGGACTTATTCCCTTAATATCTACAAGCTTCCAAGCGATCGCATTTTTGTGTTTTTTAAGTAGGTTAACTAATTTTTCTTTTTCTAAGCTAGTTAATTTAGACGAAATAATTACAGGTAAACTACCATCTTTGCCTAGAAAAGCATATTCCAAACCCTTAGGGAGTTCTTTGAGCTCGATGGGTGGGTCTTTAGGAGACACCTTATTTTGTGGCTCATCTAGATCAAGAACTTTAAAAGTTTGTTCTATGGCTACCTCTTCGTCGACAAAGTGGTCTTCCTCGTGGTTTGTATCAGGTGGTTCAGCTTCATCTTCAATTAGGGGGTCATTGTTGCCAAAAGGATATTTCATTGAGCGCTCTAGATCTATGCTCCTTTTGAATGCCCCTAATTGAAGAGTTAGAGTGTTGAATTTCCGGTTTTTCAAAGCTTTGTGAGTTTGTACAAAAGGTTTTCCCAAGACTAGGGGGGCATCATCTAAGATGACGAAGTCGGTTGGGATTACCATTTGATTTGTTTGAACCAAAATATCTTCGACTACACCGATTGATTTCATTACTTTTCGGTCGGATAGAAAAATGGGTATTTGAAGTGGAGTAAAATCACTAATACTTAACTTTTCAAAAATGTAGTTGGGCATTATGTTAACACAAAGATCTTTATCAATAGTTACATTACTAATAAACGAATTTTGAAAGAAACATGGAACCGGTGTGATGTTAATTTCAAAAGGATCTTCTTTTATTAGCGAGGTTTGATCATTAGTTAACTTAACACTTACCATTTCTTTGATTTTAGCACTAGTGTTTAACTCTTTTAAAAACTTAGCATGAGGGGTTATTAAACAATGGTTTTCGAAAGTAGGTGACAAGAGAATAATTTCATCTAAATTAGACTCTTCTTGAATTTTAACATTATCGGACTCACCATTTTCGTTGTTTAACTCATGTCTCTGTTTTTCACTTTCTTGTTCTTCCATTTTTACATTTTCAACTATCTCTACGTTATTATTACTTTTTAACTCTTCTCTCGCGCGGGATTCCTCTTCCCTTGCGCGAGATTCTTTCATGCAACGTTCGATAGTTTTAATGTGTTCTAATATCCTATTGGTCACTTCGGTGAGATTGAAAGAATTTGGATCCTCTAAGCTTGAATCCGGTTGTTCGATCCTTGGTTCCTCATAGTACTCATATGAAGTAGATGGTTCACACCATTGTTCTTCATTATAAGTATATGATGGATAAGGGTCGAAACTTTGTTCTTCATAGTACTCATATGAGGTGGGTTGTTCACGCCATGGCTCCTCATAATAAGTGTATGAAGGTGGTGGCTCATATGTTGAATCTTCAAAGTATGAGTATGAAGGCTCATACCTTGGTTCATCAAAATATGAGTATGAGGAAGGAGGTTCATACCTTTGGTCTTCATAGGATGTGTATGAAGTTGATGGCTCGTACCTGGGCTCCTCATAATGGTTGTATGAATTGGATGGTTGATATGAAGTATTATATTGAACCGAGTGTGCATTACGACAATTAGTGCAATAATTACCTCTATAATCATCCTCATCATAGGTGTAGTTGTAATCTCTTGAGTATTGATCCATAAGAATCACTCAACAGACCACAACTGAGTCTCGGGACCAGAAAACAAAAATAAGACGGAAACAGAAGCTGGACACGGCCCCGTGTTGGGTGAACACGGCCCCGTGTTCAGGGACTGTATCTGGGCGTTTTAATTAAATTAACTGATCACGTTGAGCACGGGGGCGTGTTGAGTGAACACGGCCCCGTGGTCAGACTCTGTATCTGGGTGTCTACTCTAAAAATATGCAGCACGGGGGCGTGTTCAGCGAGCACGGCCCCGTGTTCAAGCTACTGTAAATGCAAAACTAAACTAAAATGCAGAAAAAAATGCGCGCGTTTTGAAAAGGTTTTGAAAAACTGATTAGGCCGTCGATTTTAAGCTTTCTTAAAATCCTTGTGTCCCCGGCAACGGCGCCAAAAACTTGATGTGCGTGAAGTGTGTTATATTTTTAGATATATATTTAAGCCCTTTTTACACTTTTAGCCAAGTTTTAAATTTATAAAACACGATATTTACTAACACTAAACACACATATGGGCAAGTGCACCCATCGTGGACGTAGTATAGTGTTGGTAAGATACCGAGGTCGTCCAAGGACACAAGAGCTTTTAATACCGGTTTATCCTCAACGTCTAATCAAATCAAAAAGTTAGAAAAATGTTTTAAACTAAGAAAAATAAAAACTAACTAAATGCTGAAAAAGAAAATAAAATAAAAACAGATAGACAAGATGAATCACTTGGATCCGACACGTGTATTAGTATAACCTTTGATTATTTTCGCACTTTTGCACTTGTTTAAGAGATTATCTTAGTTATTGTAGTAGGCCCCTCTTTTGAAGGCGACGTTACCCTCAACCCAGTAGTTTGAGTCAGCAAGGATACAATCCTAAAGGGTCGGATTATTGAAAGATAATGAATTAAGTTATTAATGCAAATTATGGTAGGCCCCGCTTTTGGCGGTGACGTTACCCTCGGCTAAGTAGTCTGAGTCAGCAGGGATACAATCCTAAGTAGCCGGGTTATAGTATTAATAGTAGTTAGCTTATGAGGGGGTCAAAGAGTTTGGATCCCCGCCATCCAATACCTATGGGCATTGAAGGAGATCCTACTAAATTTGACCCAGGTCCCAAGCAGGACCTCTAAACGCTGAACAAGGGCAAGACCTTTACCAAACCGTTCCCTTAACCCCCGACCAGGTAGCCAACATACCTCCATATAGACCGTGGAGATATGAATGGTGAAAATCTTTTATTTTATATAGACAGTAAAATAATGCCAAGACACCACGGACAAACGATAAGGAAAGATCACCTTCAACATAAGTAACTAGTTATTAAAGTCATTAATACAAAACCAAATAAAAAGTGCAAAAGATTAAAAATAAAAAGTATTATACTAAACACTTGTCTTCACCAAGTGATGTAAGAGACTTAGGCAAACATGGCCTTGATTGTCAAGAACTCTTACGATCAATCTTGGATCCCGAGACGACTCACACACTCTATGATGGACAATGGATGATGGTGGTGGATGATGGTGTTATGGTGGTGGTGGGTGGTGGATGAAGTGTGAGAGAGGTGGTGTGCCAAGGGATGAGAGAGAATGAAGCCAAGCTCCTCTATTTATAGGCTGAACAGAATGCTGGACACGGCCCCGTGTCCGCTGGACACGGCCCCGTGCCCGTCTGACATTCTCTCTCTTCATTAATTGTAATTGCGAATTACAATTAATGCGCCTGCTGTACTTTCAACACGCCCCCGTGTCCGCTGGGCACGGCCCCGTGGTGAGCAATGGAAGCTTCTACTGGTTTGTCTTTTCTGCTGCTTCCTGGGCACGCCCCCGTGTTCACTGGACACGGGGCGTGTTCAGGCTCTGTTCTCTTCTCTTTGTCTTGGGAGGTGCCGTTGAGGGTCCGGGCAGTTTACTTTTGTTCCTTTTCTTGTATTTATGGTAGAATTAGTGGTCTTTTTGCTTCTTTTGTGATTTTGAGCTCATTTCATCCTGAAAATACAAAAGGAAGACAAAAACACTCTTTTTCCAACATTAGTACTTAAAAAGGGTTAGTTTTATGCCTTAAATGATGTGTTTTATATGTTGCATTTTACACACATCAGTTACCCTCAGCTAAGTAGTCTGTGTCAGCAGGGATACAGTCCTAAGTAGCTGGGTTAAAGTTTTAATAGTAGTTTAACTTATGAGGGGATCAAAGAGTTTGGACCCCCGCCATCCAATACCGGTGGGTATTGAAGGAGATCCTACTAAATTTGACCCTGGTCCTTTGCAGGATCTATACACTGAACAATGGCAAGACTCTTACCAAACCGTTCCCTTAACCCCCGACCAGGTAGCCAACATACCTCCATATAGACCGTGGAGATATGAATGGTGAAAATCTTTTATTTTATATAGACAGTAAAATAATGTCAAGACACCACGGACAAACGATAAGGAAGAATCACCTTCAACATAAGAAACTAGTAATTAAAGTCATTAATACAAAACCAATTAAAAAGTGCAAAAGATTAAAAATAAAAAGAATTACACTAAACACTTGTCTTCACCAAGTGATGTAAGAGACTTAGGCAAACATGGCCTTTGATTGTCAAGAACTCTTACGATCAATCTTGGATCCCGAGACGACTCACACACTCTATGATGGACAATGGATGATGGTGGTGGATGATGGTGTTATGGTGGTGGTGGGTGGTGGGTGAAGTGTGAAAGAGGTGGTGTGCCAAGGGATGAGTTGAAATGGCTCCAAGCACTCCTATTTATAGGCTAAACAGAAGCCTGGGCACGGCCCCGTGTCCATCTGACACTCTCTCTCTTCATTAATTGTAATCCGCAATTACAATAAATGCGCCTGCAGCAACTGAACCACGCCCCCATGCTCGCTGGGCACGGCCCCGTGGTGGGCAATAGAAGCTTCTATAGGTTTGTCTTTTCTGCTGCTTCTTGGGCACGGCCCCGTGCTCGCTGAGCACGGGGCGTGTTCAGTCTTCTGAGTTCTTAGTTTTGCTTGGGAAGATGCTGTCGAGGGGTCGGGCAATCCACTTTTGTTCCTTTTCTTGTATTTATGTTAGATTTTGCTGTCTTTTTGCTTCTTTTGTTAATTTGAGCTCATTTAATCCTGAAAATACAAAAGGAACACAAAAGCACACTTTTTCCAACATTAGTACTAAAAAAGGGTTAGTTTTATGCCATTATTGATGTAATTTATATGTTGCATTTTGTGCACATCACATACATACATTGTTTACAAAGGTTTATACATACTCACATACACATGAACTCGCTCAACTTTTGTTGATTTTTCAAACTACATGTATTTCAGGAAACTACAGGGATCTGGCAAGTGTCTGCATATGTTTCAGGCTGTTCTGAATAAAGATGTCATCCAGGGTAGTAGGTTTAGGAGGTATAACCCTTACTTGGACGGGTTACATGTCTTTAAACCACGTTTTATTTTAAATCTTTTGATGTGTCTCATGAACACGTTGTAGTCAAGTATGGTTTATAACTTATCTAAAGTATTGACATTTTCAAAACAATGATGTTGTGGTATCTTGAAACTTAATGAATGGATGAACATCTTGTGTTTTTATCATATAGCATTGTTATGATTGTTGCTATGGTATTAAAAAGTCACACCAAAATAATCCATGCTTCCGCAAAAGCCAGGGTGTGACATTAATCGAGTTGATTTTCTACTTCACTTTTGAAGATTTTGAACGTTTCAAAACTTCATCTTTGTGTCTTAGCAAGTACACATAACCATAACTACTATAGTTGTCGGTAAAAGTAATGAAGTATCTTTCACCATTCCTAGTCATTAGCTTAAAAGGATCACATACATCCGAGTGTATGATACCTAATAAATCTTTTGCCCTTTTCCACTAAAGGTTTTTTTTAGTCATTTTACCTTGTAAACTAGATTCACATGTATCAAATGAACCAACTTCATTTGTCTCCAAAAGACCATTCTTTCGAAGTGTTTATATGCGACATCTGTTTATATAACCAAGGCAATAATGCCAAAGATAGGTCTCACTCTAATCCATTTTGAGTTTCTTGGTGATCACTTGGTATATTGAACTATCAAATGATGTATTATTATGAACCAATTCATAAATACCATTTGAAAGCATAACCTTTAAGTAAAACATGTCATTCATCGAAATATAAATGTCATTATTTACAAACTTTAAATCGAAACCATATTATCTTATAAGGGAAACTTGAGTAATGTTCCTAGTCAAACTAAGAGCATTTAAAACAATTTCCAAACCATTTGAAAGTTTCAAAACATAGTCTCCTAGGGCTTCAACTTGAACTTTCATTCCATTGCCCATGAAGAGACTAATGTCTCCCTTCTTGTAATGCTCATTTCTTTTGAACTCTTGCAACGAATTGCAAGTATGAGTTCCACATCCGGTATCTAATACCCATGTGTTTGAATAAATAACATTAAGGTCAATATGTATCATAAAGATTGTACTTGAGGTTTGCCCTGCATCCCTCTTATTTTTCAACTCTTTGAGATAGGTTGGACAATTCCTTTTCAAATGCCCTATCTCACCACAGTCAAAGCATGGATCGTTCATGGCAACCTTTGCCTTCTTTTCGTTTGGTTTCGGTGGTTTCGCTTTAGCCTTTCTTTTTTCTTTTTCCCTTTGAAGTGCCTGTTTCCATTTGCAACATTTGCTTTGGCGTCGGGGTGATGCCTTTCTTGTTGCCACCCTCATTGATCGTTAGAATGGGTAAAGCCCTTTAACCCATATTGAGCCTTTGGAGGCGATTAATGTGGCTTTTCATCTTAAGGATGTAAGATGAGACCGATTGGGTTTCCTCCATTCGACATGCATGAAGCGCTCGAACGGTTTCGAAGCGTTCTACCCTTGCTTGTTGTAGAACATTTCCTTCAATTGGGTAATCATGTCGTATGCCCCATGATGTTCAAAGTCCTTTTGAATCTCAGGAATCATAGTTTCCAACATGAGGCAAGAGGCTTGCATGGAGTCCTCGGTATACTTAACCCAATCATTATAGGCTTCCATATCTTCCATGTTAGGTTCATCGGGAATAGGATCGTCCAACACATAGGATATCTTCTCTTGCTTGAGAACGATTCTCAAGTTTCGAAACCAATCCATGAAGTTGTTATGGTTGAGACGATCCTTTTTAAGGATGGTTCTTAGTGATAGGTTTCGGATGGTTTGGGTAATCGGGTTTGCATTATTAGCGGCCATCTACAAAATTTAACAAAGTTCAATTTTAGTATTTTCGATATTATTAAAATTTTAATCATTAATACCCTTTTATGTCTCAAAGATAATTAATAATTAAAATCTAGAATCCAACGTTACATTTAAATATTGGTTAGGTGACCTTTATCCCATTATTTAAATTAACAAGGTAGTCAACGTTTGACGATTGCAACCCTTTGCAACTTCTAGCCATATGGGATCGGTTAAACATCTTTATGTTTAGTTGGCATGTTTAATCCCATCAACACCTTTGTTCCCCATGCTTTGGTGGCCCTAAGTTCATGGTTTCCAAATCAAGTCGTCCAACTTACACACACATGTGAGTTTACACATATAAGTGGTTAGGTGACCTTTATCCCACAAACATGGTAACCCCACCTCAAACATACAAGTTCCCTCAAATGTGGTTAGGTGACCTCTATCCCACAAAAGAGTTCCCAAGTGATTCAAGTGTTGTATAAAAGCATGGTGTTTGACTTGTTTTGTAAAAGGGATTTTGAGTTTTCAAAATTCAAGTTTAGAAAACTTTACGTACCATACATTTGCATGCATTCAAATCCTTGGTACTTTTGTGAAAAAAAAATCAAGGTTCTTTTAATAAAACCCATTTTATTATAAAATCATTAACTTTTAATAAAACCTTTTATTAACCATTTTAATGATTTTGTTAAGAACCAATTTAAGCTTGTTGTTGATTATTAGTTTGTTAAGCATGCATATCCAAATATCATCAAAACAATTTAAATAAGCAACCACACAAGCGCAACACATATCAATAGGTGCATAACCATAGCCAACTATTTTGACCACACTTGTTAGCCGAAACAAGTGTGTCAAAAGGTCCTTCCTAAAGGGCGAGTATAGACACAAATAAAATGTGTCGTTGAACTCCCACTTGATCCCGCATCCAAATGCTTCAAGTCTTCTTCTTGTGTTGTGATTTATTCACATTCTTTGGGCTTCCGAATGTCTTTTATATTCAGCTCCAAATTCCTTTGGACTTCAAAAATGTGTTTTGGTTAGCGGGCTAAAATCCCGTTAAGAACTATGAAGTCCTTTATGCCCGAAATTAGCCAAAACCAAAACCGCATTTTTGTGTGCATCTTCTCTTACAAAAGGTATCCTAATATAAATTTCTAGTAAAAATAAAATGCACCTAATCTATTTATTTACATACCAAATTGAAATAAATAAATTACATATTTCACAAATGGAAGAACAAAGAAAATAATTGTTACAACCCACAAACACAAACATTCAACATATTCACACAAGGTCATGGCTAGGTTATGTACACCAAAATATATATATATATATATATACTACTTTATAAAGCATATAGGAAGGATAGAATGGTCATTTGCCACTTTACAAGTCTTTGAAGCCCATTGTACAAACCTATTAAGCACAAAGTGTTGAAAAACCCATTCAACACACGCGGAGCTTGAACCGGATATTCTTGACCCGTATTTTATATTCCGGATCCAATATAATGTTTGTATCTCTCTCCAAACCCTATTCATTTCATTCGGCCGCTCTTGCATTCTTCAAACCCTAATCTTCTTCATCTTCAACCCCCCAAAAGCACAAACCTGGTGAAAACCAAACCCCGCAAGACCAAAATTCAAACACTCATCTTCCTTCGTTCACCTTCTCACTCTCTCTCGCAAACAGGAAAGAGGACTCAAACCGTATACACAAATCTCAGAAAACCAGGTACTTTTCTTTTGTTGGTTCTCCTTTTCTTCCTTGTTTATCTTCCAGTTCTTGCTTTCGTCAGCTCAAGGTCATTTTTTGACATTTTCGGTTTGTTTGGTGTAGATGAAGATGGAGTGAGGAAGATGAAGATGACATTACTTTGCAGATCTAAGTCTTTTACATTCAAATCTTATGGGTTTGCGTTCAGATCTGACTGCTTCTACAGTTTCACGTTTCATCTGACTGCTTCTACAGTCTGCTTTGTGGTAGCAGGTTTATCTGGATCTGGATCTGGATCTGGATCTGAATCGATTTAATTTAGGGTTTATCTGGATCTGGATCTGAGTCTTTTTAGGGCTTTGCTGAATCTTCTATTATGTGTTTTAGTATTTGTTTATTTACGGAACATAAATTATTGCAGGCTTTTTATTGATATTGTTGTTGATTATTTCAGTTGGTGAAGACAGAGAGTGTGGCTCTTCTTTTTTGTATGGAGCCTTGCGATAATCTGGATTTCTTGAAAGACATGGTATGGGATCTGGGGTATTGGTGTCCACTTATTGATAATATATGTTTCTTGCAGTAGCTTTGTAAGCTTTAAGATATTGTAAGTCTCATTTTTACTGATTTTTAAGCTAAAAATGTGTAATATATGGATAACACTGATGACTAAATTTGTTTGATCTGCAGAGGTATATCTTACAATCAGATCACCGGTGAATCCCATACAATATTGGGTCTCTCCAAGATTATTTGCTGAATGAGGTTATTTTCTGAATTAGACACTGTCGTTTTGCTTTCATATAAAAATATCAGTGCTTCGTTATAACTAAATCATTTTGTATTCAGGTGGTGACCCTTATTTCTAATCTGACTGAAGAGAAAAATTATGCTTGTAGAGTTGGAAGGATATATTCGTCCTCGATGTACAACCTTGACTATTTTTATTGAATGCCAAGGTTTATGTGGTTGATTAAGGTCCAAGAGTCGCTCAAATTGTATTTTCATTTTTCGATGATTGGTAAAACAGTCAAATGGCTCAAGAGTCGCTCAAATTGTATTTTCATTTTTCGATGATTAAGGTCCTAAATCGTCTTTTAAAAGGGATCAGATAGTTATTAATTAATTTTTACTCTTGAATCTTGATGCAGATTAAGAGCATGCAATACCGTATTCAACATGAAAGTATTACTCTAAACGAGGAGAAACAAATCATCAGAGAAATAAAACAACTTCAAGGGACGAGGGATAAGGTTATTGCAAACGCTGCTATGAGGGCTGAAGTTCAAAAATTTGTTGGTGAAAAAGATGCCATTCAAGACCAGGTCAAAGTAAGAACGCCTCTTCTTCTATATACCAGTGTAAAAGTTTATTTATTAATGCTTATTATGATTCCATGTTGTTTGTAGTCTATTGGCGTTGATCTTGACGGGGTCCGCAAGGATCATCAAGCTATCAAGGCCAAACTTAAGACACTCGAGACTGAAAAGGAGGCCATAAACAATGTGATTGCTTCTTTAGAGGAGGAACTGTGTGTAGTGATCGAGAAAAAGGATAAGGTCTATCACAAAATTAGTGAGCTGAGGAATAAACGTGAAGAAGAGGTATGTTAGTATTTTCATTTAAGGCTAGATTTTGTGTTTTAGAATTTAAAATGGATGTCATCAATTTTTTCGTTTTCTGTCTTTCCAGAATACTTGCTTTTACCAAAACCGCTCCCTCTTGAACGATGCAAGAAGGCTGGCTGCAAGTAAGGACGTTAATGCCCTTATAGAGCTTTCAACCTCAGAGGTTTGTTAAACACTCCAGTTGTCTGATTTCTAAATTTTATTAATATTGGGAAGCACATTAAACGCTTATATTCGCTTATTGAACTCAGGTCGACGAATTCATGTCGGAGTGGAATAGTAATAAAGCGTTCAGGGAAGTTTTTAGCATGTGCCGCACCGGGAACACCTTTATATAATTTTTTTTTTGTGATCATTACATAAAATGCAGGTTGCTGAAAGATTTGAGAAGCTACGTAAAGAAGGTTGGAAACCGTGAAGAACGATTATCTTTTGCAAAATTGGGATGCAGAAGAATATGGATTGGTCTCTATCTCTCTTAACACAAATCTTAGTTAGTTTTTTTAATATTTATAATAATTGTTATGTTTTTTTTTAAGATTGGATCGACGGAATGGGTTGAAGAAAACAGAGAAAAGTTAGCATCGAAAGTTGTTGCGTACATAAATGTCGACATTGCGGTTGCTGAGGCAGGATTTCAAGCCTCAGCCACTCCACAACTTGATCAGTTAATCACATGAGTTACAAAACAGGTAAATACATGTGGCAGTTTCAGCCTACTTACATATAAATGGCCAAACCAAAAAGTTAGTAAAAAAGAAAGCACGTTGAACGGGTCCAAAGTCGATTTCGGCTATGTTTTATCTTTAACAGGCATAAAAGAAATTTATTTTAAAAGGAAATGGGTTGAATTGATTGAACGGTTCATAGTCGCCCAAGGTGTACTTTTAATGCATATAGCATCCTATAGTTCTGCATAGTTTATATCGTCTTTAACATGTGAATTCGGGTCAACGTAAGCTGACCTGACGGTTTTGACTCATACCAAGTATGGCCTGTTACCCAACCCACCATTTTCCACCGCTAGACGTAAAAAATTAAAAAAAAATCCATATTCATTCCATCTTGTCATTTTGAAGGTTCAAGATCTAGACAACTCATCACAAACGGTTTACGATTCCTGGGTAAAAACTGCCAATATCCCGAGGTAAGTGTTCCAGAATTACTTTCCTGCCCTCTCAAGCAGCTTACCGATGAATAAAAATGAAAAAAAAAAAGACATAAAGTTGATGTTTGGCTTTTATAGTCAGCAGAAGTATAACGTATAATGAAAAAAAAGACATAAAGTTGAAACACATTATCTAACAATAATTGTGTCTACTGTCTATGCCAGATTTACGCACCATCAAAGCACAACGATTACGAGTCAAAATGCTTCCCAGGGATAGATGATGCTGTTGAAAATGCAAATAAACTCAACACTAAAGAATCGTGGGGTGCGGCACAACATAAAATTTGGAGGGTATTGAGAGTTATCACGCAGGTATCATTAGTTCTATATGGTGAACTAACATAATGCTCATAGATATAGATATAACGGAACCATATAAGTTTACAAGTCACTTTTGTCCTATGAATAACTAAATGGATACAGAAAAAGATCTTTAGGAAAAAATAACAGAAACTAGATGAGTTATGTGACAGATTACCAATTAAATTATTAAAAACAAAAATTGAAGCAGTTAAATAGTCCAGGCTGATAAAAAAAATAAACCATAACTGCAGTAACTTTAAATGGTTTAGTTAGAATCCAACTTCAACTTATAGCTGGAAATACCCCTTTCAAATACCAAATGGTTTAGTTAGAATCCAACTTCAACTTATAATCCAAAGACTTTTTTGATATTTTTAATAAGTCTTTAGTTAGAATGATATCTTTTAATATATCTCAAACCTTTTCAAAAACCAAGTCATGTCAGTATCTTTTGTTTGACTTTTGTCCTTTTTGTTTTTTTTACTACTTACCGTGTACTGCTTTACAAGTCATCTCAACCTTTTCAAAAACCAAGTCATGTCAGTATCCAAGATTTTACTGTTGTCTCATGCTTGGTTCAGTCTCTATAAGTACTTCATCAAGCTCAACACTCTACAAACCCTCAACTACACTCAACTGACTACTGCTTTTACATCTACAGCTGTAAAGCAAGATTTTACTGTTGTGTGAAAGAGAGCATGCTTGCTTCAGTCTCTACAAATACTTCATCAAGCTCAACACTCTACAATCACTCAACTCAGACGAATTAAACTTTCAAATTGTAAGTTTATCTCAGTTGAACTAAATCCTACTTTTAAGTCTTGCATCAATTAAACCTTCAAAATATCAACCTAACAACTTCTATTTTACTTCGATTTCAGAATATATTGACTCTTTGCATCTGGACCTTGCGTTGTTTCTCGGCTCTCACATCAAGGTTTCACATTTTTTGTCGGCTTTTTACATCTGCCTCTTGCATTATTGTAAGTTCTTCCAAATTTCTTGGTTTTTTTGTAACTTTTAACTGTGGCTTTTAACTTTAGAAGGTTGTAAATGTTGAAATAACTGTGGTTTTTTTATCTGTATTGTTTAACTGCCTCTTTGTTTTTTTGGGCTGTTGATTATGAAATTCATTAGTATTACAATATGAGATGTAAAAATTCTTTAATTCAGGAGTAAGTTATTATAATATGTACCATTTGGTCACAAAAACTATTATTCTTATAGAAACTTTTAAATTTGATTGATAAAAGGCTATTGCGTGAAATATCGTTTCGTTACTATTAACCAAATAACCTATATTATTAACTAAATGATCATTAATATGTTGTGTTTTCGCCTGATTTCCCTCTCTTCAATCGTCTACCAATGAATGTTCATGTTTAAAGCCTTCTCATGATACATATTCTTATTGCTCACCCAAACCTGATACATACTAAAATAAAACATCATAAAGAGCACCATCTTTTTTAAGAGTCATTCTATTCCAACATCTTTTTTACTATTTCTTTCTCTCTATATATCTATGTATATATAAAGAGATAGAGGGGAGTTAAGGTGTGAGAATATTATCATCTTTTTCAATTAGTATTGTTGTTAACAGAGCCGGCTGAAGGGTAATTCAACTAAAGCCTTTGCTTTAGGCCACAACTCCATAAAAGGCCTTCAATTTGGATAAAAAAAATTATATATTATCTTTTGTTATTGGTTTACAGAGTTATAAAAGCATGAATGGACAAAGGAGTTTTTAGTCATTAAAGTTAGATTTTTTATTTTTAGGATTCCAACTTCATATTCTTCCTCTCATTGTTTTCTCTTTTCATATGTGTCTGTTTTTATTTACTAATATATGTTGCGTTAGTAGCTAATTTTCTATTTCTAGAAATGATTATATTAGCTTTAATTTCATGATTTACTACAAGTTTTTTATTTTTCAGCAAACATATATGCTTTGAAATTAAAATACTTCATGTAATAATAACAACATAATCTACTATTTTTTTTTACAAAATATCAGTATAATATTTAAGAATACCATCATATACTTGCTTTAAAGCAACAAAAAATAATGTAAGTTATAACTAGAAAGGGCCCCACATTTATAGTTCGCTTTAGGCCTTTCAAAGTGTTGAGCCGGCCCTGGTTGTTAACACCATACCATCACATCCAATCTAAAAAAACCCTCCAATAAATACTTATCTTATGGCACTTTACCCGTAATTTATTTAAACGACTATTTTTTTTATTCTTTAATTTTCACTACTAATTTTAAAAATTATAAAACATTTTTTGCTTAAAATATTCCATACCCGATTTTTTCATTAACAGTAAAACCAAAAAGATAACTTAAAATATCATTTTTATAAGAATGATTCAATAAAATATAAAAACGTCAAATCGTTAATAGTTAGTGTTCATTTTCTAAAGTTCATTTCGAATGTAAAATGTTCTTTTATCAAAACTGAAAAGTTAATTAAATATTATTGTATGTGAACAATAAATATAGGGTAAAATCTAAAACAAACTTTTCAAGAAAAGTTAACTAAATATTATTGTATGTGAACAATTAAATATTATTGCATGAAGGTTGATAGTTAAATGCGGATATATGGTGATGTTGAGTACAGTGGTTATTAAGATGAATCGTGGTTTCCTTTTCTTGAATCGGCGTCTGGTTTAGCGGAAGGATAATATAATTAGTTTTATCGGTTTTCTTGAAATTTTGGTGGGCGGGCACGTCGGTTTGCAAATATTCACTCAAATTAGTGTTAATATTTTTAGTGTTAATTCCGATGTTAACATTAAATTTAGTATGCAAATACTCACTCAAATTAGTGTTAATATTTTTCATTGTAACCATTTAAATTGATGTACTTTTACTTTATAGACTTACAAAATCTTTATCTTTTTAAATATTTAAAACGCTAATATATGTTTTTAGATTTTAATAATTAATATATGATTATAACAATTAATATATTATTATCGGTTATCTTTGTCTTTAGCATTAAAATCTATTCTATAAATTTTAAATTTTAAATTTAATATTATCAATAAAAACAAAATGATTGTTACTAGAACATGTTAAAAAGGGCACACGTTTTATCCAATAATCATGTAATTTAATATATGGGCTTCCCCTCATACGGGCCTATCCTCAGGCACAAAAGGGCGTTTCAGCACTTGCTTCCATTTCTTTTGGTCAAAAAAATATAAATCCAATAAACATTTGACTTAACTTTGATGTTAAAAATGTTACAATAAAAAATTTTGTTTTTAAGTTTACACAATCCTTGTGTTTCAGTTTACTTTGATGTTAATTTTTAACATGGTAAGAAAATTGATCTTTATTGTGACAACTCGGACTTTAGACCTACTTCGTACATGTTATGATTACGAGATTTGATTTAAATAAATGATATGTCATTATGTGCTACGTGTATTGTGTATTAAATGTGGTTGTTGTTAATAAAAAAAAAAAAAAATCGAATTGCATAACACACGGCCCAAGGGCAGCCCAAGCGGATGGGCCGGCCCACTTCCCTTATGCGCGAACAACTATACACCTTAGGGACTTAGTTTCTCAATTGTTACAACACAAGGATACACACACAAACCCTAGCTCCCGTTCTCTCCCTCTCGTTCGCGAATCGAAGGCAACCATCTCGAATCTTTATCGTTCGGATATCATTCTCGTCCTTTCAATCGGTTAGTGTTTAATCGTTTTGCTTAATTGAATGACTTCTGAATCGCATGTTTAATTGGCTAGGGATATGTTTGATTAAGCTTTGTTCGATCGGCCGGACTTGTTGGATCGGCCGGACGTGAATGTTGTGTTAGAACCGGATATTAATTGCATGATCATGTTGATATTCTTGTTAAATCGGATACGGTATAGATCAATCAATTCGTGAGATAACCGGCCGAACATGTTTGTCGATCGGCCGGACTTAATTGTTAATCGATCGGATATTGTTAGGGTTATAAATCGGATATACTTGTGTAATTGGATGGTTAACTTGATTAATTGGTTTGCGAATAAGTTAGATTGTTGATAATTCGGATATGCTCGATAAGGGTTCTTGATAAACATGTGAATTATGCTGGTTTGATCTTGTTGGTGTTAGCTAAATTGTTGGAATTGTGTTAATTGATAAAACGATAAGTATGGAAACCATTAGTGGTAACCGATTGCATGAATTCCGACCGCACAACTGAACTGATCGCACAAGGTATGCTATTCACACGAGTTCCAATCCGGTCGGGCTGTTAAACCGTACGGATTAGCAACCGCACGGATTGTTAATCCGGACGAACGGACCTATCACACGAATTCCAATCCGGACGAACTGTCAATCCGGACGGATTGTAATCCGGACGAATTGTCCATCCGCATGAACTAAATTGCTGGTCCGCACGAATTGTTAAACCACATCCGGACCAACTGGCAATCCGCACGAACTGTCACCCGGATGAAAGGCCACTCGCACGGATTTCCAATCCGGATGGACCAGTGGCCATCCGCACGAAGTGTCACCCGCACGGAATGCCCATCCGGACGGATGGGTTACCACTCGCACGATTTGATTAGTTTTGTTTGGGCCATGACTTATGCTTGCAACTTGTTACCTCTGTTTAACCCTACGTGCTATACGTGAATCGAACCTGACTTGAATAAATGCATGATAGGACGTGATTAACCATTACTTGCTACCTGTTCACTTGTGTATCTGCCGAGCAAACCAAGGTGAGTTCACACAGCCAAGGCATGGGATTCCCGGGTTGGGAATTGGGTTGGATATTATGAATGTGGAATGATTACTCGTACTTACGCATATACCAGACTATAGACCATCGTCCTCAGGTTAGTCAGGACACGTTACGTAAAGCCTACGTAACCCAGTATATTTGCCATATGTCTCCCGGGTCGGGAAGGACACGTTACGTAAAACCTACGTAACCCAATACCATTCACTGGCTTCCAGGTCGGAAGGCCACGCTGCGTAAAGCCTACGTAGCCCCCACGCGTACCATTGTCCTCGGGGAAGGGCACGTCACGTAAAGCCTACGTGACCCTGTACGTTTTCCTGTTCTCGGTAAAGAAGAACACATGGTCGGAAGTTAGTCTAGTAAGTACCGTTAATGAGAAGCCCTCATTAGCCAGGATAAACATGGGAAGCCCCCACTAGTTATACTGATGCACTATATTATAAACTTACTTTCTGTGAACTCGCTCAACTAGTTTGTTGATTATTTGCTGCATGCCTTGCAGGACCTTAGGTATACTTGGAGCTTGCACCAGAGGAGAAGCGGGTCGTTGTGGACAAGGACATATGAATGCATATTAAATACTTTTACATTCACACAATGATACTTATGATTTGGGTTTTACATTTAATGCTTCCGCTACATATATAACGTTTGGTTTTGAACATCAATTATACTTATGATTACTATTAAATGCTGTGTTTGATATAATTGATGGTTTGATCCTGGTCAGTCACGCCTCCAAGCGGTGGTACTCCGCGAGTGGATTTTGGGGGTGTGACAGATTGGTATCAGAGCCATTGGTTATAGAGAACTTGGTTTTAATATGGGAAAACGTTTTTATTAAAACCGGACTATAACCAGAACAGTGCTCTCAACGATCCACAACGACGCTTCGCTCCACGTGCAAGACTCGACATCCTAGGTAATAAGGTTTATGTTTATTGCCTGCTTGCTAGAACTGCTTAGAACCTCGCTCGCATTACGCTTAGATACACATGCTTTGATTTCATGAGAACACCTATATGCCTATGCTTTTCTGTCATCGCCCGATTCGCGAACCATTCTTACCTACGCTACCTTTTTACAATGAAGATCATGTCTGGACGAGTTAACATGACACAAGCCCAGCTAGAGGCTCTCATTGCTACGGCAGTTGCAGCCGCTCAAGCAGGTCAACCCGCTCAGCAACAACCTGTGTGTACCTTCAAGAATTTCATGGACTGTCGTCCAAACACCTTCAGCGGCACGGAAGGAGCAGTGGGACTACTCCACTGGTTCGAGAAGCTAGAATCAGTCTTTGAAATGTGCGAGTGCCCTGAGGCTCGCAAGGTCAAGTTTGCTACTGGCACCCTGGAGGGAATAGCACTGACTTGGTGGAACGCCCAAGTCCAAATCTTAGGGTTGGCAGCTGCTAACGCCACCCCATGGAACGACTTTAAGGAACTCATCAAGCGTGAGTATTGCACGCGGGAAGACATACACAAGCTGGAAGACGAGCTTTATAACTTGAAAATGGTTGGATCGGAAATCGAAGCGTATACCAAACGGTCCAATGAGCTGGCCGTTCTGTGTCCTACTATGGTGGATCCTCCATACAAGCGCATTGAGTTGTATCTCAAGGGATTGGCGCCAGAGATTCAGAGCCACGTGACGTCGGCTAACCTCGAAAACATCCAGGAAATCCAGCGCCTCGCTCATCGCATCACTGATCAGGCAGTGGATCAGAATAGACTGCCCAAGCGTGTTAATGCTACTGCTAATGTCACCACCTCAGTTACTCCTGCTACATCTGGTGACAGTAAAAGAAAATGGGATGGAGATTCTAGCAAGGGTTCAGCATCTGTTCAGCCACAAGCTCAGCAGCAGAAGACTGACCAGTATCAGAGTCCCAGTCAGCAATCCTCTGGAAGTCACAGACAGAGGAGATATCAGGGTAGTCAACCTAGGTGCCACAACTGCAACAGGCATCACCACGGCCCGTGTAACAAGGGTCGTTGCCAAAGGTGTCTTAAGATGGGGCACGAGGCTAAAGACTGTAGGAGCCCTCGTCCTGCAAACCAGAATCAGCAGCCTCAGCAACCAGCTCCACAGAACCAGCAGCAGCAGCAGCAGCAGCCACAGCGTGGAAACCGGGGATGTTTCCAGTGTGGGGCTGAAGGTCACTTCAAACGCGATTGCCCCCAGTTGAACCAGAACCGCAACAACAATAACAACCAGGGCAACGGCAACAATAACGGCGGGAACAACAACAACAACGGCAATGAAGCTCGTGGTCGTGCTTTCGTGCTAGGTCGAGGCGATGCAGTGAACGATCCCAACGTTGTTATGGGTAAGTTTCTCCTCGACAATATTTACGTTACTGTTTTATTTGATTTGGGTGCGGATACAAGCTATATGTCTGTGAAAATGTGTCAACTGCTAAAACGTGCACCAACACTTTTACCCACCAAACACGTAGTAGAGTTAGCTAACGGTAAAAGTCTAGAAGCCACGCACGTAGTTCAGGGTTGTACTCTTATCTTAGCTGGTCAAGCCTTCTCTATTGATCTCATTCCCATAGTTTTGGGTAGCTTCGACGTCGTGATTGGGATGGATTGGTTATCTCAACACCAGGCAGAAATTTTATGCAGTGAAAAGATCATTCGTATTCCTCGTTCGGGTCAGGAACCTCTCGAAGTTCAAGGCGACAAGAGTGGTGCAGTGGTAGGCATCATCTCTTTCTTGAAGGCGCAGAAATGTTTACGAAAGGGGCACACTGCCATTCTGGCACTCGTTACAGACGCTTCAGCAAAGGAAAGGAAACTGGAAGATATACCAGTTGTACGTGACTATCCTCAGGTGTTTCCTGAAGACTTACCTGGATTACCGCCTCACCGTCAGGTCGAATTTCAGATCGAGCTCGCTCCAGGAGCAGCACCCATAGCTCGCGCACCATATCGTCTAGCTCCATCGGAATTGGAGGAACTGTCAAAGCAGCTACAAGAACTCTTGGAAAAGGGCTTCATTCGTCCAAGCTCTTCGCCTTGGGGAGCTCCGGTACTTTTTGTGAAAAAGAAGGACGGTACGTTCAGAATGTGCATCAACTACCGTGAACTCAACAAGGTGACGGTGAAGAACCGTTATCCTCTTCCGCGCATCGACGACTTATTCGACCAGTTGCAAGGGTCGTGTTACTATTCGAAGATAGATTTGAGGTCAGGGTACCATCAGCTGAGAGTCCGGGATGAGGACGTCTCCAAGACAGCCTTCAGAACTCGTTATGGTCACTACGAGTTTCTCGTCATGCCGTTTGGGTTAACGAACGCGCCTGCTGTATTTATGGATCTTATGAACAGGGTGTGCAAACCCTATCTTGACAAGTTCGTCATAGTATTCATCGACGACATCCTGATTTACTCCAAGAGTCAGGAGGAACACGAGCAGCATCTTCGCTTGATATTGGAACTCCTTCGGAAGGAACAGTTGTACGCCAAGCTTTCTAAATGCGACTTCTGGCTTCGTGAAGTCCACTTCCTAGGCCACGTAGTGAACAAGGATGGGATCCATGTCGATCCATCCAAGGTAGATTCGATCAGAAACTGGCCTGCACCGCGTACACCGACAGAAATACGACAATTCTTGGGTCTGGCAGGTTACTACAGACGGTTTATCAAGGATTTTTCGAAGATTGCACAACCACTTACACTACTGACACAGAAGGGTGTCACCTACCGTTGGGGCAACACGCAGGAAACTGCTTTTCAGTATCTGAAGGATAGGCTTTGCAGCGCACCTATTCTTTCATTGCCAGAGGGCACAGATGACTTTGTAGTATATTGTGACGCATCCATACAGGGTCTGGGCTGCGTATTGATGCAGCGTGACAAGGTTATTGCCTACGCCTCTCGTCAGCTAAAGGTTCATGAACGGAACTACACGACGCACGACTTAGAGCTGGGAGCTGTTGTTTTCGCGCTTAAGATATGGCGACACTACCTGTACGGTACCAGGTGCACGATTTACACCGATCACAGGAGTCTCGAGCATATTCTTAAGCAGAAGGATTTGAACATGCGTCAACGAAGATGGGTCGAGCTACTTAATGACTACGAATGCGCTATCAAGTATCATCCAGGCAAAGCCAATGTTGTGGCTGATGCCCTTAGTCGAAAGGACACTTTACCACGGCGCGTACGAGCGCTACAGCTTACGATTCAGTCTAGCCTTCCAGCACAGATACGAGATGCTCAGGTAGAAGCATTGAAGCCCGAAAACGTCAAGGCTGAAGCCTTACGCGGCTCACGACAACAAATGGAACAGAAGGCAGACGGAGCCTACTATGTAACGGGCCGGATTTGGGTCCCTCTTTATGGCGGTCTCCGCGAACTTGTGATGGATGAGGCTCACAAGTCTCGCTATTCGGTACATCCAGGGTCGGATAAAATGTACCACGACATCAGCACTACCTATTGGTGGCCTAGTATGAAGGCCCACATCGCTACGTACGTTGGAAAATGCTTGACCTGTGCGAGAGTCAAGGTCGAATACCAGAAACCAGCTGGCCTACTTCAGCAGCCTAAGATACCACAGTGGAAATGGGAAGAAATTTCCATGGATTTCGTTACAGGCCTACCTAGATCCCAGCGTGGGAATGATACTATATGGGTGATCGTGGATCGACTCACCAAGTCTGCGCACTTCCTACCTATAAAGGAAACGGATAAGTTCTCCACCCTCGCAGACGTATACCTCAAAGAAGTTGTCTCGAGGCACGGGGTGCCCACATCTATCATTTCGGATCGCGATGCACGATTCACGTCAGAACTTTGGCAAGCAATGCATAAATCCTTTGGCTCACGATTAGACATGAGCACAGCATACCACCCTCAGACGGATGGGCAGTCTGAGCGAACGATCCAAACGCTTGAAGACATGCTAAGAGCATGCGTTATCGATTTCGGCAACGGCTGGGAAAAGCATCTCCCTTTGGTGGAGTTCTCGTATAATAACAGTTATCACACCAGCATTCAAGCCGCTCCATTCGAGGCATTGTACGGGCGTAAATGCCGGTCACCACTCTGCTGGGCAGAGGTGGGAGATAGTCAGATCACGGGTCCAGAGATTGTTGTGGACGCCACGGAAAAGATAGCACAGATACGACAACGCATGGCGGCAGCACGCGACCGTCAGAAAGCCTACGCGGACAAGCGTAGAAAGCCATTGGAATTTGAGGTCGGGGACCGGGTTTTATTGAAAGTCTCACCCTGGAAGGGTGTGGTACGTTTTGGCAAACGGGGCAAACTAAATCCGCGGTATGTCGGACCCTTTGAAATCATAGAAAAGATTGGCAAGGTAGCCTACAAGTTGAACCTACCAGCTGAACTCGGGGCAGTTCACAATGTCTTTCATGTATCGAACTTAAAGAAGTGCCTATCAGATGAAAACCTCATCATTCCTTTTAAGGAACTCACTATCGACGAGCGGTTGCAGTTCGTCGAGGAACCAGTTGAAATCACGGACCGGGATGTGAAGGTCCTCAAACACAAGAGAATCCCTCTTGTACGAGTTCGTTGGAACTCCAAACGTGGCCCAGAGTACACCTGGGAACGCGAAGACAGGATGACAGAAAAGTACCCCCAGTTATTCGGGAACAAGGCAACCACTACTGAGGCTGAAGCTACGACTTCGGAATTTCGGGACGAAATTCCAGATCAACGGGGGGAGGATGTGACACCCCAGGAAAATCAGTGAACAATACAGTTTATCTAGCTTCCTCAGTGAGTGCATACCAAATTTCGGGACGAAATTTCCAATTAGTTGGGGATAATGTGACAACTCGGACTTTAGACCTACTTCGTACATGTTATGATTACGAGATTTGATTTAAATAAATGATATGTCATTATGTGCTACGTGTATTGTGTATTAAATGTGGTTGTTGTTAATAAAAAAAAAAAAAATCGAATTGCATAACACACGGCCCAAGGGCAGCCCAAGCGGATGGGCCGGCCCACTTCCCTTATGCGCGAACAACTATACACCTTAGGGACTTAGTTTCTCAATTGTTACAACACAAGGATACACACACAAACCCTAGCTCCCGTTCTCTCCCTCTCGTTCGCGAATCGAAGGCAACCATCTCGAATCTTTATCGTTCGGATATCATTCTCGTCCTTTCAATCGGTTAGTGTTTAATCGTTTTGCTTAATTGAATGACTTCTGAATCGCATGTTTAATTGGCTAGGGATATGTTTGATTAAGCTTTGTTCGATCGGCCGGACTTGTTGGATCGGCCGGACGTGAATGTTGTGTTAGAACCGGATATTAATTGCATGATCATGTTGATATTCTTGTTAAATCGGATACGGTATAGATCAATCAATTCGTGAGATAACCGGCCGAACATGTTTGTCGATCGGCCGGACTTAATTGTTAATCGATCGGATATTGTTAGGGTTATAAATCGGATATACTTGTGTAATTGGATGGTTAACTTGATTAATTGGTTTGCGAATAAGTTAGATTGTTGATAATTCGGATATGCTCGATAAGGGTTCTTGATAAACATGTGAATTATGCTGGTTTGATCTTGTTGGTGTTAGCTAAATTGTTGGAATTGTGTTAATTGATAAAACGATAAGTATGGAAACCATTAGTGGTAACCGATTGCATGAATTCCGACCGCACAACTGAACTGATCGCACAAGGTATGCTATTCACACGAGTTCCAATCCGGTCGGGCTGTTAAACCGTACGGATTAGCAACCGCACGGATTGTTAATCCGGACGAACGGACCTATCACACGAATTCCAATCCGGACGAACTGTCAATCCGGACGGATTGTAATCCGGACGAATTGTCCATCCGCATGAACTAAATTGCTGGTCCGCACGAATTGTTAAACCACATCCGGACCAACTGGCAATCCGCACGAACTGTCACCCGGATGAAAGGCCACTCGCACGGATTTCCAATCCGGATGGACCAGTGGCCATCCGCACGAAGTGTCACCCGCACGGAATGCCCATCCGGACGGATGGGTTACCACTCGCACGATTTGATTAGTTTTGTTTGGGCCATGACTTATGCTTGCAACTTGTTACCTCTGTTTAACCCTACGTGCTATACGTGAATCGAACCTGACTTGAATAAATGCATGATAGGACGTGATTAACCATTACTTGCTACCTGTTCACTTGTGTATCTGCCGAGCAAACCAAGGTGAGTTCACACAGCCAAGGCATGGGATTCCCGGGTTGGGAATTGGGTTGGATATTATGAATGTGGAATGATTACTCGTACTTACGCATATACCAGACTATAGACCATCGTCCTCAGGTTAGTCAGGACACGTTACGTAAAGCCTACGTAACCCAGTATATTTGCCATATGTCTCCCGGGTCGGGAAGGACACGTTACGTAAAACCTACGTAACCCAATACCATTCACTGGCTTCCAGGTCGGAAGGCCACGCTGCGTAAAGCCTACGTAGCCCCCACGCGTACCATTGTCCTCGGGGAAGGGCACGTCACGTAAAGCCTACGTGACCCTGTACGTTTTCCTGTTCTCGGTAAAGAAGAACACATGGTCGGAAGTTAGTCTAGTAAGTACCGTTAATGAGAAGCCCTCATTAGCCAGGATAAACATGGGAAGCCCCCACTAGTTATACTGATGCACTATATTATAAACTTACTTTCTGTGAACTCGCTCAACTAGTTTGTTGATTATTTGCTGCATGCCTTGCAGGACCTTAGGTATACTTGGAGCTTGCACCAGAGGAGAAGCGGGTCGTTGTGGACAAGGACATATGAATGCATATTAAATACTTTTACATTCACACAATGATACTTATGATTTGGGTTTTACATTTAATGCTTCCGCTACATATATAACGTTTGGTTTTGAACATCAATTATACTTATGATTACTATTAAATGCTGTGTTTGATATAATTGATGGTTTGATCCTGGTCAGTCACGCCTCCAAGCGGTGGTACTCCGCGAGTGGATTTTGGGGGTGTGACATTTATATCCAATAAAAATTGTATGTTTAAGTTTACACAATCCTTTTTTTATATTTAATCAAACTATTTTTATTTGCTTTAAAATTGATCTTTATATACAATCAAAATTGTATTTTTCAGTTTATAAATCACTCCAAACAAATATCAATTGAGAGGTATGGGTGGTGGTTATCCAATTCCCATTGAACCACAAGGATCAACAAACCCACCTCTGGTGTCAAACCCACCTCCGGTGTCAAACCCACCTCCGGTGTCAAACCCACCTCCGGTGGCAAACCCTCATCCGGTGACAAACCTTGAACACGATGATCCATTTGGTTGGACGGATGAAGAGTTGAATTGGGCGTATGACTATACATTCGCTCAACTACAATTTGGTGGACTACAAATTGAGGAGGGGCATCATCGTCCGGTGGTAAACACTCCTATACTGCCTATGCATCATCCACCTTCAAACCCCCCCTTATGTGGAAAACCACAGTCAAACACAAGAACTACCGAGCTGGGCTGAAGGGTACGAAACTGACCCTGGGGCGGTTTACGAACCACCATTGGATGAAGAAATGGTTTGGGAACCTTAGAACAATTTTGATGATGACTGTAGTTTTTTTTTTTCTCGAATTAGTTTGAATCTTAATTATGTAAGTTTTAATTATGTATTACTTTAAATTTAAATTTGTTGTTGTTTAATTTTAATCATGTTTTAGTTTAAATTTAAGTTTCTGGAGTTTTTATTTTTTTAGTTAACTAACATTAAACACTTAATAGGATATGTCTGATCATTTTTCCGTTGAAGAATTTTCATCATTGACAAATGATAGAGCATGGTATAATATAATCTTTGTTAAGGTGGAGTTTATTTGGCATGACGTCGATGAAAAGAGATTAGTGGTTATTTTTCTTGATCAACACGTAAGAACATTATTTTAATTTACTTTGTGTTATACGAGTAAGCGTTTTTCCACCACTAAATTTCTTTTCTTTTTAGAGACAAAAAATTGTTGCGTTCGTACCACAACATTTGATACACATATATAATGACGCGGCATTGATGGGTGGTTTTTTTTCCTTAAATCATTTCCAAATTGAGAATCTCACATATCATGAGTACCCAAAGTACCAGAATTACGTGTTAGTTTGGTCCGAGAAAAAAATTGTCATCAACGAATATACAAAGCTTTCTTCACTTATGCTTACGATTCCAAGGGGTGCTTCTTTATTTTTCCATTGGTCCCTTCCATTATAGAATTGAAGCATGACAGGAGACCTCAAAAAATTATTGTTGGTACATATAAATTCTCTATCTATATTTTTTATTAAATATATAAAAGTTTATATATGTATGTATAATATAGTGTATACGATTTGGCTGATTTTGTTATAGATGTGGTTGGGAGAATAATAGAAGGCAAACGTGATCGATGTTGTTTTGAACTTTCTCTTTGAGATAAGACGTAAGTTATTATTTATTATTAACATATTACAAACATAATATTTACATTATATGTAAGAAAATATTATTATTAGCAGAACTTTAATCCAAAACCGTAATATACAGTGGTCACACAATACAAATGTTTTTGTCCGCCCTGAAGCCTTCCGATGTTATACATACCATTCGAGCCGTGCAACAAAAGTCTATCATATATGTATCGCGTGTCAAGTTGGTTCATCTACCAAATAGTATGTTATGCTTTACACATGAACATTCCAAAAATTAGTTAGATTTAATGGCTCATGTAATTTAATAAAAGTTATATTTTATTTGTTATTTCAGTTAATATTTTGAAGTCTACGGAGTTGAGTACGATTACGTACGAACCAGATATGGTCGAGGCATGGGATATTTAAATTATGGATCGTTATCCAAGTTTGTGTTTAAGTTAGAAACATTTGGTGTTGTTATATGTTTAGTTGTTGAATATTAAAGTCTCTCTTGATGTTTAGTGTTTTGCTTTTTTTTTCCCCTCATATTGAAGTAATTGTAGAAGTATATTTTACTTTGTCTAATCTTATAATATGATATTACAAGTATGTTATATTACTTGCTTTACAAGTAATGGTTACACCTATTTTTCACTAAACTATAATCTTCTTAGATTGGACAACTAAATAATCATTATCTGTGTTAAACGAAGGTATAACCATGGCTGACCTTCATGTTCATACAATCGTGTTTGAGATATTAACGAGGGTGCTAGCGAAGGATGTAGGTCGTTCTAAGAGTATATGTAAGCAATGGTACGCGTTACTGTCAACACAAGATTTCGTAAGGATACATTGTTCTCGCTCATTAGTTTCATCTAACCAGAGAGTTCTACTAATTGACGACCTAACATGCTCTGTTCATCCGATCATCTTTCAATCCAGTGACTATGGGCCAAGCTCCATAGTTACATTTCCATTCCATCACCAAAATAATGATGTCTCAATACTTTCACATTTGAACGGATTGTTGTGTGTTTGCTTGAATCATACATACGAGCTGCTTCTTTGGAATCCAACAACTACTGCTTTCAAGCATTTGTCAACCCCTGATTCTCATGGATTCTATATAAATAACCTTGATGCCATTGGTTTGTACGTTGACGCTGACGATGATTACAAGGTCTTGCATATAAAGCGTAGGAGTGGTGTACTTGGTGTCTATGTTTATTCTAGGGAAGTAGACTCTTGGAGAAATATTCCTTTCATAACAAGACAAGAGTACCTAAGCCCTCATTTCAATTGGTCAGCTGGCACATTTTGTGGTGGTACTCTATATTTCACTGTTTGCGAATGTTGGATTGGAGGTACGAATGTGGTGATTTGTTTTGATGTTAATTCGGAGCAGTTCAAGGAGATAAGCTTTCCACCCGTTCCTTCTACAGGAATGGTTCAAGGTGTTTTAGTGAATGTAAAAAATGAGCTTCACATGTTTGCTAGCACTGGCATGTTTGAGATGACAATTGACCTATGGACGCTACAAGGGGATTACTGGATTAAGGTCTTATCATGTCCTCTGATCCCCCCGATATCATTGTCATTGTGGTGCGATATAACACATTATGTGACAAATGGTAATTGGTTTGTGATGACTAAATTAGGGAAGTTGTTTACAATTGAAATGGATATGAAGCCCTTCGAATGTTTTTATCCCGTTACTTGGTTTCGAGGTTTTAAGGGTGCGGTGTTTGTGGAGACCATTGTTTCACCAAGTATTTAGTTTGGCTTTCACTTAATGTTATCATTATGTATGTCAATATTTTAAGGATTTGTGTTTTTTTTCTCTAAGTCATGATATTCGGCTTAAGTCATGTATTTTAATGTTATCATTATGTATTTCAATGTTATCATTCAGTTTGTTTTTCTCTAAGTCATGTGTTTGAATGTTGTAATGATTTGAGAATTTCATCATCTATGATAACTCTCTTTTATTTAATTTGCAAGGTATTTGTCACTTTGTCAATTTACAATGACTAATGGACAACCAAACCATCGTAATCATGCTTCTAGCTCGAGCGGATCTACTAAAGCTGAAAAACGAAAAGAGTATCACAAAAGATACTATGTTGCACGCAAAGAAAATAACAAAGTATCTAAATTTGGGAGTGGTGATGCCTCCCAAAGTGCTTCATCAATATCTTTAATGAGTAATAGGTCAACAGAAAGGACGCCGTTAAGAAGTTTACAAACTAATATTACTCAATTTACACAAACAACAAATGAGAACGCCTCAAGTGTTTCTACTATAAAACGCAAGGAGTACAATAAAGGATGTTCTAATACACGAAACGATAATGGAATACGTATTTCAAATGGCAGTCAAGTCAACCAAACCCCGATAGATGATGTTACGCCGACAACCACATTCCCATCTGTAATTGACGTAGTCAGGCATAGAACATCACGAGGTTTCTATTTATTTAACAATGATTTCTTTTTTTTCGAACTCGACATCTTTTACAACCTTCATTACTTAATACACCAACTTTTTAGGTATTCGAATTCATCCGCGTACTTTATTACCCCAATTTGCTGAAGTAATTGATCAACCTTCCTTCCAAGATGGGAGCGTGCAAGATGATCCTTATAATTTTGTTTACAATGGTGTACCTGGAGAGCATCGTGTTTTAAAGGAACGAGGTGCATGTCCTAATTGTGGAGCAAAACGATTTCAGTATGAATTTGATACCTTTTATTGTATGAGTGGGAAAACTGTGTTAGCAAACTTAGAAATTCCAGAGGAATTGTACCGACTTTTCACGTCTCAAGATGAAATTGGAGATATGTTTAGGCAAAACATCCGTGCTTATAACACCAATTTTTCTTTTGCCTCAATGGGTGTGACATTGGATGATACATTGAACAATATGAGAGACGGCGTATATACTTTTCGTGCACATAAAGGAATATATCACAGAATCGACCAATTAGTTCTGAGGGATGGGACCCCTAGGTACTTGCAGTTGTATTTTTACGATCCTGATACTGAGTTAGATCACAGACTCCGATGGCCAAATCTTGATCGGCGTATTACTCAGATTTTAACACGTGTTCTTTCTACAAACCCATATGTCGATACATTTAGAAGACTTGCGGAACTAGGACCTCTGGACAACTATAGAGTCACTTTGAATACTTCGGTTGAACTTGACCAAAGGGTGTACAACCGACCAACGACATCGGAGGTATATATAATATTATATTAATTGCAATTATTTAATTGTATTGCTTATTTTACTTACTTATAGTTCACAATTATATAGGTTGCTGGTATTTAGGTTGAAGGTAATGACAATATCACTTCGTATAAACGAAGTATTGTTGTGTACGGTAGGTCTGAATATAGTCAAACTATTCAGCCGTACTTCAGCTGTTACGATCCATTGTCGTATCCTCTATTTTTTCCTAATGGTGAGTCGGGTTGGCATGGTAACATACCACGTCACGGAGTATCAATCAACGAGGTTCGCAACAATGACAACATCGAAGGAGAAATGGAAGGTACCAACAATTTGTTATCCTTTTTTAAGTGAATCATAAAAATAGCGTAATGCGTTTTATTTTTATTAACTGTTTGTTTTTAATACATCTTCATCGTTCAGAGGCAAACACACGAAGTGGTAGAACAACCGTGGCTATGCGAGAGTACTACTGTTACAAGTTCCAGATTCGATCTACCGATAATGTGCTTTTGTTCGGTGGTAGGCTGCTACAGCAGTTTGTGGTTGATGTTTACATCAAAATTGAGACGTCACGCTTAGAATTTTGTGAGAGAAACCAGGCTAAGATTTGGGCCGAATTGTACCAAGGTATTGTGGATTGCGTCAATACTGGTGAGGTTCATGCAAACAGAGTCGGGAAAATAATTGTGTTGCCTGCATCTTTCATCGGGGGGCCTCGCAACATGCGACGTCGGTTTCTAGACGCGATGACGTTAGTTCAAGATGACGGCAAGCCTGATGTATTCCTTACAATGACATGCAATCCTAAGTGGCCTGAGATATGTGATAACTTACATGTTGGTCAAACTGCTACAGATCGTCCAGACCTTGTTTCAAGAGTGTTCCGGGCTAAATTAGAAGATCTTAAGGATCAACTCTTCAAGAAACATGTCCTCGGGGAAGTTAAGGCATACGTCTATGTCATTGAATTTCAAAAGCGGGGTTTGCCGCATGCACATTTTCTCCTAATCATGTACCCGCAACACAAGATCAATAACGCGGACCATTATGATAAGGTTGTGTGTGCTGAAATTCCTAACAAACTAACACATCCCAGATTGCATGAGATGGTTGTCAAGCACATGATTCACGGTCCTTGCGGCAATTTACGATCAAGCAGTCCTTGTATGCAGGGTGATCCTAAAATTTGTCGTTTTCACTATCCTAGACAATTTAACGAACAGACGACACAAGGAGAAGATTCGTATCCGTTGTATCGAAGGAGAGACACCGGGATAGAAGTGGACCTACGAGGACAAACACTTGATAATAGATGGGTGGTCCCATATAACCCAAGGCTTTTGATGATGTTTAACTACCACATGAATGTTGAAGTTTGCTCAAGTATAAAATCTGTGAAATATCTTTTCAAATATGTTTATAAAGGACATGACAAACAGGTTATTCAAGTCGATCAAAGTGAGCCAGGGGTTGTTATTAATGAGATAAAAAGATTTCAAGATGCACGCTACATATCGCCCCCAGAAGCTATGTGGCGCATTTTTTCCTTCTCTCTTTCTCAAATCTTTCCTGCTGTTCTAGCCTTACAACTTCATCTTCCAAATAATCAGATGGTTAGATTTAGAGATGATGACTTGATGCCTAATATTGTTGATAGGGAAAGGGATAAGAGAACCATGCTAACAGCATTTTTTGAGATAAATAGAAACAATGAAACTGCAAGGGTACATTTGTATAAAGATTTTCCAAAACACTTTACGTGGAATGGAAGCACACGCCGTTGGAGTCGTCGTTTCGGTAAAAAACAAAGAGGTCGTATCGTTTCCGCTAATCCAGCCGAAGGAGAAAGGTACTACTTACGCCTACTTTTGTCAAATGTCAGAGGGCCTACTTCTTTTGAACATCTTTGCACAGTTAATGGTCAACAGTGTGCGACATTTCGGAAAGCAGCTCTTGAGTTAGGCTTAATAGAAGACGATGAATATCTATCACAATGTCTCGAAGAAGCCTCTACGTTTCAGTTTCCCAATGCTCTTAGAAGGTTATTTGCGACCATAATGATTTTTTGCCAACCTGGAGATATTCGAAAGTTATGGAATGACCACTTTGATTCACTGTCTGAAGATCATCGGTTACACTGTCAAAGTATAGAACGAGTTCAAAATATGGTTCTTACCGAAATTAGTGTCTTGGTACAATCCATGGGTAAAAATTTCAATGAGTTCGACCTTCCTAAGATAACAGACGATGTTAACTTACAAGATGCAGGTTATCGTGAGTTACAAGAAGAGTATGGGATTGTTTTGGAACCTGAACACTTGAATGCCAAAGATTTACTTAATCCGGACCAAAAAAACGTGTTTGATGAGATCATGATGCATGTTGATAATGATCTTCCAGGCGTGTTCTTTATTGATGGTCCAGGTGGAACTGGAAAAACATTTTTGTACATTGCCTTGCTTACTGAAATTCGGTCACGTGGTCTTATTGCTCTCGCAACAGCTTCATCAGGTGCAGCGGCTAATAATATGCCAGGAGGTAGAACGGCTCACTCGAGATTCAAGATTCCTCTTAATCTTGAAAATAATTCAATGTGCAATATCAAAAAACAGAGTGGGGCCGCTAAACTGATTCGGTCTGCCAAAATAATCATATGGGATGAAGCGTCGATGGCTAAACGACAGGCGATAGAGGCAGTCGATCGTACATTCCAAGACATTATAGGTGTTAGTCTCCCATTTGGTGGAAAAATAATGGTTATGGGAGGTGACTTCAGACAAGTGTTGCCGGTTATTAAACATGGCACTCGAGCACAGATTGTAGACTCTAGCGTACGAATGTCAGCTCTTTGGTCTTTGACTAAGAAGATGCGGTTGACCATAAATATGAGAGCGCTAAAAGATCCATGGTTTTCTAAATTTCTTTTAAGAGTCGGCGATGGAACTGAATAACCAATCGAAGGAAACTATATCCGCATACCCGATGACATGACAATTCAGTGCAACAACAGAGAAAACGCTATAAAAGAATTGATCCATGCCATCTTTCCATCAATTGAAGATAATGTATATTCTTCAGATTATATAATCTCTAGAGCAATATTGTCCACTAAAAATGATAGTGTTGACGAGATTAATAATCAAATGATTGAAATTTGTTAAGGGGAGGAAAAAGTTTATTACAGTTTTGATGAAGCTGAAGACGATCAGCGCAACTTCTATCCGGTCGAGTTCTTAAACTCGCTAAATGTTAGTGGTTTGCCACCTCATAAGCTTCGTTTAAAAATTGGATGCCCAATAATATTGTTACCTAATATCGATCCATCACATGGCCTGTGTAATGGCACGCGATTGATATGTAAGGGTTTCATGCGAAATGTTATTGATGCGGAAATTGCAGTCGGTCAACATGCCGGCAAAAGAGTTTTTTTGCCAAGAATCCCTCTAACCCTTTCTGAAGATGACATGTTCCCATTCAAGCTGAAAAGAAAACAATTTCCAATTCGACTTAGCTTTTCCATGACGATTAATAAAGCTCAAGGTCAAACAATTCCGAACGTTGGTATTTATCTTCCGGATTCTGTATTTTCACATGGACAACTTTATGTCGCGTTATCAAGAGGGATTTCAAGACAAAGTACGAAGTTGTTGGTACATCTCGCCAAAGAATTCAAACAAAGCGGAGTTTACACATCAAATGTTGTCTACCAGGAAGTGTTGCGTGATTAATTAATCGCATCCGAATAAAAAAGAAGGTAAGTTAGTATATTTTGTGCCTTATTTGCTTCCAGAAATTACCTTTTAATTACTATTTTAAACCACCTGTAGGCGTCTAACATTTTTTTATGTGTCAAAATCTGGTACAGTAGAGGAGAAGGTACAAGAAAGTCATAAGCGAACGGATGTATTGGTAAAACAGGAAGAGATACAAGAGACTCCCCGCTGGTGTTTTTATTGTTTTGTCCAGCTACTTGACTGTTTTGAACTCTTCTTGTTTTTAATTACATCTACTTCCTTGTTTTGTACTATTCTTGTAGAAGATCACCAAATAATCGATAAACTAACAGAAAAACCAGTGCCATTGTATCACGAATAAGAAAACTAACTTAAGTACTATACAATATTTCACGAGACGACGGATAAACTAACGGTAAACATTTATACTATTGTAAATTGCCACTCCCGCCGCATCGCGCGGGTAAGTGACTAGTATATATATATATATATATATATATATATATATATATATATATATATATATATATATATATATATATATATATATATATATATATATATAGGGTGGGGTTCTAGAGTGAACACTAGTGTATTTGCGAACTGAGTGAACAAATCCTGGCCATTGATCTACACACGTGTATGGCAAGGATCTCATCATCAACTCGTAAAATACACTAGTGTATTTCAACATTAAATCCTGGTCATTAATCTACACATGTGTATGGCCAGGATTAGTTCACTCAGTTCGCAAGCTACACTAGTGTTCACTCTTGAACCTAATCCTATATATATATATATATATATATATATATATATATATATATCCAAATATATATAAAATTCAAGACCAAAAATGGTTTACTTTTACAACCTACATTTTCGGTCAAGAATGAAAAAACCGAAAAATGTGGGGTTTTGTCCAAACAAAACAAATCATCCACATGACATAATTTTTTCAAGATTCCTTTATGCATGTAAGAAATAAATCTTGAAAAAACAAAAGGAGATCTATGGATAAAATTTTGGCCATATGGTTTCTACAAACCCGAAAACCCGAAAATTTTAAATCCGATGAAGCATGCACTCATATAAGCGGCTCTAGATGCCATTGTTGGGTTTTTCACATGTTTATCAAAGTAATTTTATCCAAATAAAATTAAAACGCAACGGAAAAAGGTTTAAAACATGTTACTTTACAAGATATAAAACCCATTTTATATATAAAACCCAATACACGGATCCATATACGAACATGCATGCTATCAAAATCACAACCATAGGGTGTTTAAGAATATTACCATTCAAAGAGCAAGGAGATATGAAGAAGATGATATTCTTGAATGGAAATCTTCAAAGGAGAAGACCTCAAGCTTGCATACTTCAAGCCTCCAACGAACACCTTATGTTGCTAGGCTTTCTACACACGTAAACTCACTTGAAAAATCCTTCTTGTTCAACCACCTTGGCCGAAATTTTGAGAGGATTCTCTAGAGTTTTGCACTTGATTATTAAACTTGAAACTCTTCTTGAATAGCCACTACGGCCGAAATACTAGAGAGTATTTTCAAGTCTTCCACTTGAAAAATCAAACTTGAAAAAACCCCATAAAACCACCACCTTGGCCGATTTTTCTAGAGAGCTTTCTTAGAGTTTTTCAAGTTCATCTTCTATTTTTGTTAGAGAAAATGTATATGAAATGAATGAGAGAAGTATGCCCATAATTCACCCAATCATCTCACAAGACAAGAAAACAATTGCATGTATTTTGAATGGCCAAAAGGCCTTGGGAAGACCCCATAGGGGGCGACCATAAGGCCTCCTTTTTTGACCAATCAAAATTTTCCCTTTTTCAAATTTAAGTCTTGTATTATATTTATAACTTTTATAAATATAACATCATATATATAAGACTTTTATGCAACAAATCATGACTTTTATAATGTTATTTAACCTATTAAATAACAACATAAAATATTTTCTCGAAATAAATTATCCATATAATTTATTAGTTTCTCAAGTGCAATTATTTAGAAAACCAATTTCTAAATATTCTAAGTGTTAATATTTATTTGTTTGATCATATCATAAATAAATATTGTAGGTGTTTGTCTAGCTTGTTATTGGGTATGACTCGACTTGGATCATAACGTACTAGCCACATCAATTTAATATGTGTCTTGGGCATATAGAGTCCAACACAAATTTCTGATAAATTCCAAACTGAAATTGCGGTTACTTTCAGCCAAATTCCTCTGAGCTTGAAGGATGGGTTGTATAGAATTCCAAAGCTCATTGGCAATTTCCTGCGTGGTAGGTTGACTTTTAGAAAGCTCTATCAGCTGCTTAATCAATTCTTTCATTTCAGAAACATCTGTTTGGTAGACACTCTAACCGTAAAATCCTTATAACTTAATTCATCACCTATTTAATAGGATCATCTGAATTCCCACCTCTAGTGGTTGTATTTGTTTTGATAATAGGAGAAGTCTCCATATCATTAGAAACAAATGTGTTTTTTTCTTGGTTCTGGGGACTTCCCACTGAAGCAGCGATTACAGTTGTAACCTCATCAGTGGTTGCCTTCAAGGGAGTCTTAATGATGTAACCACTATCCAACTGATCACCAATGGGTTCAACAGTTGTAGTGGCTACTCCACTTGAACTACCACGAAGAGTTTCGTAAAACTCAACGAGGATAACCTCCTCAACTGTTTGTAGGATAGCAGATTGATTTGGTTCGGACACAGTCTTTTGTTGCGCTCTACTCTCAGTAATGTGTGCATCAGAAGTTATGTTTTCTCTCTGAAATTCAATTGCTTCAAACAGAGGTAATATTGTTGATGGAACTTGAGAAGAGGGTTGTGGTGTAGAAAGCGTGATTGCCCTGGGAGAGGGACTTTTAAACATACTTTCATATGAAAGGTTGATGTGTGTAAAATGCAACATATAAATTACATCAAATGAGGCATAAAACTAACCCTTTTAAGTACTAATGTTGGAAAAAGAGTGTTTTTGTCTTCCTTTTGTATTTTCAGGATTAAATGAGCTCAAATTCACAAAAGAAGCAAAAAGACAGCTAATTCTAACATAAGTACAAGAAAAGAAACAAAAGTAGACTGCCCGAACCCTCAACGGCATCCTCCCAAGCAAAGAAGAGAAAACAGAAAACTGAACACGCCCCGTGCTCAGCCAGCACGGGGCCGTGCCCAAGAAGCAGCAGAAAAGACAAACCTGTAGAAGCTTCTATTGCCCACCACGGGGCTGTGTCCAGTGAGCACGGGGGCGTGGCGAAAGTACAGCAGGCGCATTAATTGTAATTGCGAATCACAATTAATGAAGAGAGAGAGTGTCAGACGGGCACGGGGGCGTGTCCAGCGGACACGGGGCCGTGCCCAGCCTTCTGTTCAGCCTATAAATAGGAGTGCTTGGTTTCATTCCAACTCATCCCTTGGCACACCACCTCTCTCACACTTCATCCACCAACCACCACCACCATAACACCATCATCCACCACCATCATCCATTTTCCATCGTAGAGTGGGTAAGTCGTCTCGGGATCCAAGATTGATAGTAAGAGTTCTTGACAATCAAGGCCATGTTTGCCTAAGTCTCTTACATCACTTGGTGAAGACAAGTGTTTAGTATAATACTTTTTATTTTTAATCTTTTGCACTTTTTATTTGGTTTTGTATTATTGACTTTAATAACTAGTTGCTTATGTTGAAGGTGATCTTTCCTTATCGTTTGTCATAGTGTCTTGGCATTATTTTACTGTCTATATAAAATAAAAGATTTTCACCATTCATATCTCCACGGTCTATATGGAGGTATGTTGGCTACCTGGTCGGGGGTTAAGGGAACGGTTTGGTAAGGGTCTTGCCCTTGTTCAGCGTTTAGAGGTCCTGCAAAGGACCTGGGTCAAATTTAGTAGGATCTCCTTCAATGCCCATAGGTATTGGATGGCGGGGATCCAAACTCTTTGACCCCCTCATAAGTTAACTACTATTAATACTATAACCCGGCTATTTAGGACTGTATCCCTGCTGACTCAGACTACTTAGTCGAGGGTAACGTCACCGCCAAAAGCGGGGCCTACCATAATTTGCATTAATAACTTAATTCATTATCTTCCAATAATCCAACCCTTTAGGATTGTATCCTTGCTGACTCAAACTACTGGGTTGAGGGTAACGTCGCCTTCAAAAGAGGGGCCTACTACAATAACTAAGATAATCTCTTAAACAAGTGCAAAAGTGCGAAAATAATCAAAGGTTATACTAATACACGAGTCGGATCCAAGTGATTCATCTTGTCTATCTGTTTTTATTTTATTTTTATTTTTCAGCATTTAGTTAGTTTTTATTTTCTTAGTTTAAAAACCTTTTCTAACTTTTTGATTTGATTAGACGTTGAGGATAAACCGGTATTAAAAGCTCTTTTGTCCTTGGACGACCTCGGTATCTTACCAACACTATACTACGTCCACGATGGGTGCACTTGCCCATATGTGTGTTTAGTATTAGTAAATATCGTGTTTTATAAATTTAAAACTTGGCTAAAGGTGTAAAAAAGGGCTTAATTATACATTAAAAATATATTACACTACACACGCATCAAGTTTTTGGCGCCGCTGCCGGGGACACAAGGATTTTAAGAAAGTTAGGAATTAACGGCCTAATCATATTTTTATTTTTTTTTAATTTTTTAGGATTTTCTTAGTTTTTCAGCTTCTGCAGAACTCAACACGGGCCGTGCCTGGTCGGACACGGGCCATGCCCAGCATCGTTACTGGCAGTTTTTAGTTTTCCAAGTTACAGAAGGCTGACCACGGGGCCGTGTCGGTGCAAAACGGGGCCGTGTCCAACTTCCAGTAACTGGGATCTGGAAAACAATTACTGTAACTCCGACCACGGGCCGTGTTCGCTGAACACGGGGCCGTGGTGAACCTTCTGACCAGCCTTCTTTTCTGTTTTTATTGCAGGACTTGGAACCAGACGCCAATCCCACATAGTGTATGAGCTCCAGTTCTAATAAGGACATAAAAGAACCTCTAGAAGAACCCGAACGCTTTCTTAGAAAAAGATTAAAAGCTAAAAACCAAGAGAAAGTTTCGGGTGATCCACCTCCAATGGCGGACCAACGTACCCTCATGGATTATCCACGACCCACCGTAGGTAATCTAGGCGCCGCTATCAATGCTCCGAATGTTGAAGCTAATAACTTCGAACTTCGGCCGCATTTGATACAAATGCTCCATAACTCCGCAACCTTCCATGGGCTTGCGGACGAAGATCCCCATCTACATATTACTAATTTCTTAGAAATATGTGATACCTTTCGGATCAATGGAGCATCAAATGACGCCATCCGCCTCCGAATGTTTCCTTTCTCACTAAAAGACCGAGCGAAAGCTTGGCTTAACGCCCTCCCAGCTGGATCGGTAAACACCTGGGATGAACTAGCCCAAAAATTTCTATATAAGTATTTCCCTCCCGCTAAAACGGCTAAATTAATGACTGAAATTAATACATATTCACAAGAGGACAGGGAATCCTTATATGAAACTTGGGAAAGGTTCAAGGAGCTATTACGCAAATGTCCACATCATGGCCTTGCGATATGGCAACATGTATCCACTTTCTATAATGGACTGTTGCCACACACAAGGCAGACACTTGATTCTAGCTCCGGGGGACTTTTAGGTAATCGACGCCCGCATGAAATATATAATCAAATTGAGGAAATTGCTCAAACCAATTTTCAATGGCACACCCCTCGAGGCAATAAATCTATTGCCCCGGGCGCCCATAAGGTCGATGAAAGCACTTCTTTACAAGCCCAAATCGAGGCCCTTTCTTCAAAAATAAAAAAATTGGAAATGACAAAAACAGTCTCGGTTATGGCTTGTGAAGGGTGTGGTGAGCCACATGAAAATTGGAGTTGTATGAAAGAAACGGACGATCAACAGGAATCGGTAAACTACATTGATAATAGACCTAGGCCGTTGGGTCCTCCAACGGGCACTTACAACCAAGGATGGCGAAACCACCCAAACCTTGGTTGGAGAGAACCCGGCAATAGTAGTAACCAACAAACCCAACGAACAAACTTTCAACAACCGAGAAATGAGTCACAAAATTTCACTCAACAACAAAGTGGACGAGAAAGGCTTGAAGATACTGTATCTCGCCTCATCTCCGACACTGAAAAGAAAAACTCGGAAAGATTTCTACAATTAGAATCAAATTTTAGAAATCAACAAGCTAGTATTCAAAACATAGAAAAACAATTAAATCAAATAGCTCAAAATTTTACTGAGAGACCACAAGGCGCATTACCTAGCAATATCGAAACAAACCCAAAAGCACAAGTTCACCTCATCACGCTACGAAACCGCACCGTGGGGCCTGCAGAAGCGCCGCCACCGACAGAAGAAACGGTACCCCCACCTCTGCAGGAGAAGAACTCCCCTCCGTCACCAAAGCCTACCAAGGCTACTCGAGTTCCGTATCCCGGTAGGTTAATTCGTCAAAAGACCAATGAGCAATTCGCGAAGTTCGAAAGTCTATTAAAACAATTGCATGTCAATATTCCTTTTATTGATGTCCTAACCCAAATGCCCAAATACTCTAAGTTCATGAGGGACTTCCTCACTCATAAAAAGAAAATTGAAACTTTGCAATTAGTTAAATTAGGCGAAGAATGCTCTGCCCTCGTACTCAATAAACTTCCCCAAAAGAAAATCGATCCCAGAAGCTTCACGATTCCCTGCTCAATCGGGGAATCCCCCGTTTGTAATGCACTAGCCGACCTTGGGGCTAGCATTAACCTCATGCCCTCATCAATGTTTAAAAGACTCGGCCTAGGAACAACGAGTCCTACAAAAATGAGCATACAACTTACTGATCGATCCGTCAAATTCCCGCAAGGTGTCATTAAAAATGTCTTGGTAAAGGTAAGTAAATTCGTCTACCCAGCCGACTTTGTCATACTCGATATGGAGGAAGACACCGAGGTCCCCCTCATACTAGGGAGACCATTTCTGGCCACCGCGCAAGCAGTGGTAGATATGAATGACGGAACACTCACCTTGAGGTATGGGGATGATGAAGTAAAATTCGGAGTAGGGAAGAGAATAGAGGATGACGACCCGGTCAATTACATGAAGGTTATTGATTCGAGTTTGGATGCTGCTCTCCGATGGTGTAACATGGGACGCCAAGCATCCCACTCAGAAAATATATAACCTCACATTGGGTCTAGCCAAGGACCCTTATAAACGTGGCGCACCATGGAGGCATTCCGCGGAATTATCATTAGTTTAGTTTAATATTTTAGTTTTAATTTGCAAGAATAAAACACACTCATGGTGGTAATGGATGAAAAAGGGAACGAGAAAAATGGCCCCATGCACAAGAACGAAGCAACCCGACACAAATCTCCATTACAGAAGGCTCAAGACGGGCCGTGCTCAACCAACACGGCCCCGTGTTGAGCCACCTGCAGAAAAAACGCCCAGTTCAGGTAACTGGACACGGGCCGTGTTCACCAGACACGCCCCGTGTCCAGGCTTCTGTCTCATTTCTTTAATTTCTGTTACTAGCACCTGAACACGGGGCCGTGTCTGGTCCCCACGGGGTCGTGTCCAGACTGCCAGTAACATAAATCTTTGCTTTTTAACACCACATTACACATCCAATCAATCTAAAAATTTATTTTTGGGACACATTGAGGACAATGTGTAATTTAATTGTGGGGGGGAAGCTAACACCTTGAAATTTTGCAAGTCCTAACAACAAGCCTTAAACAAAACTCTATTGGAACCGCTAAACACCCCAAATTTTTTCAAAAATTTTCATTTTTTTTTTTACTTGTCTAAAGTTTAAGTTAGGAATCCCAAGATTAATAAGGTTATATTTTTATAAAATTTACAACCGAGAGCGTCGTGAAACAAGAACCAACATAAGAAAATTATGAAACGGCATAACAAGTCTAGTTAAAATTTGATTATATATACTTGATCACATTAAAAACCCATTCCCACAAAAGTGAGTTTTGAGCCTTTATTGAGCAAACAAATTTACATTCTTAGACTAAATGCTCATTTTTCATTTCTTGTGTGAATAGCCGCTTGGTTCTTACAACTCTAGAACTTGCCAAGACGATTCATTCCCGGTCCTTACCAACTTAAACCCAAGTAAGTAAATGATGGAGGCATTAGGACTAACCATTTTTCTTTCTACACCATTATTTTTCAATTTTTTTTTACCACCTACCCAAAATCCCCCTAGTTAACCCCTTTGAGCCTAAACCTTTCGTTTCTTTACCCTAAACCCTTTTTACCCACCAAAAACCCTTTTTATTTTTCACCCTTTATTTTAGTAACAAGCTCGGTTTTTCGCAAGCTCGTTCTTCTATGTGACTGAAAAAAAAAATTTGATGAAGTTAAAAACAAACAAAGCTATGCAAACAAAAGCTTGTTTGGAGAAATACTTCAAAATAAAAAGTCACTAAAAACAAAGTGTGTTACGAAAACCAACGCTTTTTACGCTTTTCGCCCTTTTACTAACCACTAACCCAACCACCCACCTTTAGCCCAAGCCTAACCCTTCACCCAAAAAGTCCTCTTGATATTTACAAAGGTATAAAGTTAAAAAGGAGGAGGATTGATTGCTTGGCAAGCCTATGGTAAGCGTAAGTTCCATGCCGCTCTCGAGTGATTCACTAAAAAATTACACCTTCGGCCGAGTGTTGAGTGATTTCTCCCGTGAGGTATGTGAACTTGTATATAAATGAAATTTAAAAAAAAGGCATGTTATGCCCAAATAAGTAATTTATCTTATGAAACGTTCTAAATAAATCATAACGAATAGGATTGTAAATAAATAAAAATAAAACCCAAAAAAATTCTTGGATTCCCGACACTCTATGACAAGCCAAAAACCTTCTCTTCTACCCATTCCATTTGGGAGTGTAAGCCACATTTAAAGAGTTTTGCTTGAGGACAAGCAAAAGTTCAAGTGTGGGGGTATTTGATGTGTGTAAAATGCAACATATAAATTACATCAAATGAGGCATAAAACTAACCCTTTTAAGTACTAATGTTGGAAAAAGAGTGTTTTTGTCTTCCTTTTGTATTTTCAGGATTAAATGAGCTCAAATTCACAAAAGAAGCAAAAAGACAGCTAATTCTAACATAAATACAAGAAAAGGAACAAAAGTAGACTGCCCGAACCCTCAACGGCATCCTCCCAAGCAAAGAAGAGAAAACAGAAGACTGAACACGCCCCGTGCTCAGCCAGCACGGGGCCGTGCCCAAGAAGCAGCAGAAAAGACAAACCTGTAGAAGCTTCTATTGCCCACCACGGGGCCGTGTCCAGTGAGCACGGGGGCGTGGCGAAAGTACAGCAGGCGCATTAATTGTAATTGCGAATTACAATTAATGAAGAGAGAGAGTGTGTCAGACGGGCACGGGGGCGTGTCCACCGGACACGGGGCCGTGCCCAGCCTTCTGTTCAGCCTATAAATAGGAGTGCTTGGTTTCATTCCAACTCATCCCTTGGCACACCACCTCTCTCACACTTCATCCACCACCCACCACCACCATAACACCATCATCCACCACCATCATCCATTGTCCATCGTAGAGTGGGTGAGTCGTCTCGGGATCCAAGATTGATAGTAAGAGTTCTTGACAATCAAGGCCATGTTTGCCTAAGTCTCTTACATCACTTGGTGAAGACAAGTGTTTAGTATAATACTTTTTATTTTTAATCTTTTGCACTTTTTATTTGGTTTTGTATTAATGACTTTAATAACTAGTTGCTTATGTTGAAGGTGATCTTTCCTTATCGTTTGTCCGTGGTGTCTTGGCATTATTTTACTGTCTATATAAAATAAAAGATTTTCACCATTCATATCTCCACGGTCTATATGGAGGTATGTTGGCTACCTGGTCGGGGGTTAAGGGAACGGTTTGGTAAGGATCTTGCCCTTGTTCAGCGTTTAGAGGTCCTGCAAGGGACCTGGGTCAAATTTAGTAGGATCTCCTTCAATGCCCATAGGTATTGGATGGCGGGGATCCAAACTCTTTGACCCCCTCATAAGTTAACTACTATTAATACTATAACCCGGCTATTTAGGACTGTATCCCTGCTGACTCAGACTACTTAGCTGTAACACCTCGAATTTTTGTGTCCAATGATGTGTTAACACGTGTCATTTGTTTACACGTGGCATCTATAATAAATAAAGGACTAATTTTGACAAACCTTGAAAGTATATAAATTCGAGGGTTATAAATGTCAACAAGGGTAAATATACTGTATAGTATCCCTAAATAATGCTTAAACCTTCAAACGAATAATCTATAGATCGTACAAAAATAAAACGCGGAAGAAAGCGAGAGATTACAAACTACAGGGGTTAACTGTGTCAACATGTTTAATAATACCTCTGAGTGACCCTTTAACGTCCCAAAGACTTTGTAACGGTATTATACCCTCACTAAAATAATATATATAAATTTCGCGAAGTTTCGATATGAAACGAGAAAGATACGATCGAATTCGTAGAAGAAGGGTTAAAAGCGTCAACAGTGAAAGTTAAGGCTTTCCAATATAAATAATAAATAAACCGGGGACTTAATAATGCGGGTAATTAACACGAGGCCCCTATCGGTAAATAACCGAGGGCCAAACCGCAAAGTTACCCCTTCAAATCCGAAAGGTCAGGCAAATCATTACGAAAGATTTCGTTATTAATGGCCCGATTCTGATAATCATGACAAAAGATTTAAAAATTCAGAAAATATAACCTTAGGCGACCCGCGTGAAGTTTCAACATAAGTTGAGGCGGGCCGCGAGCCTCCCTTATAACTCGCCTGATTTCTTAACTTTAGGCGACCCGCGTTAAAAAGCATGGGATCTCCCATGCGGGCCGCGTAAAGTGCCCAGATGCAGAAAAATGGTAACTACTTGGCTTTTGGAACTTGTGAACGATTATGCATGTAATTATGGGGCATGGGCACCCTACAAATGACCCATACATTTAGGGGACAACTACCCATCAGCTCTGGACTGATAGTAGAGCTTGTAATGATCATAAGTGGCCTTCTTTGGCTATAAATAGCCACTTCTTGTGCATTACCAATCACACAACTCAAAAACACTTATAACTGATCATTCAAGAGCTCTCTAGCTTTCCCTTCTGTTCTCTCATCAAGAGTTAACTTCTGTAAGTCGTTCATAACCATTTTGGCTTCACATTTCCATAGTTATAGCCTATAAACGCAACCGTCGTAACTAACGGTTGTCATTGCAATATCTTGCAAATGATTCAGTCTTATGACGAATCAAAAATGGTTATGAGTTGGTATTCATGTGGGTATTAAACCTCTAAAATGGGTCCCCCTGATCACCACTCTAACTATGTCAATTATCGAGTCAAACGTGCGGTTAAAAAGTCAACAGAAAGCTATTTTGGCGATTTATGCATAATCTGTAATATATATGTTATGGAACCTGTTTTGATAATCATAAAACATGATAATAAGTATATAAACATGTTTGCGCTCGTTTGAATCGATCATTTGCTATATAGAACCGGTTCGGAGCCGAAAGTCGCATAAGTTTGACTTTTGCTTTGACTTCAGTTCTGACCCGTTTTAGTGAGGTATAAATATACCCTAGGACTCTCTTAGGACCAGGTCACATGTTGGTATAAGCCTCTGTGGTCGGTTCATGAGTTATCCAAGTCTTTAGCGCATTTCCGTCATTCGCCTAAAAGTTGACCGTAACGGCCTTTTAAAATTAAAACGAGTATTTCGGACACGTGAACGGACCAAAACCTTGCTTGTTAAATTATAAGCATGTCCCTAAAGTTTCACGTCAATCCGAGGTCTAGAATGAGAGTTATGCTAAAAGGCGCACTTTTAAGAAAGTTTTGTAATTAACGGCGCAATTAGCATAACGCCCATCTAACCCAAGTTTTCGTCACCAAAACTTTTACCCACTGTGGTAAAATAATATTTTGGGAATTTTAAAGATTTTTAATAATTTTTACCTTGCTCATAACCTGCGGTTATGGCTACGGTTCGGTAAATACCGAATATGCCCTTTTTGGCCAAAACGGGAGTTCTACAAGGTCTTTTGACCCGATTCCAGTTGCTACTAATTTTAAATAATAAATAAAGTATTTTAAGCTTTATAAACTGTTCGGGAAACTCAGATTTCCTGTAGAACTCGAAAATCCCTTTTAAAGTCTTTAAAATGACCGAAAAGCCCCTACGGGGCATAATATTAACTTAAACTCGTTACGGGCATTACGGAAGGTATCCTACTGATACCAGAATACTTTTAAGGCATATTGACTTAGGAAATAAGCGTACGACTCTTATGGTTAACCGTTTCGCCTATTCGCGCACACGGTACGGCTCATGAAACTAGTTTTCGTGCAATAGCCGATACGGGTCAAATTATACTATTTGAACCCCAAAATCCAGAGTATGAACTATAAACCCATATGAAACAAGTCTCTGAACTTGTTGGGTCCAAATCATACTCCATTCTCGGTTTTCGCCTTTTCGTGCGAATTAACCATATCTATATATCGGAATCAACCGGTTTAAGCTACGGCTAATATAAGGACCGTTAGGATTCTAAGAGGTTAATTAAAACCTTCGTTCCAGATTAGGAGCCCCAGTAAAAGCTATCGGTGACTTGATCTAAATTAAGGATTAATACTTGCAAAGGTAAATACTTTTGACTTATTTCCCCTATATGGGCTTGGGTTACGGTATATTAATACCGCTTGATTGAGCATTATATACTTCCATCGCTTAGGTGGTTAATTGATTAAATATGATTGGCTCATTTAAACAGTTTTGTTGCTTATAAGCCTTTGGGGGGTTTAATGACCGTTGTCCCGGATATCCTCGGCATCATTTTACGAAATGGCCACGACCATCGACATCCCGGTGTAGGCGTACACCCGGTATAAAGTGTCGACATTAAAACTAAAAGACGTAGCCGTTGGTTTCTGTACTACGGTTTTACGCAAACGTGGTGTGTCTATAAATCTTTAACCCGGCACGACCCGGGCTACTGAACGCATAAAAGAACATGTAAAACGTTCACAAGATAATTATGAATTTTCCCAAGTTATAAAAGAGTTTGTGCCTTGTGCATTCAAATCAATTTTAATAAACATTTTCAAATGTGTCAGTTGAATGTATTTACCAGTGTAAACTGACGTATTTTCCCCAAAAAGATTAAGTGCAGGTACCTAAACGTAATTGGCTGGTATTAGCTCCCTAGCGTCGGGATAAGCCTCGCAAGCTTGATTGCAGTATCTAATGGAACAATACTTTATCTTTATTTACGATCCACTGTGGATATTCAACTTCTGTAATACATTGATATTATCATCAGAGGTTGAAATTTATATATTTATCTTATGCTTCCGCTGTGCATTATATAATTGTGTGGTTTGACTATATTGTTGCCAACATCGTCACGGTAATCCCCCACCGGGCCCACCGGTGAGACACGTGGAAATCGGGGTGTGACAGGTTGGTATCAGAGCCAACATTGAGTGAATTAAACACTATCCTAATGTGTTTAATCTCAGTGACACAATTGCACATACTTGAGTCTAGACAAGAACTTAGGACAAATTCGGATTTATACTCCTTTTTGTCTTTATTTTTCGATTTGATTTTTAATAAGTTTTGGAGCAGGAAAATGCCACCTGTTATATTTCGAGGAAGAGGAAGGGGACGAAGAGGCCGAGGAGAAATCGTGACACATCACGATCAAGAAGCTGGACCATCTGGTACAAGACATCCTTCGATGACACGGAGCGAAGAGCCACAACGACGAAGAGATCTTTACGAACCAGCGAGGCATTCCACTTCGCACAGCTCAACGCCATCCTACCGGCACTCCTTTGGGCCAGATTCAGAAAATAATCCCAACAACCCACAACCTTCCTTCATACCTCTACAACGTTCGGTATCGCACCGAAACTACGACGACCCTAGTCCATACTACGTAGCTCAGTTTAATCCGGCTGACTACATACAGGAACCTTCAGGTTTTGTTCCACTAGGGCCACAAGACCATTTTTCTGAAGATCCCATGGAGGAAGATGAGGATCCAACTGAACCAGCTCGTGGTACGCCCACGCATCCGATAGAAGTATCTGATGGATCTTCATATCATGGTCCACAATATCAAGGCCCAGACAGCTTTATGGCCTTGTTTGACCGACATGAGTGGTACAACACACCATCTCATCAGACATCGCAACCGAGACATCCACAGGATCCCTCTGAGGATTCACGCTTTGAGGCAGTTACGCCACCACCTCCGCCACCGGCACAACCAGTTATACCTGATCCGCCGAGGCGTAGGAGGACCAATGCTCGTATGTCTACACGAGGAGGAGGGGGTAACCACTTCAGCACTCCTCGACATTCTAGTAGTAGCCACTATCCGCCACTACATGAAGAAGGACCTTCAAGTCCTATACAGGAAGCGAACTCCGCACCTACTGCACGAAATTCGCCACCATTTGGGTATGACCAACCCATACCAGCTTACACAGGTCCAACGGCTTACAACCCGTTTGAACCGTCACAAGCACAATACAACTACGGCTATGAGCGCGACCCATATGTGGTGTCGGCTAGATATAATGCGCGCTACCCTGACGGAGCACATGGAAACATGGGACCACCGGACTACTCAGCTCATGGGTATCCAATACCTCCCAGACCTCCAGTTCCGCATCAAGCGCCACAACCACGATTTTCTCCTCCTGAACAGGAAGAAATACTCCATCGACTAGATCGAGTGGAGAGAGAGTTCGAGGAAGAGAAGAAAAGTCACCGAGGATTTCTCAAGGGCTTGGCGAACCTACTAAAGGGCAAGAAGAAGAAACGTGACCACTAGCCCTTAATAGTTGTACTACTGTAATTTCTACTTTAAAATAAGTCCCTGCGTGGACAACTTATCGTATTTCAGTCCCTACGTGGACTTATCTTTAGTCCTTGCATGGACACCTATCTCATGTTAGTCCCTGCGTGGACTTGTCACTTATTTTTAAACCTCTCTGGAGGTATGTATTATTTGAAAGACCCGTTTAGGGCAATATGTAATTGTATTTGAGATTTTGGAATGTATGTTATGAGTTTTGTTTTAATATATATAAAAAAATAAATCAAAACCATTCCTTTTATATTGATCTGCCTAATAAAGAATCTTAAGGGGGTGAAACCTAGCTTGGGGTCTTTTAAGATCAGTCAAGATGGTACGACCTAGCTGAAAAGATTCTGATTCCCTGTTAACCTCTGTACGCATGTTAACATTCATGGCAGATGTGATTCGTTATAATCACGCACGTCATTCCTATACAATAATCCTTTAAGGATTTCAAAACCCAACTAAATGATATATAAATCGTGGGTTAAATCACCAACAAAGGTGATCAATATTATAAAGACATCCATTTAGCGATGCAATGCCTACGGGCCAATATTATAAAGACATCCATTTAGCGATGCAATGCCTACGGGCCAATATTATAAAGACATCCATTTAGCGATGCAATGCCTACGGGCCAATATTATAAAGACATCCATTTAGCGATGCAATGCCTACGGGCCAATATTACAAAGACATCCATTAGTGATGCAGTGCCTACGGGCCAGTATTATTAAAACATCCATTAGTAATGTAGTGCCTACGGGCCAATATTATCAAAACATCCATTAGTGATGTAGTGCCTACGGGCCAACCATATTGAGACATCCATTAGAGGTGTAGTGCCTATGGGCCATAATAATTGTCTTAAGAGACAAAAGGCAGTAGTAGTCTATGACTCTCTGTCAGAAAGAGATAAAAGAACTACGGTTCAACTCTCTATGCCCTTGATTCTATGAAATCTCGGCTAACATTATAAAACATCATCATGATTAGGCTTTGTGCCGCCAATACTATTTATATAGTTGAAATAGGAGATATTCAGATCCTAATATATAATGAAATAATAAGTTAACCAGATATGGTCTCTGTACCATGGTTGACAAATTGTCATAAAAGACAATTTTATAATAATCTCCTAAATTAAAATTTTGTTATCTTCTGTAACAGATTCAAGTTACAAATGGCGGATCCCAATGGAGAGGACAGCCACACAAACGAAGATGACTATGACAATGCGTCAGTACATTTGACAGGCGCACAACTAAAGGCTCTGATCAACAATGCTGTCCAGGCAGCGATTGATCGTCAAAATACTGAGTCTCAAGGCAGATCTGTGTCAAAACCACACTCTAAACCAAAGACACACTCCAAACCACCCTCTGAACCCAAGAAAGATGACGACAAGCATTCGTCTACTGAGCACAGCGTTCACCGTGATAGAGAATATACGGATGCGTCCAGTGCTAAGGGTTGCACCTACAAATACTTTGTATCATGTAAGCCCCGTGAATTTACAGGGGAGAAAGGTGCGGTTGATTGTATCACCTGGCTGGACGAGATGGACACGATTGTGGACATCAGCGGGTGCGCTGAGAGGGACGTGGTTAAGTTTGTGTCCCAATCATTCAAGGGCGAGGCCCTGGCATGGTGGAGAGCTCTGGTGCAGGCTTCAGGTAAGTCTGCCTTGTATAAAATGTCATGGGGGGAGTTTATTACCCTCATAAAAGAAAACTACTGCCCTCAGCACGAGGTTGAGAAGATTGAGGCTGATTTTGTCTCACTAGTGATGACAAACCTGGATTGTCAAGCTTATCTGACAAGCTTTAACACTATGTCACGCCTGGTGCCATATCTTGTGACACCAGAACCTAGAAGGATTGCCCGTTTCATTGGGGGCTTAGAGCCGGCGATCAAGGCCAGCGTAAAGGCCTCTAGGCCAACGACCTTCAGGTCAGTTACTGACCTCTCCTTGTCTCTTACACTTGATGCTGTCCGTCTGAGGGCACAAAGGAGCAAGGAGGCTGAAAAGCGAAAACGTGAGGATGATACCTCACGAAAGTCCGGTAAAAAGCACCGTGGAAACGGTGAGGGCAAGAGAGGGTCGGAGGCAAGAAAGGAGGGGCAAGCTGATGGAAGACCTTACTGCAAGGTCTGCAAGAAACCTCACTCCGGGAAGTGTAGGTTTGCGTCTGGTTCACAGTCGCAACAAAGGACTCCACCCTGTGGGCTATGCAAGTCCAAGGAGCATAAGACAGTGGAGTGCAAAAAGATAAAGGACGCAACCTGCTATAATTGTAATGAAAAGGGGCACATAAAGAGTAATTGCCCGAAGTATGCCAAGAAGGCGGAAGAAACGAAGAAATCAAATGCGAGAGTTTTTCGCTTGGATGCAAAGGAAGCGGTCAAGGACGACAATGTGCTTACAGGTACTTTTCTCGTAAATAATATATTTGCAAGAGTACTGTTCGATTCTGGCGCTGACAAGTCCTTTGTAGACCAGAAATTTTGCCAACTACTAAATATGCCAATCAAAACCCTTGACGTAAAATACGAAGTAGAGTTAGCAGACGGCACGATAGAAACCGTCTCTACTATTCTAGAAGGATGTGAAATATCCATTAGGAACCATTCTTTTCCTTTATCTCTACTTCCTTTCAAACTTGCGGGTTTTGACATCGTGCTAGGCATGGACTGGTTATCCCATAACCAGGCCCAAATCATTTGCGGAAAGAGGCAAATAGTCTTAAAGACTCCGAGTGGTGAATCTCTTACCATTCGAGGGGATACGCATTACGGATTGCCCGAAGACGTATCTATGCTGAAAGCTTCAAGGTGTTTGAACAGAGGCTGTGTAATTTACATGGCTCAGGTGATAATTGAAGAACCAAAGCCGAAGATCGAGGATCTTCCTGTCATTTCTGAATACCCCGAGGTTTTTCCTGAAGAACTACCTGGTTTGCCACCAGATAGACAAGTGGAGTTCAGAATTGACATCATTCCTGGAGCAGCTCCGATAGCCAGAGCACCTTACAGATTAGCGCCAACGGAAATGAAAGAACTGAGGACCCAGTTGGATGAACTGCTGGCGAAAGGTTTTATCAGACCTAGTTCATCTCCCTGGGGAGCTCCTGTCCTTTTTGTAAAGAAGAAGGACGGGTCGATGCGGTTGTGCATCGACTACGAGAGCTGAATAAAGTTACCATAAAGAATAGATATCCTTTACCAAGGATCGATGATCTATTCGATCAGCTGCAAGGAGCAAGCTACTTCTCCAAGATCGACTTAAGGTCGGGTTATCATCAACTAAGGGTCAGAGATGAAGATGTACACAAGACTGCATTTAGGACTCGCTATGGTCATTACGAGTTCCTAGTGATGCCTTTTGGGCTCACAAATGCACCGGCTGCGTTCATGGATCTCATGAATCGCGTTTGCAAGCCATACTTGGATAAATTCGTCATAGTCTTCATCGACGATATCCTTATCTATTCCAAAAGCCAAGATGACCACGAGAAGCACCTCCGTTGCATTCTCGAATTACTACAACGTGAGAAACTCTACGCCAAATTCTCGAAATGTGAATTCTGGCTACGAGAGGTTCAGTTTTTAGGACACGTTGTGAGTGAGCGTGGTATCCAAGTGGATCCCGCTAAGGTAGAGGCAGTCATGAACTGGCAAGAGCCAAAGACGCCTACCGAAATCCGTAGCTTCCTGGGTTTAGCAGGATACTACCGAAGATTTATTGAAAATTTTTCAAGGATTGCTGCGCCCTTGACTTCCTTGACCAAGAAGAAAGAAAAGTACATTTGGGGCCCGAAGCAGCAAGAGTCCTTTGAAATACTGAAGCAGAAGCTAAGCAACGCACCTGTGTTGACCTTACCTGAGGGTACAGATGAATTCGTAGTTTACTGCGATGCATCACACACGGGCATGGGGTGTGTGCTTATGCAGAAGGGCAAGGTGATTGCCTATGCTTCAAGGCAATTAAAGGTGCATGAAAAGAATTACACCACCCATGATTTGGAGTTGGGTGCCGTTGTATTTGCACTTAAGTTGTGGAGGCACTACCTTTATGGTATTAAATTTGTGATTTATTCTGATCACAAAAGCCTCCAGCACCTGTTCAACCAGAAGGAGTTGAACATGAGACAGCGCCGTTGGATGGAAACCCTGAATGATTATGACTGCGAAATCAGGTACCATCCCGGCAAGGCGAATGTAGTCGCCGATGCATTGAGCAGGAAAGAAAGGGTAAAACCCATTCGAATCAATGCCAAGAGCATTGAAGTTAAAAATAATTTGATGGAAAGGATATTAGCTGCGCAGCGTGAGGCTGTGTTGGAAGCTAATTATCCTAATGAAAAGCTGGGAGTAACTGAGGAGCAGTTGACTCTTAGCAAGGATGGAATTCTTAGACTGAACGGACGTATATGGGTTCCGATTTATGGAGGGACTACGAGATGTTGTTCTCCAGGAAGCCCATAGTTCCAAATACTCAGTCCATCCTGGTGCTGATAAAATGTACCAAGACTTAAAGGCAAATTATTGGTGGATAGGCTTGAAAAAGTCTGTAGCCGCCCATGTAGCAAAGTGCTTGACTTGTGCTCAAGTCAAAGCCGAGCACCAAAAGCCGTCTGGCTTGCTACAACAGCCTGAACTTCCCGAGTGGAAGTGGGAATGCGTAACTATGGACTTCATAACCAAGTTACCCAAGACCAGGAAAGGAAACGATACAATATGGGTCATAGTCGATAGGCTGACTAAATCAGCTCATTTTCTACCCATCAAGGAGACGTATAGCTCCGATATGTTAGCCCAACTATATGTTGATAAGATTGTAGCCTTACACGGCATACCTGTGTCTATTATCTCCGACAGGGATACTAGATACACATCTCACTTCTGGAAAAGTTTCCAGCAATCTTTGGGCACGCGTTTAAACTTTAGTACGGCTTACCATCCACAGACGGACGGTCAAAGTGAGCGTACTATCCAAACGCTAGAAGACATGCTTCGTGCATGTGCGATCGATCTAGGTGGTAACTGGGATAAAAACCTACCCCTGATCGAATTCTCCTACAATAATAGCTACCACACCAGCATAAAGGCTGCGCCTTTTGAGGCATTATATGGTAGGAAATGTAGATCGCCTGTTTGTTGGGCGGAAGTAGGAGAGGTCCAATTATCGGGACCAGAGATTGTTTTCCAGACGACGGACAAGATTGTCCAGATCCGGGAACGTCTCAAGGCTGCCCGCGATAGGCAGAAGAGCTACGCTGATCCAAAGCGTAAGGATTTTCACTTCGAAGTGGGTGAAAAAGTATTACTTAAGGTGTCACCCTGGAAGGGGGTGATGCGTTTCGGCAAGAAGGGCAAGCTGAGTCCGAGATACATAGGACCTTTTGAGGTCATTGAACGAGTCGGATCAGTTGCCTATAAACTAAACTTGCCTGAAGAGCTCAATGGAATTCACAATGTGTTCCACATCTGCAATCTCAAAAAGTGCTTCGCCGACGAATCGTTGGTGATTCCACACACAGATGTGCATATAGATGAGAGCTTAAAGTTTATAGAAAAACCCTTGTCGATTGAAGATCGACAGGTGAAGAAGCTTCGCAGAAAGCACGTACCGATTGTAAAGGTCAAATGGGATGCTCGTAGAGGTCCTGAATATACGTGGGAAGTCGAAGCTACAATGAAAGAAAAATACCCCTATTTATTTGAGTAAATCTCGGGTCGAGATTTATTTTAAGGGGGTGAGGATGTAACACCTCGAATTTTTGTGTCCAATGATGTGTTAACACGTGTCATTTGTTTACACGTGGCATCTATAATAAATAAAGGACTAATTTTGACAAACCTTGAAAGTATATAAATTCGAGGGTTATAAATGTCAACAAGGGTAAATATACTGTATAGTATCCCTAAATAATGCTTAAACCTTCAAACGAATAAATTATAGATCGTACAAAAATAAAACGCGGAAGAAAGTGAGAGATTACAAACTACAGGGGTTAACTGTGTCAACATGTTTAATAATACCTCTGAGTGACCCTTTAACGTCCCAAAGACTTTGTAACGGTATTATACCCTCACTAAAATAATATATATAAATTTCGCGAAGTTTCGATATGAAACGAGAAAGTTACGATCGAATTCGTAGAAGAAGGGTTAAAAGCGTCAACAGTGAAAGTTAAGGCTTTCCAATATAATTAATAAATAAACCGGGGACTTAATAATGCGGGTAATTAACACGAGGCCCCTATCGGTAAATAACCGAGGGCCAAACCGCAAAGTTACCCCTTCAAATCCGAAAGGTCAGGCAAATCATTACGAAAGATTTCGTTATTAATGGCCCGATTCTGATAATCATGACAAAAGATTTAAAAATTCAGAAAATATAACCTTAGGCGACCCGCGTGAAGTTTCAACATAAGTTGAGGCGGGCCGCGAGCCTCCCTTATAACTCGCCTGATTTCTTAACTTTAGGCGACCCGCGTTAAAAAGCATGGGATCTCCCATGCGGGCCGCGTAAAGTGCCCAGATGCAGAAAAATGGTAACTACTTGGCTTTTGGAACTTGTGAACGATTATGCATGTAATTATGGGGCATGGGCACCCTACAAATGACCCATACATTTAGGGGACAACTACCCATCAGCTCTGGACTGATAGTAGAGCTTGTAATGATCATAAGTGGCCTTCTTTGGCTATAAATAGCCACTTCTTGTGCATTACCAATCACACAACTCAAAAACACTTATAACTGATCATTCAAGAGCTCTCTAGCTTTCCCTTCTGTTCTCTCATCAAGAGTTAACTTCTGTAAGTCGTTCATAACCATTTTGGTTTCACATTTCCATAGTTATAGCCTATAAACGCAACCGTCGTAACTAACGGTTGTCATTGCAATATCTTGCAAATGATTCAGTCTTATGACGAATCAAAAATGGTTATGAGTTGGTATTTATGTGGGTATTAAACCTCTAAAATGGGTTCCCCCTGATCACCACTCTAACTATGTCAATTATCGAGTCAAACGTGCGGTTAAAAAGTCAACAGAAAGCTATTTTGGCGATTTATGCATAATCTGTAATATATATGTTATGGAACCTGTTTTGATAATCATAAAACATGATAATAAGTATATAAACATGTTTGCGCTCGTTTGAATCGATCATTTACTATATAGAACCGGTTCGGAGCCGAAAGTCGCAAAAGTTTGACTTTTGCTTTGACTTCAGTTCTGACCCGTTTTAGTGAGGTATAAATATACCTTAGGACTCTCTTAGGACCAGGTCACATGTTGGTATAAGCCTCTGTGGTCGGTTCATGAGTTATCCAAGTCTTTAGCGCATTTCCGTCATTCGCCTAAAAGTTGACCGTAACGGCCTTTTAAAATTAAAACGAGTATTTCGGACACGTGAACGGACCAAAACCTTGCTTGTTAAATTATAAGCATGTCCCTAAAGTTTCACGTCAATCCGAGGTCTAGAATGAGAGTTATGCTAAAAGGCGCACTTTTAAGAAAGTTTTGTAATTAACGGCGCAATTAGCATAACGCCCATCTAACCCAAGTTTTCGTCACCAAAACTTTTACCCACTGTGGTAAAATAATATTTTGGGAATTTTAAAGATTTTTAATAATTTTTACCTTGCTCATAACCTGCGGTTATGGCTACGGTTCGGTAAATACCGAATATGCCCTTTTTGGCCAAAACGGGAGTTCTACAAGGTCTTTTGACCCGATTCCAGTTGCTACTGATTTTAAATAATAAATAAAGTATTTTAAGCTTTATAAGCTGTTCGGGAAACTCAGATTTCCTGTAGAACTCGAAAATCCCTTTTAAAGTCTTTAAAATGACCGAAAAGCCCCTACGGGGCATAATATTAACTTAAACTCGTTACGGGCATTACGGAAGGTATCCTACTGATACCAAAATACTTTTAAGGCATATTGACTTAGGAAATAAGCGTACGACTCTTATGGTTAACCGTTTCGCCTATTTGCGCACACGGTACGGCTCATGGAAACTAGTTTTCGTGCAATAGCCGATATGGGTCAAATTATACTATTTGAACCCCAAAATCCAGAGTATGAACTATAAACCCATATAAAACAAGTCTCTGAACTTGTTGGGTCCAAATCATACTCCATTCTCGGTTTTCGCCTTTTCGTGCGAATTAACCATATCTATATATCGGAATCAACCGGTTTAAGCTACGGCTAATATAAGGACCGTTAGGATTCTAAGAGGTTAATTAAAACCTTCGTTCCAGATTAGGAGCCCCAGTAAAAGCTATCGGTGACTTGATCTAAATTAAGGATTAATACTTGCAAAGGTAAATACTTTTGACTTATTTCCCCTATATGGGCTTGGGTTACGGTATATTAATACCGCTTGATTGAGCATTATATACTTCCATCGCTTAGGTGGTTAATTGATTAAATATGATTGGCTCATTTAAACAGTTTTGTTGCTTATAAGCCTTTGGGGGGTTTAATGACCGTTGTCCCGGATATCCTCGGCATCATTTTACGAAATGGCCACGACCATCGACATCCCGGTGTAGGCGTACACCCGGTATAAAGTGTCGACATTAAAACTAAAAGACGTAGCCGTTGGTTTCTGTACTACGGTTTTACGCAAACGTGGTGTGTCTATAAATCTTTAACCCGGCACGACCCGGGCTACTGAACGCATAAAAGAACATGTAAAACGTTCACAAGATAATTATGAATTTTCCCAAGTTATAAAAGAGTTTGTGCCTTGTGCATTCAAATCAATTTTAATAAACATTTTCAAATGTGTCAGTTGAATGTATTTACCAGTGTAAACTGACGTATTTTCCCCAAAAAGATTAAGTGCAGGTACCTAAACGTAATTGGCTGGTATTAGCTCCCTAGCGTCGGGATAAGCCTCGCAAGCTTGATTGCAGTATCTAATGGAACAATACTTTATCTTTATTTACGATCCACTGTGGATATTCAACTTCTGTAATACATTGATATTATCATCAGAGGTTGAAATTTATATATTTATCTTATGCTTCCGCTGTGCATTATATAATTGTGTGGTTTGACTATATTGTTGCCAACATCGTCACGGTAATCCCCCACCGGGCCCACCGGTGAGACACGTGGAAATCGGGGTGTGACATTAGCCGAGGGTAACGTCACCGCCAAAAGCGGGGCCTACCATAATTTGCATTAATAACTTAATTCATTATCTTCCAATAATCCAACCCTTTCGGATTGTATCCTTGCTGACTCAAACTACTGGGTTGAGGGTAACGTCGCCTTCAAAAGAGGGGCCTACTACAATAACTAAGATAATCTCTTAAACAAGTGCAAAAGTGCGAAAATAATCAAAGGTTATACTAATACACGAGTCGGATCCAAGTGATTCATCTTGTCTATCTGTTTTTATTTTATTTTTATTTTTCAGCATTTAGTTAGTTTTTATTTTCTTAGTTTAAAAACCTTTTCTAACTTTTTGATTTGATTAGACGTTGAGGATAAACCGGTATTAAAAGCTCTTGTGTCCTTGGACGACCTCGGTATCTTACCAACACTATACTACGTCCACAATGGGTGCACTTGCCCATATGTGTGTTTATGTTAGTAAATATCGTGTTTTATAAATTTAAAACTTGGCTAAAGGTGTAAAAAAGGGCTTAATTATACATTAAAAATATATTACACTACACACGCATCAAAGGTATACTTCATGTTGTGGTGTCCCTGTGCTTACAACATGATCCTTTTGTGAGGATACGTGAGGAGTTTGGATGGGTTGAGATCTTTCCAACAAATGTGAGGAAGTAGCAGCAGTGGTTTCAAGTGACATTTGTGTTGTCACTGCATTAAACTCTGGGATCTCATCTTCCAAAGGAACCTTTTTATTTTGTTTGCTTTTGGTGGGCTTTTTGGATATGACAGATTTCTTTTTGCGTTTTCCTGGTGTGTGTTTCACAACACCGGTTGTGGTGTCATGATCACCAGGAGCAGTTGGCTCAACAACAGAGGTTTGAGCAATAGATGTGGACGCATCTAAAACAGGCTCATCCCCCTTTGTTTCTGTTCTTAAAACTTCCGACTCTTTATCCATAAGTCTAGTAAAAGTTTTACCTGTAAGACTATTTATTTGAAAAGCTACACCTTGTTCAAAATCGGTTTGTGACACTTCTTTTCGTAGGTAGTAGCTTAGAAGTCTTGGATACAACAGAAAAGCATTACTACGAACACCTTTTTTCAATTTTTTCACATTATTCAACAAATCAGAAAATAGTGCTTGTGATAAATTGTAATCAGATTTTGTAAAGTAGCATAACCCAAATACTGAATGTTTAAAGGTATCTCATTAAATGCAGCGGTCTTGGCTGAGAGACAAGTTAAAAGAGTATGAAACAAAAATTTCATTAGCGGAGGGAAGTTTTGTTTATACATAGTAACTTCCTTTAATTGGGCATCATACCCTCTTTCAATGAATTCTGTATGAAGTTCAGATTTTTAAAAGTTGGTCTTACCTCCCAAGTCGTCCAATGTAAATGTAGTGGAAATTGTGAAGGGAGAAAATTGTACCACAATTTTCCCGACCTTAGATGTGATGGCAACTGGATTATTATCTTCAGTCTCTATTTCAGCATTAAACCAAAATTGTCAGAGTGTTTCTGTATGAACCGGAGCATCAGCAGTAAGGATTGATTTGTGTTTTGATGAAATTAAAAGGTCAATTATTGAGTGAAAGCTGGTATTTTTGCTGGTTTTCTCGAAGATGGGGAGGTAGTTGTGAGGGTTTTTGATGTTCAGAGACATGATCGGAGAAGAAGGTGATTTGGGGATGAAACAGGGTTTAAGTTGGAGGGTTTTTAATATGTTGAAAACTGTTTTTGAGAATTTTGAATTCGAGACGGCAGTGGTAGAAGCTCGATTTAGGGATGAAACAGCTTTTATATAGAGAGAAAAAGTGAAGGCTGACATGGCAGTAGTTACAAATATCTGATGGCTAACATCTGTCCACGTCAGAACCTCTCTTGCGACAACCGATGACACTTGTTTTGAAACATGTGTTGGTCGACTACAGAAGTTGGGAACAGTGTGAGTCAAACAATCGTTAGATAAACAGAAGTTATGAGAACAGATGATAACTTTCAGCAGTTGTTTTAGTTTTAGCTAACATCTGTCCACGTCAGAACCTCTCTTGTGATAATGGATGACAGTCAGCAGTATAGTAAATCAACAGTCATTAGGATAACCAAAAATTATGACAACAGATGATACCTTTTAACAGTGGATGTATTTTTAGGCAAGCAGTAGTTTCAAAAACAGTTGTTTTCAACAGGTGTAACACAACAGTCGTAAGTCTAACATTTGCTAGTATCAAAACCTCTGTTGAGCATTTTAAGATTGAATATCATCTGTTGTTCGTTAACATCCGTTGACCCATGGCAGACCTTTGCATCTTCAGACATTTATTCATCAGCAGATGCTCTCTTTTGCCAGACTTTAGCTACAACACAGCTTTTACAACATCAAATATCGACTCCTTGTAATTAGGTCTTACTAGAAATTCTCCCAAAAAACTGTTATTGATGAACAAAATTATATAATAATACTTAGGAATGACTCAAATAATTAAAATGAAGATGCGACAACAAAGATTAATAGTATTAATATTTATTCATTTAGTCAACGGTGGTAAATCAACAGTCGTTAGCATACACAGTTGTTACATAAGAAGGTTCGAATATATGACAACAGCAGCATGCTTATACAAAGGTCTACAATTACAATTTCACATACTGTGCAACATCTAATCTAATGGACTAACAAACTCCCAACATCTGCTATTAACCTAACCACGGTTACTATAAAAACCTTTTCTCGGCTCAACATATTTTGAATATCATATGTTGTTGTTTAACATCTGGTCTCCCAAACAGACTTTCCTTCTTCAATCTTTCATCATCAGCAAATGTTCTCTTTTACCACACTTTAACTACAACAGACCTTTTACAACTCCAAATATTGACTCTCTGTAACTTGTAGGAGCAGAGATTCTTCAAAAAACTACTATCAATGATCAAATTCTAAACATCTGTTTTATCTTTGCACTCATCTGTTCACCATCAAACCAACCCTTGTTACTATTAAACCTCTATTGACTTGCCAAACAGATGTTTAGACACAATTCAACATCAACATAATCTAAATCAAACTCAAACACTAAATAAGTAAAACTAAAACGCAACATAGATTCATAATATTAAAATTTATTCATTTATTCATGACATTAAAAGTTCAATAATTACATAACATACTGAACAACTAAACTTTCAAATCTAACAATAACAGCGAGAATTAAAAAATTTTAGCTTCAACTCCATCGATTGCTAAACCTCTCGATGTATGTCCTTTAGCATCGCCATGAACTCCACGTCTCTATCACCGTACTCTATATTACTGACAACACAAAGCTCATGAACGGAAGTTGAAGGCATCTGCATAAGATTTCTGGAAACCTGCTCTCTCGTGAACAGGCCAACTTGCAATCCATCAAAACATCTCTTCAGCTCTTGAAGAGTATCACTATCTTCATACACCTGTTCCTCGATTTGCTTGACAAAACGCTGCTTTAAATCATCTGATTTTACAGAAGTGAATGACGCCATTTCAATAAACAATATTACTCAACTTTCCTGAAAGTATGATATCTTCGTAGGAAAATGTGATGAAAAACAGGTGAAGTGGCTATGAGTTTATATACTGAAATATCTAACGGTGAAATAAACCATACTTAAAGTGATTGTACATTTAATAATCTAATCAATCAAAACGTGTAGATTGAATATAAACATATTAATGTATATTTCAAAACAACAGTCTTTTAATGCAAAAATCTTTTCAAACCCCAACTTTTATGGGAAAACTGTAAAATTAAATACCAAGAAACCCAAGGGACAAATTTTCGAAGTTCTAACAACAAAAGCAGATTTCCATAATTACAATTAACCTCTTCATTTACCATGTAGACGCGTTTTTAAACTCTATAAAAGACCGATGATTACTTTTGATTCAAAACATCAACAAATTGTCCTACAAATCATTGTCTGTGAAAAATTGTTCCACATCAGAAAATCCAACAAAAATCGACATGGCAAACTTCAGCTTCTACCACTGGTCAGACACCAGCGATGTTAAAACACAATTCTCGATGTGGTCACTCAAAGAAAAAAGAACAGACGAAGAACTAAACAGGAAAGTCGACATAATCAATGACACTAATTACAACAAAACCTGGAACAACATAGCATTGCTTGATGAAGTCCTCCACTCTCCTCCATCAGATTTCCAGAAGAATGCAGAAGAGTTTCTAACACAACTTCTAAAACAGGATCAGAAAATCTGCAACATGATAACTGACCCGAAAAACAAAAGAGAGCATGAAATCACATGGAGAAAGGCCAGAATCTATGAAATCCTAGCAAGTGTTAACTCTAGCGTGTAACAGTTTATAAATATTTCATTAAATTTCTATTTTTCCATGTAATAGTTTATTTTAAAAATCTCAACATGCATCTTAACATACTCTAAAATGTCAGTGTCAATAAAAACTCTCAACATCATCAACAGTTAGTCAAAATAAGAAACAAACCTAAAATGCAAAGGTCTCTTCTAAACTGTTGTAGCACATCTAACTTTTCACGATATTGCACGAATCTATAATTTGTATAAAAGAAGAAAATCTCACTGACATAATAAAAGCTGACTTTCGATTTAACGAAAATCGAACAATGCAACTCTCCCATCAAAAAAGGTAGCACATGCAACTTTTCACGATGTTGCAACAATGATACTGCAACATCGATGTTGAAATGTTGATGTGTAAAGGGAAGCTTCATTGAAACGATGATGTTGGAACAATGATACTGGAACGATGACATGTAAACAGAAGTTTAAACACATGATATTGTAACGATGATATGTAAACAGAATCAACAAACATTGGAACAATGATACTGGAATGATAACATGTAAACAGAAGTTCAAACACATGATATTGTAATGATGACATGTAAACAGGATCAACAAACAGTCGAACAAAGAAGTATAATCGGAGATTAGTCTGCTGAATCACGAGAAATATGCATTTGAGAGAGAGATATATGCTCGCAAATATGAGCGAGAGAGATTTGAATGTGGAGCCAGATTCATATATCTTATTTATAGGATTAGAATATATGGTTTGAATTTTGAATCTGGAGCCAGAATTTTGAATTTGGATAGAGGTTTACTTTGGGAACAGAGGTTTGATCATAAGGTGAAGGGCAAAGGTTTAAATAGAATTTAAAATGATTTTATATAATAGGCTTTATGATGCAGTAATGACATAAGAAAAGCATTGTTGGGCAGCCTCTCTGGCTGATACATCAGCTTTTCTTATATCATTGGGATTTCTCCTTTTACAGAAAGTATAGATTAGATTATGGACATCATGCATTTATAGCTTAGTGGCATTTTAAGAGCGGGATAAAGCTTTGGGACCAATAGGTCCTGAGTTCGAATCCCACAATGGGAGTTTTCCCATATTTATTGAGTTTCCTCCTGAATTGTCCACAATGAGGGTTTTCCCATATTTATTGGGTTTCCTCCTAAATGGGGTTTTTCCCATATTTATTGGGTTTCCTCCTAAATTTGTGTATACGCATTATGCCTAGTGGATATGGATATAATCGAGTGGCTAGACATGGAGTTAATGGGTTTCGGTCATAAATCGGTTGGCGCATGTTAATGACATGATTAAAAATGTGTATAAATTGGTTTCAATATGTATAACCCGTTTATAATATGTATAATGTTATAATATTAAAGATTAATACATTAACACAGTACGTTTATTACTTCTTTATCATCAACGATTTAGTTTTGTATTTTTATAAATAAATTGTAATTTCTTGCAACTTTTTTTATCGTGTTAAGTTGGGTCTTATTAGCAGCCGTTCAAAATAAGAAATTATGTCTTATTATTTCCTACCATGTTTAGTGAGTTATGTCAATAATTGTATTAAACGTGTCGTGTCACGTAATTTGATTATTAAACATTTATGTGTTGGTGTTTAAGTAAATGATATGTTTAGTTAAATGTGTCGTGTTTAAGTTCGATAGCCATGTTAAATTCATCTTATAAAATACAGTCCGTTAAATACAACACGACGACACGTTTATCAAGATGCATTCACAATCTAGTTTAGTTATATCAACATAAACGTGAGAACTTTGAGGACACTAATGGATCAAAATAGTTTAAGACATAGGTGATGAAATTTTAGTAAAGGTCAAAGCTAGTTGAATTAACCCGCAAACAATTTTATATTTAGTTTATATTTTTATATATTAACAAGTGTCAAATATTACAATAAATTGCATAAATAACAATGGATATTAAGGTCACCAATCATATTGTCTAAAAAATATGTTGGATAGAGACCTGTGTTTTTTTTTCTGAAATAAGGTTTGATTACTATGTTTTTGTTTTTATCTAGTCATGAAAAGTATATATTTCCATAGTATTATTTGGTTTGTTTGGTTTTTTTTTATAACATCTAAACGTATTCACGGCCTTTTTCATGACCAAAATGCAGAAAAAATAACATAAAACGTACCTTTAATGGCCATAATAACTAAACGAATCATTTTTGTGAATTTGTTGCTTATTTTTGCAATTTGCCCTAAATATAACTAGAACAATAATCCAAAGTTTTAATAAAAATCAAATCAGCAACAGAAGTGAATTTTAGACAATTTTGACCTGTTTTAGACAAATTAGGCTTGTTTAACACGTTCTTTGTTAGTTATTTTATTATAACTTTTGACTCACTTAAGAAGAAACCTCAAAACCAGCCAATTCACGATCAAAATTAACATCTATATATTAGTCTATGAGCCTATAACATGTGAGAAAGTATTTTGTACGTGTGCTTTTGATGATCTGAGCTCATGCCTCAGTTTTTAACATAGCTGTAAAAATCCCAACTAATAACCGATTAGTCGTTGATTAATCGTATAACAGCCCTCCTAAAAATACTTATAAACAACCCTATACGCTCTAAAATACACCCCGTATACGAAAACCTGACCTGAAATACCTTTATTTTAATAAAAATCAAATAAAAACAATATTTTATGTCTGCCACGGGGCGCGACAGACTGCTCTTAATCCGTCACGGGGCGCGAGTAAGGGGACGAGTGGAACCCGGTGCCGCCCCGTGGCATCACCGTGTCGAAGCTACTGGGTTGACTCAGCCCAGCTACACCCTACCCGACCTAGCTTGCGGGGCGCGATAGCCCCCTTTGTCTCTCTTGCGGGCCGCCAGGGACTCCCTGATCAGCACTATAAATAGGATCGATTGGCATTCAGTATATTTCCTAACTACGGTCCTGATGATTTTTCCGTTGCCAAAATAATGACAAACACTGATACCACCATCTCTGAGTAGGCCGCGGCCGCCCGCCTCCCGGGGCAGGGGTCGGGGGTTGCGACAGAAGGTGGTATCAGAGCTACAGCCACTGATTTCAGCCACTGAAGTGTTCTGCTGACACCAACATTTTATCCATTATGTTAGGAAATAATCTACGGGATTACGTGTATATTTTATTGTTTTATGTTATTTAACAATTTATTAGTTTACACTATGAGTGATCAAGGAACATCGGACGCCTATCTTCAACTGTCTAGTTCTCATAGAGATGAAGGAACTTCTTCCCAGCCTACCCCCTCGGGGTATTCAGCTGACACAGAAGAGGGGATTTTCATATTTAAGGCACAATCCGAAGAACCATTCCCTACCAAAAAGATAGGATGGTTCAGTCGGGGAGCATACGAGCGTAGGAAGAGAATGAGGAAGTTGCAGCAGCAACGGGCCTTAGCAGCAGCAAATAGGGAGATGAATGCCCAAACTCAAGACATACTCAATAGGCGACTAGCTAACTTTCACATATTAGCTACCACAGCCGCAGACCCAAACTTAGAACAAATCATTGCACCACATCCACTACCACTGTTTCCAACTCAACCCATGGAAATCGAACCCAACCTAGGAGACCAGATTCCAATACCTGCATTCGACACAAACGAAATCCCTAGAGTCCCAGCACCAAACCCTCTAGCTTATGACCCATGGAACGATGAACATATGCATTATCGAGAACTTTACCCACAGGAGGAACTCATACCCAACCCTGTAGCACCATACCCCAACCTTGACCCTCTAAATCCATATTGGGATGCTGATCAGTATGTTCAGGAAATACTAGAAAACCCAAACCCATATGGAGAACCCGTACCACCGTACCGTGACCCGATACCAGCACCCCCACCACCCATGAGTACCGAAAACGTGCAGGAACTCCGCACGTTTGGTGAGGAGTTGTTAGATGAGGGAGAAAGAATCAGACAAATAGGGGAGAGGCTCGTTTGGAAGTACGACGAGCGAAATATGCAATACTGGATTAACCCCTAGTAATAATAGTAATAATAGATATATATATATACATATATATATATATATATATATATATATAGTAGGGATCCTGCGGAAAGTGTGTTTTTCTAGAAAGTCTAGGAAGTGATCTGGGCCATCCAATGGGTGTGTTTAATGGTTAAGATGAAGTCAATGGAAATCTTGTAATTTTTTAGTTTATTTAATTCATTGTTTTAAAAGACTAAGGGCAATTTTGTCAATATATCGTGTTTTAAATCAGTTAGATAATCGTCAGTCAAACCCAGTCCCTAATTTCACGCGATTTTCCCTATCTCTCTCCAAACCCATCTTCGAGACCCCAATCCCTACCAAAAATAACTACAATCATGGAAGAAGATAACTTTAGAAAGGATGGAGAGCACCGGATCAAATTAAAACACTTCTCCATCTCCACCATCTCCGAGTTCATCATCACCATTCAAAAACTATTCTTATCATCTCCGTTTTCGTAACGATGTGTTTTAACAGCAAGCAAATTAATACAGTTGTGTTTTAGCAGCAAGCAGATTCAAACAGTTGTGTTTTAGCATTCAGATTCATACAGTTGTGTTTTAACAGCAAGCAGATTCATACAGTTGTGTTTTAGCATTCAGATTCATACAGTTGTGTTTTAACAGCAAGCAGATTCATACAGTTGTGTTTTAATAGCAAGCAGATTCATACAGTTGTGTTTTAGCATTCAGATTCATATATTTGTGTTTTAACAGTAAGCTGATTCATTACAGTTGTGTATTAGCATTCAGATTCATACAGTTGTGTTTTAACAGCAAGCAGATTCATACAGTTGTGTTTTAGCATTCAGATTCATAAAATTGTGTTTTAACAGCAAGCAGATTCATACAGTTGTGTTTTAGCATTCTGATTCATACAATTGTGTTTTAACAGCAAGCAGATTCATACAGTTGTGTTTTAACATCTTTATATTGTGGGATCTATAAAAAAATTGACATTAGCCCTGTAAACTGTTAAAACACAGCACCAAGAACATGCTGATAATTTCCAGTAATCTTCTGAACAATGGAATATGCGATTGGTTTAGATTTCGAAAACAAATTATTCAGAAAATCATGGAGAAAACGGTTACAAAATATGGACATGGATAGTTAGTTAATAAAGATAAATTCCAAAAATAAAAATAGAATGTGAAAGTACACAATTGCCCTTCTAGTTAAAAATCTTCAATGCCACATGTCGCATTCTGATTGCTTCCTAGACTTTCTAGGAAAAACCTACTTTCCACCAAACTCCTACTCTTTATATATATATATATATATATATATATATATATATATATATATATTGGGGAAGGTTCATTTGAGAATAAAATTTTATTGAGAAGAAAAAGAACAAAAGGGTATAATTGTAAAAGATTAAATAGTTTTTTTCTCATCTCATTTATTATTATGTTTGACTAATTAATTAGTCATTAAGACTATAATCTCCACACTAAATATTTTTGCCTACACACATAAAAAGTTATCCTACACATTTCGAAATTTATCCTATACATATTGAAATTTATCCTACACAACTCTTAATTTATCCTACACGCCTTGTATTTATCCTACACTATAAATAAAATTTTATTTTTATTTTTGTGAAAAATATATATCTTAAAAATAAGTTACAAATTTAATTTAGTTAATTATTAAAGATGAAACTACCAATTAATGATGTATGTAAGTTTACTAATATACCATTATAGTTACATTAAGTACAAATATTAAATGAAGTCTAATGAAGCATTTCTATTGGTTGAAATTTCTTCTTTTTTCTTTTTACATTCTCATTTGAACCCTCCACTATATATATATACAGTGTGAAGTTCATTGGGGAACACTAAAAAAGTGGGGAACAGTGGAGAACCGACTCAAACGAACTCCGATTGGACTCATTCCAGCGGCGTTGGAACCGACTCGTCGAACCCTAACTAGGATCTTTTAACCCTGAACCCTAAATCATAACCCTTAAGCCCTAAATATATTAGGGTTTGGCTTTTAGGGTTTAACTTTAGGGTTTAGCTTTAGGGTTTAGCTTTAGGGTTTAGATTTAGGTTTTAGGGTTTAGCTTTAGGGTTTAGGTTTGGGGTTTAGCTTTAGGGTTTAGCTTTAGGTTTAGCCTTTAGGGTTTAGCTTTTAGGGTTTATAGTTTAGATTTTACGGTTTAGCTTAGGTTTTAGCCTTATTTTTTAGCATTAGGGTTTAGAATTTAGGAGTTAGGATTTAGGGTTAAGAGATCTTAGTTAGGGTTCGACGAACCGGTTCTAACGCCGCTGGAATGAGTCCAATCGGAGTCCGTTTGAGTCGGTTCCCCGCCGTTCCCCACTTTTTTAGTGTTCCCCAATGAACCTTCCCCTATATATAAATACATATATATATATATATATACAGAGAGAGAGAGAAAGGTTAACGTACAAAACTGCTTAACGTACGTTAACGTACGCGATGAAAAACAACATGCATGATTAAGTTTATAACGTGCGTTATTATATATTTGATCAAAATCCCATGCGTGATTACACACATGTATGCGTGATTATATCCAAGTTGCTGAAAGCGTGATTAGGTTTTATCAGTTTTGTACGTGCGTGATTTTCATATTAACGTGCGTAAATTTGTCGCGTACGTTAAGCCGTGAAGTACATTATACTTATATTATATATATATATATATGCGAGTAGTTTGAAAAAGAAAACCAACTAAAATAGATAATCCAATACCTACTGATGCATAACTAGTAGTATAATTTCAATTCCAGTTGTAGCATGTAATATATATATATATATATATATATATATATATATATATATATATATATATGAAATAGAGTAAATGCGCAATGCACGATGATTTTGATCAATGTGTTTGTTTGTGTGATTATTCGCATTAAGTATTGTTCTGTGATATTAATATCTGGTAAATCTTTATAATCCAGATAAAAAACGAAGTGAATCAAGAAAACCTAAATAACGATAATAACGGGAACCAATTAGATAACTGTGTCATCCAACACATAGTGGCACAAGGGATTATAGACGCTATGCCATATACTATTCTCTAGTCTAGGGGAAGTGACAGAGTTTATAATATGGAATGGACTGAGTTTAAGAACATGGTTGAAAGGAAATTTTGTCCTCCTAATGAAAAAGAACAAATAGCTAATAAGTTCTTAAACCTTAAAATGACTGGAGTAGACTGTAAGGGTTACACTACTGTATTCTTCGAATATGCTAGAATTGTGCCAACGCTAGCTTCACCAGGACCAGCATTAATCTCCCGTTACATCTAGGGATTAATCAGTGAGATTAAACACGTAGTCAAAGCAGCTAGACCACAAACTATAGAAGAAGTTGTAGAACTAGTCAATACCTTGACTGATGAACTAGTACGTACACAAGAAGAAAACCAGAGGAATAACCTAGCTCCAAAGCTTACCCAGGAATTTCGCTACGGTAATTCCAACCGTGGAAAAAAATATAGGTTCTACCTCTACACCTTACTGTAAGGCCTGCAAGAAGAAGCATTCAGGGAGATGTTCTACATACTTCAATTTCTGCAAGATACCAGGACACAAGGAAGAAGACTGTAGGAAGAAACCCAGTAATGGAGTATGCTTCAACTGTGGAGAAAAGGGGCATATCAAGCCAAATTGTCTGAAACTAGCTCCAGCCATGAACAACAAGACTACTAAGAATGCTAGAGCATTTGTTCTAACAGCTGAAGAAGCAAAGATGATTCCAGACGTGATTGCCGATACGTTTTTAGTTAATGATGTTTTTGCTAAAGTATTATTTGAATCTGGTGCGAACCAAAGTTTTATTAATACTTCATTTTGCAAACTTCTCAATCAACCATTAACTAAACTCCAACAAGAATGTCTAGTAGAGACAACAAATGGAGAATCTATTAAGATCACTGAAATCTTGCAGGGAGCAAGAATAGAAATTCTAAACCATAATTTTATTTCAAATCTTTACCCAATGAATCTGACTGGATTTGATATTGTATTAGGAATGGATTGGTTAATAGCCAATAAAGCCAGTATTCTCTGTGATCAAAAGTCATACAAGTAGATTCACCAAAGGGTGAAAAGATCACAACTAAAGGAGACAAGCCAACTAGGTCCACAAAATTCATCTCGGTGATGAAAACAGCAAGTTATGCAAGAAAAGGATCACTAGTATATATGATTTCCATAATCATTAACACTAAAGGAAAAGAATTGAAAGATATTCCCGTAGTATCTCAATTCTCAGATTTTTTTCCCAGAAGAATTACCTGGATTACCACCGGACAGTGAAGTCGAATTCAGAATTCACCTGCTACCAGGAACGGCACCGATTGCCAAGGCACCTCACCGTTTGGCACCTGCAGAGATGCAAGAACTGAAGAAACAGTTAGATGAACTTCTGGGGAAAGGATTCATACAGCCTAGTTCATCACCGTGGGAAGCACCAATCTTGTTTGTCAAGAAAAAGGACGGGTCAATGCGTATGTGCATTGATTACCAAGAATTAAATAAAGTCACGATTAAAAATCGGTACCCATTACCGAGAATCGATGATTTATTTTATCAATTGCAATGAGCTCGATTCTTTTCCAAGATCGATTTATGCTCAGGATATCATCAACTGAGGGTACAGGAAGAGGACATTCCTAAAACTGCTTTTAGAACAAGGTATGGCCATTATGAATTTACCATCATGCTATTTGGTTTAACCAATGCCCCAACAGCATTTATGGACATGATGAACAGAATATGTAAACCATATCTTGATAAATTCATAATTATCTTTATAGATGATATTCTCATTTACTCTAAGATTAAAGAGGAACATGCAGCACATCTGCATACACTCTTAAATTTGCTGAGAAAAGAAAAGCTTCATGCAAAATTTTCAAAATGTGAGTTTTGGTTAGAAGAAGTGCAATTCCTTGGACATTTAGTAAATCTTGAAGGAATTCATGTGGATCCCACAAAGATCGAGGCAACTGCTAAATGGAAAGTCCTTGAGTCGCCAACAGAAGTATGAAGTTTTCTAGAACTGGCCGGTTATTATAGACGGTTTATCCGAGATTTCTCTAGAATAGCCATTCCCTTAACAAAACTGACTTGTAAATATGTTAAGTTTGAATGGGGACTGAAACAGGAAGAAGCCTCTAGAAATCTTAAGCAAAGATTAACCAACGCACCCATACTAGCGTTACCTGTCACACCCCGGTTTCCACGTGTATCACCGGTGGGCCCGGTGGGGGATTAGTGTGGCGTAGTTGGCAACAATATAGTCAAACCACACAATATATATAAATGCACAGCGGAAGCATAAAGATAAATATATTTCAACTATCGAATGTAATATCCAAGTATCACAATCGTCGAAATATAATCCACAGGGGATCAAAATAAGATAGAAAAATAATTGTTCAACAGATATTGGCATCCCAAGCTTGCGAGACTCTAACGATGCTAAGGAGTGGCCAGCCTATTACGTGTAGAACCTGCATTAATCTTTTTGGGGAAAATACGTCAGTTTACACTGGTAAATACATTCAACCGACACTTTTGTAAAATATTTAATAAAATTGATTTGAATGCACAAGGCACAAACTCTTTATAACTTGGGATAATTTATAATTAAATCTTGTAAAAGAATTACATGTTCACTATGCGTTCGGTCGCCCGGGTCGTGTCGGGTTTAAGGTTAATAGACACGCCACAAAGCATAAAGCCGTGGCGGGAAAACCAACGGTTATACCTTTAATAACATAGACACATTACGGGTGTATTCCTACACCCGTGTGTCGGGGACGTGGCCATTTCGTAAAATGATGCCAAGGATATCCGGGACATGGTCATTAAGCTCCCAAAGGCGTAAAGCCAACAAAACAAATTTTTAAATGGGTCACATTGATAATAACCAACTACTAATGAGTTGGGTCAATTGCCCGACCAAGCGGTATTTTAAATACCGTAACCCAAGCCCGTATAACGGAAAATAAGTTAAAAGTATTTACCTGAGCAAGTATTAAACCTCAATCAAACAATGCAAGTTTCTTTTACTGGTCTCCTATTCTGGAACAAAGGTTTAAAATAACCTATTAGAATCCTAACGGGTCTTTAATTTAGCCTTAGCTTAGACCGGTCAGTTTCAAAGGATAATTACGGTTTAATCGCGTGAAAGGCGAAAACCGGGAATGGAATGTGGCTTGGATCCATCAAGTTTGAAGACTTGTTTTATATGGGTAATAAAACCACACTCTGGATTTTGAGGTCAAAACAATAAGGTTTGACCCGTTTCGGCTAGTTTATGTAAACTAGTTACATAAACCGAACCGTGCGCGCAAAAGGCGTAACGGGCAACCGTAAGAGTCCTACATAAGTTTCCTAAGTTAATATGCTCTAAAGAGGTTGTGGTATCAGTAGGATACCTCCCATAATGCCCGTAACAAGTTTAAATCCATTATATGCCCCGTAGGGGTATTTCGGTCATTTTAAAGATTATAAAAGAGGTTTCTGAGTTCTACAGGAAATCTGAGTTTTCCGAAAATTTTATAAAGTCCAAAATACTCTATTTTATATTTAAAATCAGTAGCGACTGGAATCGGGTCAAAATACCTTGTAGAACTCAAGTTATGTCCAAAAAGGGTATATTCGGTATTTACCGAACCGATGCCATAACCGCAGGTTATGAGCAGGCTAAAAATGATTAAAAATCTTTAAAAATCCCAAAATATTATTTTACATCAGTGTGTAAAAGGTTTGATGTCGAAATTTGGGTTTAGATAGGCGTTATGCTAATTGCGCCGTTTAATTACTAAAGTTTCCGTAATTGCGCTATTTAGCATAACTCCTATTCTAGACCTTGGATTGACGTGAAATTTTAGGGACATGCTTAGGAATCAGTAACTAAAGTTATTGTCCTTTCACATATCCAAAATTCTCGTTTAAAAGTAAAAAAGGGTGTTACGGTCAACTTTTAAGCATTTAACGGAAATGTGCTAAAGACTCGGACAAACAACGAACCGGTCACAAAGGGTTATACCATCATGTAACCTGGTCCTAAGAGAGTCCTAAGGCATATCTAAATCATACCATAACGGGTCAGAACTGAAGTCAAAGCAAAAGTCAAAGTTTTGCGATTTTCGGTTCCGAACCGGGTCAAAACAGTAAATGGTCGGATCAAACAAGCTTAGACTAGTTAATATACTTATTATCATGTTATATGAGTGTTAAAACAGGTTATACGCCATCTACATTACTGATTATGCATAAAATCGCAAAATAGCATTCTGTTGACTTTTTCTAAGCAAGTTTGACTCGACATTTGGACTAGTTAGAGTGGGAATCAGAGGGTGCTTTTTTAGGGGTTTAAACCCCACATGATTACCAACATATAACTACCTTTGATTCGACAAACCACTGGACCATTTGTGATTTATCGTAAAGTCAATCGTTAATTACGACGGATTGACTTTCAAGCTATAACTATGTAAAAACTAAACCACAAAGGGTTAGGCATACTTACAGAAGCTTGGTACACGACCAGAGATGTTAGAGGAGTGCTCTTGAGCTCCAGAGGTGATCAAGAAAGCAGGTTTGAGGTGTGTTCACTAAGTGCACAACTCATGGCCTTTTATAGTGAAAATAGAAGCACAAGATCATCACAACTAAGGCTACAAGGGTTCCTTGATCATCAACATGTGTCCCTGGGTGCTAGGGTTCGTTTAGGGGGCGCCCATGCTCTCATAATGGCATTCTAAGGCGGTTAAAATAGCAAACAGTGAACCTGTCCCCGTTTTCTGCAACTGGCGGTCTGACGCGGCCCGCGTGAAGGATCAGGCTACCTTTACGCGGGTCGCCTGGATCCTATTGTCAGTAAACGAATCTACACATGGCTTGCGGCCTGCGTAAGGTTACTCAGATCTTTAACGCGGCCCGCCTGAGACTTGATTTCCAAGATTTTCAAATCTTTTGCCGTTATTACCCTGGCCTTTCGGTTTCGAAGGGGTAACTTTGCGTTTTGGGCCTCGATTATTTACGAATAAGGGCCTCGGAACCTTTACCCATCTTATTAACCCTTGGTTAATTTATTATTACCCGAAATGCCTTAATTTTCAAAGTTTGACACTTTTAACCCTTATTAACGAATTTGATCATAACTTTCTCGTTTTGAATCGGAACTTCGCGAAATTTAAATCACGCATCCCAGTGAGTATAATTTATCATTACAAATCCTCGGGTATGCCCAAAGGTCACTCAGAGGTTTAACTTAAACATGTTGACACATTTGGCCCTGTAGTTTGTAATTCCTCACTTTCTTTCACAATTCGTTCCGTACGATCCATGATTCTTCGTTTGAAGGTACGAGCATCATTTAGGGTTACTGTACAGTATATTTATCCCTTGTTGACATTTTTAACCCTTGAATTTACACACTTTCAATGTTTGTCAACTTTGGTCCTTTATTTAGTATTTAAAGCCACGTGTAAACTTATGACACGTGTCAATACATCATTGGGCACAAAATTTCGAGGTGTTACATTACCAGAAGGAACTGAAGACTTTGTAGTCTATTGTGACGTTTCTAAGTTAGGTTATGGATGTGTGTTGATGCAACGTCAAAAGGTTATAGCCTATGCCTCTAGACAACTTAAGAATCATGAAGAGAATTATACAAACCATGATCTAGAATTAGGAGCCATAATTTTTGCCCTTAAAATTTGGAGACGTTACCTTTATGGTAGTAAGTTTACCATTTTCACTGACCATAAGAGTTTAAGATATGTTTTTGGGCAAAAGGAGTTAAATATGAGACAGAGACGCTGGATGGAAATTCTTAGTGACTATGATTGTAATATCCAGTATCATGCAGGTAAGGCTAATGTAGTAGCTGATGCTTTAAGTCGAAAGAATCATGAAAAGCCAAAAAGAGTACGTTCTCTTAAATTAAATCTGCAGATAGATTTAAATGAACATATTAGAGAAGTACAGGAATCAGTAATCAAGGACGATACTGAAAAATTGAAGGAATGATTAAGGAATTAGAACAAGGAACACATGAAATTTGGAGATTACATAAGGAAAGAATTTGGATACCCAAACAAGGAAACCTACGCCACCGAAATTTAGAAGAATCCCATAAGTGTAAGTATACGATACATATTGGAAGTGATAAAATGTACCAAGACTGAAGAAAGAATTTCTGGTGGATAGGAATGAAAAAGGATGTAGCAGCTTATGTTGCCAAGTGTCTAACCTGTTCACAGGTTAAAGCTGAACATCAGAAACCCTTAGTTTTATTACAGCAGTTAGAAATGCCAATATGGAAATGGGAATTGATAACAATGGATTTTGTTACCAAATTACCCAAGACACGAAAGGGTAATGATACAATCTGGGTGATTGTAGACAGATTAACTAAGTCTGCTCATTTCTTACCGATGAAGGAAACTATCAGTATGGAACAGTTAGCTAAGCTATATGTAAATGAAATAGTTTCATTACATGGAATTCCATTATCTATTGTGTCTGATAGAGATAGCCGTTTTACTTCTCATTTTTGGACTAGTTTCCAAAAAGCAATAGGAACCAAGTTAAATCTAAGCACTTCTTATCATCCTCAAACGGATGGACAAAGCGAAAGGACAATTCAGACAATGGAAGACATGCTTAGAGCTTGTGTAATTGATTTCGAAGGAAATTGGGACGATCATTTACCATTAATAGAATTTTCCTATAATAACAGCTATCATACCAGCATCAATGCAGCACCATTTGAAGCACTTTATGGACGAAAGTTCCGAACTCCAGTCTGTTGGGCAGAAATTGGAGAAAAACAACTGTCTGGACCCGAGATAGTACAAGAAACAACGGACAAGATTATTCAAGTCAAGGAAAGATTAAAAGCAGCACGCGATCGTCAAAAGAGTTATGCTGATAACAGACGAAAACCATTGGAGTTCCAAGTAGGAGATAAGGTATTATTAAAAGTTTCTCCGTGGAAATGGGTAGTTAGATTCATTAAGAGGGGAAAGCTAAGCCCTAGGTATGTTGGACCTTTTGAGGTTATTAGACGAATAGGACCTGTAGCTTACCAGCTACAACTGCCAGAGCAAATGGCAGGAATACATGATGTATTTCATGTATGTAATCTTAAAAAGTGCCTAGCAGATGAATCATTAGTGGTACCTCTTAAGGACATAGAGGTAAATGAAAAGCTTAAGTTTGTAGAAAAGCCTCTACAGATTGAAGACAAAAATATCAAGAACCTCAAGCACAAGAGATTGGTTCTAGTCAAGGTGAAATGGGATTCCAAGAGAGGACCAGAGTACACTTGGGAGCTTGAATCAGAAATGCAGAGGAAATATCCACACCTATTCCAGTAGACCTCGATGACGAGTTCTAAAACAAGGTGGGGAGGATATAACAACCCTCCTAAAAATACTTATAAACACCCCTATACGCTCTAAAATACACCTCGTATACGAAAACCGGACCCGACATACCTTTATTTTGATAAAAATCAAATAAAAACAATATTTTATGTCTGTCGCGGGGCGCGACAGACTGCAATTAATCCGCGCGGGGCGCGAGCGAGGGGACGAGTGGCGTAACCCGGTGCCGCCACGTGGCATCAACGTGTCGAAGCTACTGGGTCGACTCAGCCCAGCTACACCCTACCCGACCTAGCTCGCGGGGCGTGAGAGCCCCCTTGTCTCTCTCGCGGGCCGCCAGGGACTCCCTGATCAGCACTATAAATAGGATCGATCGGCATTCAGTCAAAATCGTTCAAATTCGAAACTTCTCGCTCAATTCTGAATAGCAAAAATAATACTTGGGTATAATACCCCGCTAAATAGCGAAGCTCTGCCTCATTTTAAGTATCATAACCCCCGGTTACGTATTAGATACGCTGCCCGATTGATCTAGTGCTCTGTAACCATGTCAAGGCTCTGCCTGACTCAGTCGTTGGAGTTCTGTCTCAGGGAGGGTATAACTAATGTAAATTTGGGGTTATTATACTAGCGCGTGTGCATTATTTATTTAACTAGATTACAACCAGGAAGTCACAAGGAAATACCTAAAATAGCAATGTGAGTAATCCTTCTTTTCGTAAACCTTTTTGTGAGTGATTCCTCTTTTCACAAGTTGTTTTTACAAAAACTCAATTGTTTTAATTTATATTTAACAGTGATTGAGTATTTGTATTCTACAATTATCGTCGGTATGTTGGGGTTTTGTATACAAAATTTGTTACTACACTATGAGTAGTAACATTACCACAAGTCAGGATTGGCAGTACCCTGGGTGGTAATTTTTGTAGATGTAAACAAATGTAATTGCGGGTTTCCCTCAATGCTGTAAAATGATAAAACCTGTTTTGATTAAACTGAGATTCACTCGCCAGTATTTCTTGCTGATAAAATGTTTTTAAACGCGTTTCAGGTAACAAAATGTGAAAGCCAAATAGAAGCCAGCTGGAGAGTACTGAAGGCTTGGAAAAGTGGCTATAAAAGTTACCTAAATAAATAAGAAGTTTTATTTCAATAAATTAGGGTTTATCCCTATAAACATGTTTGTAATGGAAACTTGGGTTTATCCCAATATATATTTATTATTATAAAAATATGGTGTTTTTATCTGATAAAATATTTCCTAACTACGGTCCTGATGAAATTTCTGCTGCCAAAATAATGACAAACACCGATACCACCATCTCTGAGTAGGCCGCGGCCGCCCGCCTCCCGGGGCAGGGGTCGGGGGTTGCGGAAAATCGCTAGTCGGAGGTTCACTTGGTAAATTTTTTTTCTAATCGATCAATTAATTAGTAGACGGTTAACAGTGGTCAAATCTAGTCCTAATTGGCTAAAAATCGGTCGTAGTCTAGCGATTCGACCAGATTCTTGACCAAAACCTATAAATTCCGGCAATAATCTTATTTACTTGAAATTATGGGTTGAAAAAGGTGTTAAAACATATCTACTTATGAAAATAGATATAAAACTGAAAATTACATATAAAATCCCGATCTCATTAATCGTTAGTCAGTTATGTCGCAACTCTCGACCCCACCCCGGGAGCGGAAGCCGCGAGACAGTCAAGTGGTATCGGTGTTTATTTATTTGGCAACAGAAATGAGACATCAGGATCGTAGTTAGGAAATAAATTCAGAGTTTCAAAACACCAAATTTTTATTTAAACAAATGGGATAAAAACCCATTTTCAATTTATAGTATTTTTTATAGGGATAAACCCTAGTTTGCTGAAAATATAACTTCTTCTTTTACTCAGGTAAATTAAAACCACTTTCTTTAAGCCTTCAGTGCTCCATAGCTGGCTTCTTATTGCTTCAGATTAAGTTACCTAAAACACGTTTTAAAAAAAATTTATCAAAAAGAAATACTGGCGAGTAAATTCCATTTTATAAAAACACTCTATAACTTCACAATATTAAGAGCGATTACAATATTTATTTCTATCAGTTATTCAACACAGTATGCAACTAGGGACACTCACCCGTCCTCATGGTCATATTACTTTGGGTCCTGTCACCCAAAAGTAACGGTTCCTGTCACACCCTTGGTGACTGGGGACTAGTAATATATACAAAACCCCAACTACTGGCAATAATTATAGATTCCAAAGACTTAATCCCTGTATGTATAACTGAAAAAAATTGAGGTTTTGTAAAGTAATTTGGTAAAAAGAGAGAATGACTCACATTGTAAACTTAGGTTTTTCTACGGGCTTCCTGGTGATATTTTCTGTTAATATTCTTGAGTTCCTATTAAAAATAGACAATGCACACGCGTTAGTATAATAACACAAATCACTTTAGCCATATATCGAGCGAGCTTTTTCCGAACTAAATCTGAGCGAGCTGCGAGCTTTTTTGGACGGCCCTACCTTGAAGTTCCACAATACCGAATCGGGTACTAGAAGTAGAAACCACCCGAGCCACATGCGACGGTGTTGCCGTGTTACACAATGTGGTACCTAAGGGTGCCCCCAAAAGTATCCTCGTATACCTTTTTACTTTATTTTTTTATCGAAACCCAATAATCTAGCATGAATGGTTTACTATTTACTTTTCGGGTTTTTTTCTCATTTTATAATTCTAGAGGACAAATATGAAATGTAAATAAAATAATCAGGTTTAACAGATTGTGCTCAGGTTTAACATATTGTGCTCGTGTCAACCCACAAACTGTCTCGGGTTCAGTTTGTGTCTTACACGATTTCCAGGTTCTTGTCTATCCAGGTTTGTGTCTTACAAATTTCCAGGTTCAAATTTGTGCCAACTTTTACAGTTTTGAGCCGGGTTGTCGATCCACAACCCCTGAACACCACCGATTTAACAACATCCCCACCTTCGCACAACCAAAATCATTCACGAAGTACAAGTTCATACTTTAGCTTAGAATTACAAGTCAAAAACCAATTGATAACAAGCAAGACGCCTAACAGTATATACACTCATCACATAAGTTGTATATTTCTAACGTGGATATTACTAACCCCTACACAAACAAATTCTCTCTCACAATATTAATTAATTATAATACAAATAAGATAGTATAATCATGTGAAGGATGTAGCCACTGATGAGGTTGTAACCAAACCCGAAAGAAGCCCAACAATGGCTGCACTATTGTAAGTGCTTGGTTCGGTTTGCATTGAGTTGTTACGGTCGTCAACAAATGACTCGTTTAAAAATGGTCCACCAACAAGTGCACCCATTGCAACATTAGGGTTAGGTTGGTCTGACTCAAGCCATTGCCAACCCTTGCACCCGGTTGTTGCGTCAGCGGGTATCGAGGCTCCTCTATGGTGCACAAATTGCGAGTATTTGTCACCATATCCAACCAGATAACTCATTTTCATTGGATTGTCTCCCAACACATAATTGGCCTAATGCAAAAAAAAAAAAAAAAAAAAAAAAAAAAAAAAAAAAAAACCATCAGTACCATCTCTACTAGTAATTGTCTCTCAGATAACTTAACTGAAGCATACCTGTGACAATGCAAATTTCCTAAGATCTTTAGCTGAAAAGGAGGCTGAATCACATTGGATTTTTTGGGTGCGTGATGTAAGCATGTAATCACTGTAAACAACGGCTAAAAAGGCAGAAGCTACCGGATGCTGCAAAGCGTTCCAATCACTGATCCATATAAGACCACCTGTGTTGTTGACAGTGAGATATATATATATACACACATATAGATACAAAAAAGAAAAAGGATAATGTTTGTAGAGGTCACCCAAGCATTCAACCTTTTTCATTAAAGCCACTCATATAATAGATGTATAAAACTACTTTAAAAGCCACACAATGACACAAGTAGGTATATGGTTTCAGTTGTACCAATTTTAACAAAAAAAATATGCCACATGATGAAAAGTCGAAAATGTCCCTATAACTTTTGGAAAGACAAAAACACCTTATAGTTTAAAACTATTTTCCTCAAAAAAAAATAAGGGCATTTTTGTCATTTGGCATTATTATGGGCCTTCTAGCTGAAATTGGTATAGATGAAAGGATATACATAATTTTAATATATGTGTGGTCTTAATAAAAAAGTTGGATACTTGGGTAGCATTTGAGAAAAAAAAAAAAAAAAAAAAAAAACATATACTTCTTGTTCTGCTTGATGTTGCTGTTGGGGATTTCGGCAGAAGACCACACATTACGGCCTCGGCGGTTTTTCTGTACTTTTTGAGGCTTGCATCTGTAGCAGCTTTTGAATCGAAGAAGCTTACCCTTGACAAAAGAACCTGCACAGTTTATTAGCCGATTGGGTTACAGGCCAAAAACAGGTACTTTTGTGATTTTTTTTAGAGTAAAATGCCATTTTCGTCCTTGAGTTTGGCCACATCTGCGACTGTCATCTAAAGGTTTGTTTTTCCGCATCTAGATCAAAAGGTTTAGAACTCCGTTTGTTTATTCTGTTAACTGATTATTAACTAAAGTACAAGTTTATAATGCAAAGAGAGAGAGAAACAAAGATTATGTACATTATAAGCTTGTCCTTTAGTTAAAGAGTAAACTACCAAAATCGTCCCTGAGGTTTAGGCACTTTTGCCTGTTACATCTAAAATAAGACTTTTTTTTGTAACTAGATCCCTGACGTCTCATCTTTGTTGCCATTTCCATAAAATAACTTAGGGACGAATTTGGCAATTTCATTAACTCATGGACAAATTTTGCAATCCACCCAATTATTCTTATGTTTTTTTAATAACGGGGAAAAGGTGGGAAGTTTGTTTCAATAAGCAAGCAGGTAAAAATAATAACAGGATAACCAACTTTACCTGGGTCCCGGGTCGTTTATCATCCCAACTAAACCAAGTAGGACTTCCCCAATTAGCATAAGTCTCACCATTACTTCCAACAACATAATCGAGATATGTTTGATCTTTAGTTGCATGATAAAGCCAGCTAGCAGCCCACAGAAGCTCGTCACCATAACCGGTTGAATTGTAATATTTCTGAACTTGAGGGATGTTTTCACTGTAAGAGCCTCTATGTTTATCAGCGAATGTAAATAATTCTTTGGCGTGTTTTAAAAGTGAGTTTGAATATGTTGAGTCGCTTGATTTGAACACTAATGATGCGGATGCCATTGCTGCTGCGGTTTCGGCTGCAACTTCTGTTCCAGGAGTGGATGCGTTTATTTGTATTAGAGGCCGTTTTTCGGTCATACTTTCAGGTCTATTCCAACAACTGTGATCGATATCTGGATCACCCACCTGAAAGAAAAAAAATCGGTTCAAAATGGCTCAGGTCAAAACAGTGAACAGAAATGTGATATTATATGATGAGTTTGAAGATTAGGGTTACCTGAATATAGAGCACGTTAGGTTCAGGATGAGCATTAATTAAGTAATCAGTAATCCATTTAAGTGAGTCTTTAGCAGAATCCAGTTGATTAGCTTTATTCATTTGATCACCATACTCAAGTATGGCCCACGAAAGGACGGTTGCTGTGTAAGCCATCGGGAATCCAAATTTCATATGATCTCCAGCATCATACATTCCCTTAGAAAGATCCAAATTTGCTTCTTTTCCGTCATCTATGCCCGAATCCCCCCTCCATGATATTTCATTATTTACCAATTTACCCGCTACAAAAAAATAATAATAATATTGAATATATATACAAATATTGATTTACGTAGTCATGGGCGAAGCTTTTAAGGGGTGGGAGAGGGCGGCCGACCCCCCGAACTTTTTCGCTCAGTAGTGGAGAGTATGTAGTTTTCGTATAGAAATTTTTGGGTATATACGTTTTTGACCCCCCCAGTTTTATAGAAATTTTTAGGTCCAGTGAATTCCGCCCACCGGTCAGAAATCTCAAGCTTCGCCACTGTACGTAGTTGTCTAAATAAACACAAGTATATTTTGATTGAAGTTTCATTGTAGGGTTGGCAATGTAATTCACTCTTTTCGTTGAAATAATTTTGTTTTTTAATTATTTTATCAAAAAGTTAATTAAGAATCATGCTCTTAATCATAACCCTTGGCGCAATGATTAGCAAAACTCTTTGTTTTTTTCCATAATCATGGTCCCTCTATGGCTCTATTCATTGGCGGAGCTTAGTGTAAAGTGGGGGGTGCACCCGCCCCCCGAATGTTTCGGTTAGAAGTGTAAAATTTCCTATTTTTCGCCCGAAAATTTTAAAATTATATAGGATTGTCCCCCCAATTATTTTGCCTAAATATTTATACAATATATAAATTGGGTCCCATGACTTTCCGCCCCCTCGGAACTTTTGGTCAAGCTCCGCCACTGGCTCTATTATAAAAAAACAGAGTGTGTTCTCAGTTTACACTTTTAGTAGTCAAATCTAACTCTAGAAAATAAAACAAACAAACATTCTTACAACATTAATATCAAATCATACTATAGATCTAGATCTACCCTTAAAATCCTCTCAAATCTATATAATTAAAACACTAACTTAAATGCACTCAATGACCTAAACTTAGAAAACAAATTTTAGATCTGTAAACATACAAACAAAAACAGCAGTTAACATATGCATCTATAAACTTTATTTAGTAATGTCAACAATGTAATAAGGACTTATGCTTACATTTTTGGATGTCAAAAAACTGCAGAGCAATCTTCAAAGCATCACCATACTTCTGCGCAACGGGTCCCGGAGGCCCGGGAACCGGAGAATCACCGTCGTCATCGTGATGGAACTTGTTCCTCAATGTAAACCCTAAGGCTAAGGCGATTGCTCCTACTACAATTAAGACGATAAACCAGCCCATACATCCTCCAGATTTCTTCTCCTCTCCCATTTTGCCCTAAATTCTCTCAGATCTGACGAAAAGTCAACAATGTAATACGATCAGTAGGGTTTTAGGTTAATTTGAAAGGAGTAGGGTTTAGATTTGACGAACCTGAAGTGAATTGGTGGATGATGATGATGTATGGATCTGAAGATCTGGAGAGGATTGAAGATAATGTGGTGAATGAGAGAGAGGTTTTGAAGGTGTTTGGTGGTTGTGTGAGTGAGTTGCAGGAAAGAAGAAAGATGCTGAAATAGAAATGTGCACCGACAAATGGCGCGAGGGTGGGTTTGGATTTTACTGTGTCGGTTTGGTGGTTGATGAAGATGATGATTGGATCTTGGTTTGGTTGCACCATTGCTTTCGCCACCATTTTACTAAACCCAACATGTTGGCCCATTACCATCTTTCCAAAACCTTTTGAGGACGACACAAATATAAATGTATTAGAGCATTCACATCCAATTCAGTAAAAATATACATACATTCCACTAAAAAACAACTCCTATATCAATATATTTTCACTAAAAACAAACACTTTTTCTCTCTCCTTTTCAATATATATTACATTTTCTCTCTCCTCCACTCACAACCACTTTCAATATATATTAAAAAAGTATAGGGGGTGAACAGTGTCCCCCCAAATATACAGATGAACAGTAACATTTTCTCTCTCCTTCACTCACAACCACTTTTTATACTTCTTATATTTTAAAAACCCCTCACACAGATTTTGGTGGTTTGGATGAGAATGCTCTTATAGATTATAAAAAAACTAGTCTGAATTTTTCCGCGCTACGCTGCGGGAATTCAGTCAGTATCGATTCGGTTCATTACGATAACAACACTCGCTAGAGCAACCAAAAATGATTAAGTCGTATTTTATATTGATCGAAAACCATAAAAACGGACACTGGTACTTAAACTAATATAAATATACAGCAAAGGAAATAGATTTGAGAAAAGTCAAAGAAAGTATATCACTGAAAGCTTATAAACTAAAGGGTCACAAGAGGCAAAATAAAAACTTAAAGGATCATAGCGTACACAAAGAAACTTTACTGTTTCTCCTTTGCGTTATGAATTAATAATATATATAAGGGCATACGGAGTGGGAGCGGCAAGGGGGCGGCAAATGAGTTTGCCGCGCGGCAAACACCGCCGCCGACCAAGTATGGTCGCGGCAAAACATTGATCGCGGTGACCCTTTGCCGACTCGAGAAGATGAAATGGAAAAAGGGGGGGGGGCACTCCAACGGTCATATGACCGTTTAAAAAAAAATAATTTTTTTTTTAAAATTAAACTATATATATATATATATATATATCACAAACCATTTAACCATATACTTTCCAATTGAGCTATACTCATACAAACCAATTCCTTCTAAAAGTTTACCTTACAAAATGGCGGATGAACTCCCGTTATGGTTCCCACCCATGAGTAGCGACGATTCATCGGATAGTAGCATTCTTTTTTTTCAAAATCTCATCGAAGAAGCCGAACTTCAAGATACCGGCACATCTAACCGAAGGAGATATATTGAACTTCAACGTGAGGAGGGGCATGAGACACTCATGGCGGATTATTTTGTCGAAGACCCGAAGTACAACGAAGATATCTTTCGGCATAGGTTCCGTATGTCGAAACGTTTGTTTCTAAAAATTGTGTCCGATGTGGAAGAGAACGACCCGTGGTTTGTAGAGGCCCCTGATGCGCGAGGTAGGAAGGGCTTTACGCCCTTGCAAAAGGTGACATCGGCTATTAAACAGCTCGCAACTGATTTTGAAAGACGATGGAAAGGCGATAGCACCGGTGCACATTCGGGATCCTCCGGTCGAGCCGGCTCTAGACGATACGGTGTTGGGCGAGTTGTTGAATGAAGACACCCATTGGAGACTCAAACACGATCTCATAGATCATCTCGCAAGTCAAGATTTACCCTATCTTTTGGCCGATTCCGACGAAGACTAGTTTAAATTGTTTCATGCTAATGTAATTTTATTGTTTTTTAATTTAGTGTAACTTTGATGTTTTTAATTTAATTTATGAAACTTTATTGTTTTTAATTTATTTATATTAAATTAATTATTGCAAAAAAAAAATAATAATAAAAGTTTACCACTTCAGCAAGTGTTTAAACCATTGCCAACACTTTTCAGCAAAGTTTAAACACTTTTGCCTAATTGACATGGCGCGCTCTGATTGGTCGGTTTTTTGTTTTGCCACTTTAAAGTGTTTAACCACTCCTTATACCCTAAATAATTATTTTTTATTTATATGATTTTAGATGTATAAGGATGCCCATGGCTTTATGGCTTTATGACATGATTAAAAATGTGTATAAATTAGTTTCAACATGTATAACCCGTTTATGATATGTATAATGTTATAATATTAAATAGATTAATACGTCAACACCGTACGTTTATTACTTGTTTATCATCAACGATTTAGTTTTGTATTTTTATAAATAAATTCTAATTTCTTGCAACTTTTTTTTGTCGTGTTAAGTGGGGTCTTATTAGCTGCCATTCAAAATAAGAAATTATGTCTTATTATTTCCTAACTATGTTTAGTGAGTTATGTCAATAATCGTATTAAACGTGTCGTGTCAAGTAATTTGATTACGAAACATTTATGTGTTGGTGTTTAAGTAAGTGATACGTTTAGTTAAATGTGTTGTGTTTAAGTTCGATAGTCATGTTAAATTCATCACATAAAATACAGTCCGTTTAATACAACACGACGACACGTTTATCAAGACGCATTGACAATCTAGTTTAGTTATATCAACGTAAACGTGAGAACTTTGAGGACACTAATGGATCAAAATAGTTTGAGACTTAGGTGATGTTGGAAATTTTATAAATAATATTATATTATTTGTTAATATAATGATTATTTAATAATTAAGCCAAGATAAATGAGAGATCTTGTGCATTAAGTTTGTGTGTTGGAACCATAAGTATGTGGGAAATTGAGCTTGCCCCACATAGGTGGAGAGATAAATCTTTTGTGGATTTATAATTAGAATTCTCTACACGAATGTATTCTTGTATGACTACTCACACCCAGTGGTAGCCAGGAGGGTGCGAAGCACCCGACCCGCGCCCGCACCCGGGCACGGAACCGGGACGAGGGCGATGGGCGCAATGTGGCGCTTTGATGGCGCAATGTGGCGCTTTGATGGTGCAATGTGGTGCTTTGATGACGCACTTTGCACTTCGAACACTCGCATGCGTCTGGGTTCGTGTGGCTTGAGCAAGTGGTCTGGTGACAGTTTAGATTCCTACTGATTAAATTGAATTAAGTTCTCATTAAATTTGAGACTTAATTTTTATTGAATTCTGTATTCAATATGACTTTAATCATATTGAATTATGTATTCAATACGATTTTTCAGTTGAAATTCTAAACAACAATATATACAGCTTGGGTGTTCTGTTTAGAGACACAGCAATATAGAAATTCGTATGGTTCATAGCACACAGAGAGAATTTCCTAACTTCGAATCCCTAAGAACTCTTGTTTCAGGTATTTTTTTTCAGGTGCTAGGCTAATCCCGGCAGTACAATCTGCTTAGGCTGTTGTACCCTGGGAAACAGACGGGTTCACCTGGGTGGCCCGAAATCTGTTTTAAGGGAAGCGTGATCTTCACGTGCCTCAGTCACCATTGGTTTTCGTTTTATTCCTTATTTTTCCTTGTAATCTGTTCTTAGTTTAATTTAAATTTCTTGTATTGTAATTTCTTTCAGTTTACTTCTGTTCTTCTTTATGTATTGTAATCAGAATGTTTATTAATAAAATTTGTTATTTTATTTATTTTGTGAACGGTTTCCTACAAGCTTAAAACAGATTTTTAAACCCGTTCACTGTTTTGGTTTTAAAAAATTTTATAAACAGTTTGTTTTTGTTTATTATCAAACTTTTGTAGTTGGTATTGGTTTTCTGTAAACCAATTTGTTTCTGCCTTAAACTGATTGAATTTTTGTTCTTGTTTCAGAAATGGCTACTGTTTCAGCAACCACATCAACCACTGTTGGATCCACATCCACTACCATGGGACCATTGGTTGGTAGTGGTACCCAAGTGGCTCAAGCAGTTGCTAACCATGCTGAAAAACCAGAGAAGTTCACTGGTTTGAATTTTAAGAGATGGCAACAAAAGATGTTGTTCTATCTGACCACTCTAAACCTTGCGAGGTTTTTGACAGAGTCCCCTCCTGTTCTCGCAGAAGGGACAACCGAGGTCCAATCTGTGAGTGCTGTGGAGGCTTGGAAACATTCTGAGTACCTATGCCGCAACTATGTGTTGAATGGCCTCTCAGATGCCTTGTATAACGTGTATCTCAAGGTTCCAACTGCCAAAGAGTTATGGGAGTCATTGGAACGAAAATACAAGACTGAGGATGCGGGTACTAAAAAGTATGTTGTGGCTAGGTTTTTGGACTATAAAATGATTGATTCAAAAATTGTGATGAGTCAAGTCCAAGAACTGCAGATTATTCTTAGTAATATTCTGTCAGAAGGGATGAATCTGAGTGAAACATTCCAAGTGGCAGCAATTGTTGAAAAATTGCCTCCTAGTTGGGTGGACTTCAAGAATTACCTTAAGCATAAGCGAAAGGAAACGACTATCGAAGACCTTGTGGTTCGTCTTCGTATTGAAGAGGACAACAGAATATCACACAAAGGAGGTCAAGTTGAAGCTTCTGCAAAAGCAAACCTTGTGGAACATGGTCAATCCTCAAGGGGTCACAAGGGTAACAAAGGCCACAAGTTCAATGGAAAAGGGAAGAACAAAGGTGTTGACCTTGGGCCAAAGAAAGGTGGTGTGAAGAAGAAGGCTGGTCCCTTTAAAGGGAAGTGTTACAACTGTGGGCAAACTGGTCACCATGCTGACCAATGTAAAGAGCCTAAACGTGAAACGACTCTTATGGTTGATAATGATGGTATGCCATTAGTGGCCATGATTTCAGACCTCACTGCCATGGCGGAGGAGGTAAATTTGGTGGGTAACGAGCCAAAAGGGTGGTGGGTTGATACTGGGGCAACCCGCCATGTGTGCCCAGATAGGACCCTCTTTAATACATTTAAAGAGGTGGTGGGAGAAAAGTTGTACATGGGTAATGCTGCTACAGTTGATATCAAGGGAGAAGGTGATGTGATCTTGAAGTGGACTTCTGGGAAAGAGCTCACTTTGAAGAATGTGCTTTATGTTCCAGACCTGCACAAGAGTCTTGTCTCGGGTTGGATGCTTAACAAGCATGGCTTTCATTTGGTTTTTGAAAGTGATAATTTTGTTTTAACTAAGCGTGGTATGTTTGTTGGAAAGGGCTATGCCCAAAATGGCATGTTTAAACTTAATGTAATGGCTGTTAAGAAAAACATGAATAAAAGTGCTAGTACTTCTTCTTACTTGGTTGAGTCTTCTAATGTTTGGCATGGACGTCTTGGTCATGTAAATTTTAATTCGATGCGTCGTTTAATTAAATTAGATTACATACCAACTTTTGGCATTGACTCTAAAACAAAATGTAAAACTTGTGTTGAAGCCAAACAAACAAGATCATCCTTCAAATCAGTTGAAAGAATAACTGAACCCCTTGATCTGATTCACACTGATGTGTGTGACTTAAAATCAATTCCTACCAGAGGTGGTAATAAATATTTTATTACCTTTATTGATGACAATACAAGATATTGTTATGTTTACTTAATTAAGAGTAAGGATGAAGCAATTGACAAGTTTATCTTGTATAAAGTTGAAGTTGAGAATCAACTCAACAAGAAAATAAAACGTGTGAGAAGTGATAGAGGAGGTGAATATGTTTCACCATTTGGGGAATTATGTGCAAAAAGTGGCATAATACACGAGTGTACCCCTCCTTATACACCCCAATCAAATGGCATCCCGGAGCGAAAGAATCGTACACTAAAAGAAATGATGAATGCCATGTTGATAAGTTCTGGGATGAGCCAGGACATGTGGGGGGAGGCCATTTTGTCGGCTAATTTTTTGTTAAATAAAATACCTTTCAAGAATAAGGACATAACACCTCATGAGTTGTGGTGGGGACAGAAATCATCCTATAAATACTTGAAAGTGTGGGGGTGCCTGGCCAAGGTGATTGTTACACCCCCTAAGGCACTTAGAATAGGGCCAAAAACCGTTGATTGTATTTTCATTGGATATGCCAAAAACGGTAGCTCACATCGTTTTCTTGTATATGAATCCAAGAATCCTGATGTGCACAAGGACTCTATCATAGAGACAAGGCCAGGAAATGTGACTTACTTTGAAGAAGAGTTTCCAATGTTAGTACAAACTCATGCGAGTTCTTCAACAACCAATCATGCAAGTTCATCAACAATGGTTGATGAGACTGTTCGAGAGGAAACTCAAGAACAATTAGAGGTTGAAGAGGGTGAGCCAAGAAGAAGTAAAAGGCAAAGGACTGAGAAATCCTTTGGGCCTGACTTTCTTACATTCATGGTTGAGAGTGAGCCTCAAACCAATCGAGAAGCAGTTACCTCTTCAGATGGACCTCAATGGAAAGAAGCCATCAAGAGTGAAATTGATTCTATCTTGCAGAATCATACTTGGGAGCTAGTAGATCTTCCACCAGGGTGCAAGCCACTTGGATATTGATGGATATTCAAGAAAAAGATGAAAGCTGATGGCTCTGTCGACAAGTACAAGGCAAGGCTTGTGATCAAAGGGTTTAGACAAAAGGAAGGTCTTGACTATTTTGACACATACTCGCCTGTGACTAGAATAACCACAATTAGATTGGTGCTTGCAATTGCGGCTTTGAGAAATTTAGAAGTACATCAAATGGATGTAAAAACTGCATTTCTCAATGGGGAATTAGAGGAAGAGATTTACATGGAGCAACCAGAGGGTTTTTCTGCTCCTGGCCAAGAGGGCAAAGTGTGTAAACTCGTCAAGTCATTATATGGCTTGAAGCAAGCTCCAAAATAATGGCATCAAAAATTTGACCAAGTTATGCTTAACAGTGGTTTCAAAATAAATGAATGCGACAAATGTGTCTATGTGAAAGACACTTCCAAAGGTTATGTGATCTTATGCCTTTATGTAGATGATATGCTTATCATTGGGAGTGATGATAAGATGATCAGAAAAGACATGTTGAAAGCGAGATTTGACATGAAAGATATGGGTCTAGCTGATGTGATTCTTGGAGTAAAGATCATTAGAACCCAAACTGGTTTGGTGCTAAGTCAATCTCATTATGTGGATAAGATCCTTGAGAAGTTCAATCCTGGGGACACGAGTGTAGCTCAAACTCCGATTGATACCTCTCAACATCTGTCAAAAAATAGAGGCGAGAGTGTTGCTCAATTGGAATACTCAAGGATCATTGGCAGTCTTATGTATCTCATGTCATGTACTCGACCAGACTTAGCATATGCTGTGAGTAGGCTAAGTAGATATACTAGTAATCCTAGTTCAGAGCACTGGAAGGGTATGACAAGATTATTAAGGTATTTGAGATACACAAGAAATTATGGACTGCATTATGGCCAAAATCCAGCTGTAGTGGAAGGATTCAGTGTTGCCAACTGGATATCCGATACGAAAGATTCTAGATCTACAAGTGGTTATGTGTTTACCCTTGGAGGAGCGGCTATATCTTGGAAGTCGTCCAAACAAACTCTCATAGCTAGATCCACGATGGAATCTGAGTTTATCGCGTTAGATAAAGCTGGAGAAGAGGCAAAATGGTTGCGTCAATTCTTGGAATATGTTCCAAGATGGCCTAAGCCTTTGACTGCTATTTGCATACATTGTGATTGCTAATCAGCTATTGGTAGAGCTCAAAATGCAATGTATAATGGCAGATCAAGGCACATGTGACGTCGGCATAACACGATACGACAACTACTCTCAACTGGAGTTATCACGATTGACTATGTGAGGTCAAAGGATAACATTGTGGATCCGCTTACAAAAGGCTTAAGCAGAGAGGTAGTACATAAGTCGTCGATGGGAATGGGTTTAAAGCCCTTGGAGTAAGTTTGTACAACGGAAAACCTATCCTAGAAGATTGAAGATCCCATGATCTAGGCTCAATATGACCACCTAACTGTACGAACTGAGATCACTGTGGGGGAGAACCTCAACATACAAAGGGAGTTACAAACTTCCTAGTCCATTCCTACTTAAAATCAGTGATATCAAGAGAGGTTAAGCATATGGCTTTTAATGATTTGTAAATCACCTATGTTAGAGAGAAGTGGGGTCGCTTCAAATGGAATTGGGGGCACAATTCCTAGAGCTCTCGCAGAACCAGGATGGTGTTCCACGACCACAACGGACACAACTATGAGGGGTTAGCCATGTCACACCCCAACCGATGGCGGAAGCATCGGGATGAGACGAACAAATTGCTTAAAACATCATAACACTATGTGACAATATTAATTTAATTCAAAATTTCATTTCAAGACTAAATGTCATACAAGATTCAAATAAAAATAGCAACATTGTTTCAAATTGTAACATAACAACAAAAGATAGATTAATCTAGGTGTGTGTATCTAGTCCACCCTAAACCTTGTTTCGTCTTGCATATCATCTCAATAATTAACCTGCAACATGTATTAAAATAGAGTCCAATGCAAAAGCAAAGGCGAGTATACAAGTTTGACTACATAGCATAATAGAATAAAAACTCATATCCAACATGTTACATAGTGAATAAATTTACTAGCAATGCAATTTTGGCGTACTATATGATCAAACCCAAGAATACAACGCATAAAATAGCCTAATCCCAATAGTTTAGCGGGGTGGTAATGTTTAACTTAACAATACCCAATAGAATAGCGGGCTGGGCGTTAATCCTATAGCGCTATAATTGTTAAGGTGGGCGAGCAAAGTTAATGAGCATATAACGTTCCAAATCGTTCATAGAGCATACAAGCATAGCAAATATTCACAATAGTTTCATGTCACGTTCATAGATAGAGTATGTTTTGTTTAAACATAAAAGTTGTTTTGAATAAACATACATGTTGCATCCCAAAGTGTAAAGGGGAAAAAGGGATCGAGTATACTCACGGTTTACAAGTCTTGACTTGAAGTTCCGAGAGCAAGTTTGGTGGATGATTTAGCTTGGAGCACCTAGTCCTTCTACACGAGGAAACGTAGGTGTGTGAGTTTGGCGTTTACGGAAGATTAAGAATATGGAATAACTTAACACAAAGAAAATACGTGTGTGTAAAAATAATCATCTCTTAGACCTTATGACCATCATATGACACTAGGTAACCAATATGGTTATTTAATGTTTTTCATGGGTAGTAAACCCATTAGAATCATATTAAGGTTTAGGTCTTGGATGATATTCTACTTCTTTAACATGTAAACATAAGTTTAACATCAAAGGTTCGAATGAGTATGTGCTTATACTTAGGCTAAATATTACATATTATTTAGGTCCAATATTTCAAGTAGGAGGTAGAAGATTTAATCTCCATTTAGGCACCTCTTAGTTACAAGGATGTCATGTATGGGGTAGGAAGACTAAGCTTCCATTTAGGCACCCCTTTGATGTTCACCACTTCACTTGATGTGAAGACAACCAAGGAGGGTCACGAACTAAGGTTTATTCAAGTATGTAAATGAACTAAGCTAAGAGAAATCATCAAATCATGTGAGGATTGTATGTTTGGACAACCCAAGTTGTTCCATAATCACTCATGTATCAAAGTCTAAGTTTGACATGACTTGTGGGTTAAAACCCTAAACAAAACACCAAGTTTATGAGATTTAATCCTCTGATTTTAAGTGTCTCAACCTTGTTTTTAAGCTTAACCAACCACGAAAAGTGTTGTAAGCATTAGGACATAGGTATGAGACGAGTAAACTCAAGTTTGATAAGAAATAACAAGTTGTTGAATAATAATAAACAAAACAGAAAGTTTTAGTCAATTTTAGGGCAAATCCAAGCATGATTCTTCCAAGGAAAAACCAAGGATTCAAACCCAAGAACATAACAAAGCATTAGAAAGAAGAACCAAGTGATTTGGTTAAGAAATGAGCAAGTTACACTCACTTTTGTGAAGTTACAAGAATCTGTCCAAAAACTCAGATTTACTGCAGATTGAGAGTGAATTTGTGAAGATTAGGGAGTTGTGAAAGTCTAAAATGGGTTGGAGAAGGTGAGTATTTATAATGGAAGAGTTAGAAGGTGATTGGAGGTGATTAGAGGTGGATTAAAGGTGATTGGGTGGGTTAGATTAATGGGATTTCGTGCACAAAGCTGGAAGAAACACACTTTTTGCCGAAAATAGGGGCTCGCGTGACGCCTAGCACCCTCGCGTCACGCGGCGGGTATGGTTGCCTGATCTTTCGTTTTATTACACTTTAGTCCCTGAAGTTTGTATTTGGTTCCTTTAGGTGCAAACTTGAGAGTTTAGGGACTTGTTTTGATATAAAAGCATAGTATAAGGTGTAGTTAAGCATGATAATCATAACCAAAGTATATTTAAGCGTATAAATGTCATAACCAAGTATCATTCTCGTTCAAAACACGTTCAAGGCATAAGTTTAGTTTAATTACAAGTTTAGCACATAGTTTCCAAGAATAACGATTAGACATTGATTGATTCACGAAGTCGAACATACGAGCATACATAGAGTGTGTATAACATAAATGTAACAAAATACAAGCTTCATTAATGATCCAAGTCTCGGTTTGATAATGATTACAAAGAAAGGAATGATTACAAGGACATAAAGTTTCCAAAAATAGAAATACGAACAAAACTTTCTATAAATGGAAAGTACAAAAGAGCCGGGCGTTACAAGCCAGACCAGGAAGAGTAATGTGTGATGTGTAATAACGTCTACGTAAAAAGGGGTTGGTTCAAGGACATTGTGTCTACTAACCGCTAGGAGACTAAGTATATGTCACAAAGGAGGGTTCAAAGGGAAACCTACCTATCCTACATTATTTAACCGCTGAAATTTTATCATGACGCTTGAGTGTATGGCACGATCTCCATTCATGTGGGGGATTGTTGGAAATTTTATAAATAATATTATATTATTTGTTAATATAATGATTATTTAATAATTAAGCCAAGATGAATGAGAGATCTTGTGCATTAAGTTTGTGTGTTGGAACCATAAGCATGTGGGAAATTGAGCTTGTCCTACATAGGTGGAGAGATAAATCTTTTGTGGATTTATAATTAGAATTCTCTACACGAATGTATTCTTGTATGACTACTCACACCCAGTGGTAGCCAGGAGGGTGCGAAGCACCCGACCCGCGCCCGGGCACGGGCACGGGACCGGGACGAGGGTGATGGACGCAATGTGGCGATTTGATGGCGCACTTTGCACTTCGAACGCTCGCATCGCCGCGAGCCGCTTGGAGCCGCCTTTACTATTTTTTAGATGCGTCTGGGTTCATGTGGCTTGAGCAAGTGGTCTGGTGACAGTTTAGATTCCTACTGATTAAATTGAATTAAGTTCTCATTAAATTCGAGACTTAATTTTTATTGAATTATGTATTCAATATGACTTTTCAGTTGAACTTCTAAACAACAATATATACAGCTTGGGTGTTCTGTTTAGAGACACAGCAATATAGAAATTCTTATGGTTCATAGCACACAGAGAGAATTTCCTAACTTCGAATCCCTAAGAGCTCTTGTTTCAGGTATTTATTTCAGGTGCTAGGCTAATCCCGGCAGTACAATCTGCTTAGGCTGTTGTACCCTGGGAAACAGACGGGTTCACCTGGGTGGCCCGAATCTGTTTTAAGGGATAGCGTGATCTTCACGTGCCTCCGTCACCATTGGTTTTCGTTTTATTCCTTATTTTTCCTTGTAATCTGTTCTTAGTTTAATTTAAATTTCTTGTATTGTAATTTCTTTCGGTTTACTTCTGATCTTCTTTATGTATTGTAATCAGAATGTTTATTAATAAAATATATTATTTTATTTATTTTGTGAACGGTTTCCTACAGGTGACGAAATTTTAGTGAAGGTCAAAGCTAGTTGAATTAACCCGCAAACAATTTTATATTTAATTTATATTTATATATTAACAAGTGTCAAATATTACAATAAATTGCATAAATAACAATGGATGTTAAGGTCACCAATCATATTGTCTAAAAAATATGTTGGATAGAGACCTGTGTTTTTTTTTTCTGAAATAAGGTTTGATTACTATGTTTTTGTTTTTATCTAGTCATGGGAAGTTTATATTTCCATAGTATTATTTGGTTTATTTTTCTAACATCGAAACGTATTCACGGCCTTTTTCATGACCAAAATGCAGTAAAAATAACATAAAAATACCTTTAATGGCCATAATAACTAAAACAAATTATTTTTTGCAAATTCGTTGCTTATTTTTGCAATTTGCCCTAAATATAAGTAGAACCATAATCCAAATTTTTAATAAAAATCAAATCAGCAACAGAAGTTAAATTTAGACAATTTTGACATTAGACAAATTACGCTTGTTTAACACGTTCTTCGTTAGCTTTTTTATTATAACTTTTGACTCGCTTAAGAATAAACCTCAAAACCAGTCCATTCACGATCAAAATTAACATCTATATATGAGTCTATGAGCCTATAACATGTGAGAAAGTATTTTGTACGTGTGCTTTTGATGGTCTGAGCTCATGCCTCGGTTTTTAACATAGTTGTAAAAATCCCAACTAACCACCGATTAGTTGTTGATTAATCGCTAGTCGGAGGTTCACTGGGTAGTTTTTTTTTAATCGGTCAATTAATTAGTAGGCGGTCAACAATGGTCAAATTCAATCCTAATTGGCTAAAAATCGGTGGTAGTCTAGCAATTTCGACCAAATTTTTGACCAAAACCTATAAATTCTGACAATAATCTTATTTACTTGAAAATATGGGTCGAAGAAGGTGTTAAAACATATCTACTTATAAAAACATATTAAAATATGTGTATTTACATATAAAATTGAAAATTACATATAAAATCCCAATCTGATTATCATGTTTAATCCCTATTAATCATGATTAATCGTTAGTCAGTACCCCACCAGCTGACTAGTGCCTAGCGATACTTACAACACTGGTTTTTAAACATGGCATGGACCAGGCGAACACAAATTTGCTATAATTTTCACAAGATAAACAAGCTCACGATCTCTCTACTCAAATGCACACACCTAGCAACAACAAAGTTATTAACTCCCAAAAATGATTAAAATTCAGGAAATTTAGAAAAAAATATATATATAATAATGAAACACTACAATAATTTTCCTTATAAGGAAGGGAAATATATTATTTTTCTTTATGAGAAAACGAAAAAAAAGAAAGATGTTCACTCGTCTTTACAATAAATAAGATTAATCATCCTCTGATTATGATCTGTTGCCTCAAAAACATTTCATCTAATCATCATCCTTAAATTCTCTGCGGATGCAAATCACAATATCCATAAGTTACAACTCGAGGCGACAATTTTAACCAACGGGTAAACTAATAAAAATTTTAAGGTAATAGAAGGGTCTAGTGATAAGCTGATGATTGTACTTGAACATATGGGTGTAAACAAGGAGTTTTCAACTGAAGAACTATCTTCCATGATTTTAAAGAAGGTTAAAGAGGCAGTCGAGGCATTCCTTGGAACAACGGTTATAGATGCAGTGATTGCGGTTCCTGCATATTTTAGTGACAAGCAACAAAGGATGCTAGTACGCTAGCTGGCCTCAATGTAATGCGCTTGATTAGTGAGCCCACAGCCGCTGCAATTGTCTATGGTTTAGACAAGATTTCCGACCCGAACCATCCACTACAGAAAAACGTCTTGGTCTTTGATTTAGTTGGAGGGACATTCGATGTGTCGCTTCTCACTATCAGCAAGGACGGAACCATAAGTGTTAAAGCGATGGGCGGAGACACTCATTTGGGTGGGGAAGATTTTGACAAGTCACTGTATACAAGAATTTAGGAAAAGACAAAAAAATAGATATCACCAAAAATGCAAGAGCAATGAGGAGCTTGAAAATAGCATGTGAGAAAGCAAAGAGGGATTTGTCGTCAACAACTAAATCTACGATTGACATTGATTGCTTGTATGAGGGAATTTATTTTTCAATGAAGGTCACCCGAGCGAAATTTGAGGATCTAAATGATGGGTTTTTTACGAAGTGCATTGAGCATGTCGAAAATTGTTAAAAGATGGGATTATGCACAAAAATAATGTGGATGATATAGTTCTTGTTAGTGGGTCGACTAGGATTCCAAAAGTACAACAAATGTTGGGGGAGTTTTTTGATTGGAAACCGCTTTGTAAGAGCATTAATGCGGATGAAGCTGTTGCTTATGGTGCGACAGTGTTGGCTGCAAACTTAAGCGGTAATAGCAATAAAGGTGTGAAGGACATGATTGTCACACCCCAACCGATGGCGGAATCATCGGGGCGCGGCACTGAGCGAAACAGATTGTCCAGAAGTTTCCATAACAACTATTATTACAAATTCAGTTAAGTGATACGTCCCATACCATATCCCAAATAAATAAACAAGTTATCATAGAATACAACTAAACAAATAGTACTGTTTCGACAACTCAGATTTAATTTATTACAAACCAAATGTTTAAAAGTATGGCCCAGAGTCATTAAGACTCGTCCGGACAAGATCTACAGACAACTAATGCCATAGATGCTTGATCGAACAACTCCAACGGCTCCATGGCTATAGTTTATTCACTTATAGAGACCCCTAGGTAGGCTACGACCTACAACTGCTAGATGGGCTCTAAAGCTTTATTATTGCCTCGCTTTCCTAGCAAGTAAGCATCCTAATTACCTGTCACATACGTTAAAATAAAGTCAATACATAAAATGTAAAGGTGAGCACACAAGTTTGATAGTAGCATATAGAGTTCGAATAGTTTACGCATAACCAGGCACGTACACAGAGGAAAACGATGCATGTTAATTATCGACATGGGACCATCGGTACCAACGACTGCGGGTTGACCGTCCGAGACGGTTCGCAATACATGATTACCACCGTAATCCATGCAAGTATTTGTCCTTAACAACCCCCGTGTGAACGGGTGCTGAGTCCAAACTATAGTACTATGTTGCTAAGGCAGGTAGATAGCACTCCACGTGTAAACATAATAAACAACATTCATTTAGTCAAATAGCACATGTAAGTTGGTTAGCGTTCAAATAGTTTGTGTTTGATTGTGATTTGATAGGTAACGTATGTAACACCCAAAAGTGCTAAAAGCAAAAAGGGATCGAGTATACTCACAGTGGTTGGTTGTGGATTGAAGGGAGCGCTGAGAGTAAGATTAGCCTGAATACTTCGATAGCATAACGATAAGTAACGCGGAAAGGTAAACAAGTATGGATGGATCGAATGGGCTGGTCGATCGAACGGCAGGTTCGATCGAACGGCCTGTTCGATCGGCTGGTATATCCGATTGGACAGTCCTGTTCGATCGGCCGGTTGGCTCGATCGGCTGGACCATTCGCGTGGATTGTTTCTTCCTCTGGTGTGTTTGTGTTAGAGGATTTGAACTTTGGAAGTTTTTGTTGCAGTATTTGAGAACACTGAAGTGTTCCTACCTTTTCGAGTCGTTCGATCGAACGGTTCGTTCGATCGGCTAGCTCACTCGATCGGCTAGCCCACTCGATCGGCTAGGAGCTTCATGTTAGTCCCCAACTGAATATCACTCGATCGGACAGTGTGTTCGATCGGCTGACATTCTCTACTACGAACAAGTTGTGAAAATGATTAAGTGTTGAAGCATAGTATCTCATGATCCGAACAGTAATGTTTACCCATCGAGTGACCCATTCGATTGACCATTACTTCGTCTGGCCCGGTCGATCGGCTGGCATATCCGATCGGCTGGGCTGTTCGACAGCCTAGCCGTTCGGCCAGCATTTCGGACCTGGTCAGCCTTTCGTCTAACACTTGGTTGTTTGTTTATTTGTTATTCTTTCAAGGTATCTTGACAACGTGTTGAACTATGATAACCTTCGTTCCCATCTGTTCCCTTGGCTCGAACAGGAATCACCCAAGTCCGGCCGGTTGAACGGTTTAAAACGTCGATTTAAAGTTTAACCGGTATCGGTGAACCTTGTTCATGGAACCCGAATCTTGAACCTTCTAAACCATTTGAATGACTGGTTAGCCGATTCAAGCTCCGTTTCTACCGGTTTGAAAGCATTGAGTGTAAAAGAGTTGAAAGAAAGTTGGAAATCCTTCTTTCAATCCTTTTCATTATGAAAATGTTTAGATCCATGATGGATCTTAGCTTGTTTACGTGGAAATCGGTTAGATCTAAGCTAATCATAGTGGAATGAGGCCAAAACATGATGTTCTTCAAGAACACCATGATGACATCACCCAAGAATACTTAGATCTTGATGATTTCACGGTTAGAATCCAAGTTTTGAAAGATAGAAAGGTGTAGATTCAAGTAATGATCAAGAACGTACAAGAATTAGAGTGAAAACTTACCGGGATAGAGAGAAATCTGAGAAAAGGTGAAGAAGATAGCTGGTTCGGTCAGAGCTTTCCAAAAATGGAAAGTATGACAATGACAGCCCTATTTATAGGCTTCCAAAAGAGGAAAGTGGCAGCCGATCGGCTGGGAACTCCGATCAAGTGGGCAGCTCGATCGGCTGGCAAGGTGCTTAGCCGATCGGCTGGCCTGTTCGATCAGGATGTTTCCTGTTCGATCCGCTACGCACTTCGAGTATTTTGCGACGATTTTCGACGTTTCGATTCCGACGTAAGATGTTATGATTTCGATAGAGTTCCTAGTCAAATTACTTTTAATCCCAACCACTATATCTAACATACAATCTTCGTTAAGTCACGTTTCGATGTCGGTTTCGATTTGAGTTTGATTGCCTTTCGAGTTTCGATTCGATTTTCGATTTATTTGCTTGAATACCACACCAAACATAAAGTAAGCACGCACAAGTAACACATAAGGCACACACACAAGTATAATAATACCAAAATTCGCATGATTCGAGTCTCGAGTTCGATTGATTGTTAGATCGGTTTGATTACTGGTTGGTTAGCTTTATCGCATTGTTACTTCCTATCATACATAGTCGTAGATCGATTCGCATTAAAACACATTCGATTACTTCGGTTCTTGCTGATTACAACACTTACTCCACATAATACAACTAAAACACAAGATCGACTATCTACAGTCAGAGAAAGTCAAAGTTGACTTGGACTTTGACTTTGACTTTGACATTCGAAAACACGGGGTGTTACAGCCTCCCCTTGTTTAGGGAATTTCGTCCCGAAATTAGGCTCGAAGGCTACACAACACCGTGATTTACCAATTTGATGCTTCAGGTCTATTTATTTAAACAACTGCGAGTACTTGGCCTTCATGTCGCTTTCGAGTTCCCAAGTGAACTCCGCGCCTCGTTTGCCTTCCCACCGGACCTTCACGATTGGGATGAGAGAGCGCCTGAGTTGCTTGGTTTGGCGATCCATGATTTCGACAGACTTTTCCACGAAGTGTAACGTTTCGTTGACCTGAAGATCGTCGAGTGGTACGATTAGATCATGATCAGCAAGGCATTTCCGGAGGTTAGAGACGTGGAAAGTCGGGTGGACGTTACTGAGTTCCTCCAGTAATTCGAGTCTGTAGGCGACTTTTCCGATTCTTTCCAGAATCCTAAAAGGTCCAACATATCGAGGCACGAGTTTCCCTTTCTTGCCAAATCGGACTACACTCTTCCAAGGTGATACCTTTAGGAGTACGTAGTCACCAACTTCAAATTCAAGGGGCTTGCGTCTTTTATCGGCGTAACTTTTCTGTCTGTTCCGAGCTTTTACCAGGTTGTCTCTTATCTGGTGGATTTTGTCAGTCGTTTCTTGTAGAATCTCGGGACCGGTTAGTTGCGAGTGACCGATCTCGTGCCACACAATAGGCGATCGACATCTTCTACCATACAAAGCCTCGAAAGGTGCCATTTGGATGCTGGCATGATAGCTGTTATTGTATGAGAATTCCACCAATGGCAGGTGTTTGTTCCAACTACCACCAAACTCTATAACACACGCTTGGAGCATGTCTTCAAGAGTACGGATCGTCCTTTTAGTCTGTCCGTCGGTTTGAGGGTGGAATGCAGTACTCAGATTAAGCGATGTACCAAGGGCCGCTTGAAACGTTTCCCACAGTCGCGAAGTGAACCGAGCGTCACGATCTGAAATGATGTCGCGAGGCGTACCATGATTACGAATGATCTCGTCGGTGTAGATTTGGGCTAGTCGTTCCACCTTGTAGTCTTCTCGTATCGGCAAAAAGTGGGCTGACTTCGTGAGACGATCCACGATGACCCAAATGCTGTCGTGACCTGATGGCGTGGGCGGGAGCTTCGTTATGAAATCCATAGCTATGCTCTCCCAGTTCCATATAGGTATCGGCGGCTGTTCGAGTAAGCCAGAAGGTCTTTGATGTTCAGCCTTGACTCTTGCACAAGTTAAACAGCTTCCAATGTACAGAGCGATATCCCTTTTCATACCTGGCCACCAGTACTTATAACGAAGGTCCTGGTACATCTTATCTGCACCGGGATGAATAGAATACCGGGATTTGTGGGCTTCGTTCATGATAATCTTTCGTAAATCGGTCCGCTTAGGGATCCAAATTCGGTCCAGAAAATAGAATATCCCATCTGGTTTGTTTACTAACTGAGCTCCATCGTGATAGATCCTTTCTCTCTTCAATGTACGCTCGTTAAAGCAAGCATGTTGGGCTTCTCGGATAAGGGTTTCGAGGTTGTGCTGTGCTTGGATATTTCGGGTACTGAGCACGTAACTCTTTCTGCTGAGAGCGTCAGCAACCACATTCGCCTTGCCTGGGTGATAACGAATCTCACAGTCGTAATCATTGAGAAGTTCTACCCATCGGCGTTGACGCATATTAAGCTCTCTCTGATTAAAGATGTGTTGTAAACTCATGTGATCAGTGTAGATTGTACACTTAGTGCCATACATGTAGTGTCGCCAAATCTTCAATGCAAAGACAACCGCGCCTAGCTCGAGGTCATGGGTTGTATAGTTCTTCTCGTGGATCTTGAGCTGACGAGATGCGTAGGCTATAACCTTGTCTCGCTGCATGAGAACACAGCCGAGACCAAGGTTAGAAGCATCACAGTAGACAATGAAGTTGTCGCTTCCGTCGGGCAGTGTAAGAATCGGTGCGTTGCACAGCATATGCTTAAGGGTTTGAAAGGCAGTCTCTTGTGCGTTTCTCCACACAAAAGGCTTGTCCTTATGGGTAAGAGCAGTAAGCGGCACAGCGATCTTAGAGAATCCCTCAATGAACCTTCGATAATAGCCCACTAGTCCGAGAAAAGAACGAACTTCTGACGGGTTCTTAGGCGTAATCCAACTTTTGACAGCTTCAATCTTCGCAGGATCGACAAGGATACCCCGACTATTCACTATGTGACCCAGAAATTGAACCTCCTCCAACCAGAATTCGCACTTAGAGAACTTGGCATAGAGTTGGTTTCCCTGAAGTAACTCGAGAACCAAACGTAGATGTTGCACGTGTTCGGCTTTCGATTTGGAATAAATCAAGACATCGTCGATGAACACGATGACGAAACGGTCAAGGTATGGTTTACACACGCGATTCATGAGGTCCATAAAAACCGCGGGTGCGTTGGTTAGACCAAAGGGCATAACAACAAATTCGTAATGGCCATAACGGGTTCGAAAAGCAGTTTTAGGAATGTCTTCCTCCTGAATCCATAGCTGATGATATCCTGAACGTTGATCGATCTTAGAGAAGCATGCTGCACCTTGTAGCTGATCAAACAAATCGTCAATTCGGGGCAAGGGGTATCGGTTCTTGATGGTCAGCTTATTCAATTCCCGATAGTCGATGTACATCCGGAACGACCCGTCCTTCTTTTTGACGAAAAGGACTGGCGCGCCCCAAGGAGAGGTGCTTGGGCGAATAAAGCCTTTTTCGAGTAATTCCTGGAGTTGATTTGAGAGTTCCCGCATTTCGGATGGTGCGAGTCGATAAGGGGCTTTGGCAACGGGGTTAGCTCCAGGAATGAGGTCGATGCGAAAGTCGATATCACGACTTGGTGGTAGTCCGGGAAGATCATCAGGGAACACCTGAGGAAATTCACGAACCACTGGAACATCTTTGACTTTAACTTTCTTTTTCTTTCCCTTCTCCGCTACTACGATGTTGGCCAAGAAGGCTCGGTATTCCTTGCGGAGGTACTTGCTGGCTTGAATAAACGACATAAGCTTGAGACCTTTCGACGTTGTTTCACCGTATACATATAGGAAATCACCATTCGCGAGCGAGAATCGAATCATCTTTTCAAAGCACACAACTTCAGCATGGTTTTCACGAAGAAAGTCCATGCCTATTATGACATCAAAACTTCCAAGTTGCATCGGAATAAGGTCGATCGGAAAGATGTGATTGTTGAGTTCGAGAGTACAATCACGGAGTACTGAGTTAACGGCAATAGTTCTTCCTGTAGCAACTTCGACTTCGAATGACGAGGATAGATAAGAGCGCTTACGACTAAGGAGCTTCTCGAATTCAAATGACACAAAGCAGTTATCGGCTCCAGTATCAAACAAACATGATGCATAAATACTATTCACAAGGAACGTACCATTGACCACGTTGTTATCTGCCTGAGCCTGACGGGCGTTGAGGTTGAAAGTTCGGGCATGGGCTGCTTGCTGCTGCTGAGGCTGCTGTTGTTGCTGTTGCTGCTGGGGCTCTTGCTTGACTACCTTGTTCGGGTATCGGTTGGCAAAGTGGTTAGGGTCACCACATGCAAAGCAGACTCGAGCATTGACTGCTGGTGCTGGAGCTGCTGGTTGGCCTTGAGGAGCAGGGAGTAGAGCTTGGTTGACAGTAGCTTGAGCTGGGGCTTGACGAGGACCATAGCGACAGTTCGCAGTGAAATGACCATAGAGGTTACAGTGAGCGCAAAAACGACAAGCTAGACCCACTGGGTGATGATACGAACATGTCGGGTAGAGTGGGTGAGGGCCTGTGTATGCACGCTTTGCTGGCGGTGCATTGATCACTGGAGCTGGGCGCTGGTGGTGCTGCTGTTGAGTTGGTACCGCTTGTAGAGGAGTAGCAGTGGTTGCGGCAGCACAGCTCTTGTTGCTGGAGCTGTTGTTGTTATTCTTCTTCTTCCTTCTTGAAGACTTGGAGGATTGAGCAGGTGTGTCGGTGGGTGTTGCAGTGGCTTGATGCAGAGACTTGGTTTGCTTATCCCAGAAACCTGACTTGACTCGCTTATCGTTGATCTCAGCGGCGAGTAGGTAGGTTTCCTCGATCGTTGCTGGCTTGGCTGCGTGAACAAAATCGGCTACGCAGTCGGGTAGGGCTCGAATATACTTCTTGATGGCTTGATCCGAGGTCTTGACTTGATCAGGACAGATGATACTAAGCTGCTTGAAACGAGCAGTGAGAGCAGCGTTGTCTCCATCCTTCTGCTTGATTCCCCAGAACTCGTCCTCCAGCTTTTGGCATTCATGAGGAGGGCATAATTCTTCGATCATGATCGCTTTCAACTCCTTCCATGATAGCCCGTAAGCTGCATCATTTCCGCGCTTGTTTCGTTCGGCCGTCCACCAGTCTAGAGCACGGGACTGGAAGACGCCTGTTGCTTTGAGAGTACGGAGATGCTTAGGACATCCGCTCTGGCGCAGAGTGACTTCGACCGAGTCAAACCAGTGAAACATGGCTGTTGGACCATCTTCGCCAGTGAACTCCTTTGGTCCGCATGCCTTGAACTGCTTGAAGCTGAAAGCAGCCTTTCTTGAATCCTTGGAGATCTCAGTTCGGGATTCTTCTGACGACTTGCTAGCATTTTCATACACCTCACTCACAGCTTTCGCCACGGTTTTGGAGATGATAGCAGCGAGACGTCGGTCTCTCTTTTCTTGGCGGGTCAGACGTTGACGGGATCCAGACGACGACATGGTCTGCAACAGACATCGTCACAGGACTCAACACAACGTAATCGAATCTCACCTCACCTCACACGTCTACCTTTATCTAAAGCTTAGAATCACGTCGAAACACATAAGCACGTAAACATATGCACAAAACCACAGATGCACGTAAGCACAGAAGCACATAAACACAGAGGCACATAACCACGAAAGCACGTAACCATTTAATCGCAGAGGCATTCAGAAAACAAAAACCTATCCTTCAAAGCTCGCGTGTCGTTCGTTTAGGGATAGCATAACGGTACAAGTCGTGTGTGTCGATTGAAATGATAGTAGAATCGAATATCATCCCAAAATATAATCACAAAACAGAGAAAGCACACATAGGCACATAAAAATCAACGAGTCATCAGAGGACGCGGTTGCGGTTTTCAGAATCGAAACACATAAAATCGAGAGATAGACTGTCTGCGGCTACTAGACATCGACTACCCAAGGCGATTCGACTATTCACAGTAGACTTGTCGTCACTTTCGACTCTAGTTGGTCGTGTTTCTACCCCGATTCTCGGGCATTCCACACGCGTTTCCTAGGTCATACTTGTGAATTCAGGTCGTTGGAGTCCATCGGGGCCTTGGTGAGATAGATAAAATTTAGAACAAACTGCTAAGGTTAGGGTTTCACCCCTTGGCTTAGCAATTTCTTCCTTGTTTTTAGTAAGTTTAAGAAGAATTTCCATCAAAATGAGGGTTTCACTCCTGATTTGGTACAATTCTCCTTATATGAAAGTGAAAATAATAGGATAAGCATGAACAAATGAATAAAATCAACATTAGTCAGCCAATTCAGTCGGGAGTTTGCGGCTTTCACACCTATTCCTGACTGAACCGTCTGGCGTTAGTTAAAAGTTCGGGTGCAGTGATAGTGAAGGATTACAGAATAAGCACATAAGCTGGGTCTGATGGTTCCTAACTATAGTCTAGGTCTCTAAGACAGCGACCCGGACTAGGTCGTGTCTGCCTAATTCCCTATAGTTATGGCTCTAATACCAATCTGTCACACCCCAACCGATGACGGAATCATCGGGGCGCGGCACTGAGCGAAATAGATTGTCCAGAAGTTTCCATAACAACTATTATTACAAATTCAGTTAAGTGATACGTCCCATACCGTATCCCAAATAAATAAACAAGTTATCATAGAATACAACTAAACAAATAGTACTATTTCGACAACTCAGATTTAATTTATTACAAACCAAATGTTTAAAAGTACGGCCCAGAGTCATTAAGACTCGTTCGGACAAGATCTACAGACAACTAATGCCAGAGATGCTTGATCGAACAACTCCAACGGCTCCATGGCTATAGTTTATTCACTTCTAGAGACCCCTAGGTAGGCTACGACCTACAACTGCTAGATGGGCTCTAAAGCTTTATTATTGCCTCGCTTTCCTAGCAAGTAAGCATCCTAATTACCTGTCACATACGTTAAAATAAAGTCAATACATAAAATGTAAAGGTGAGCACACAAGTTTGATAGTAGCATATAGAGTTCGAATAGTTTACGCATAACCAGGCACGTACACAGAGGAAAACGATGCATGTTAATTATCGACATGGGACCATCGGTACCAACGACTGCGGATTGACCGTCCGAGACGGTTCGCAATACATGATTACCACCATAATCCATGCAAGTATTTGTACTTAACAACCCCCGTGTGAACGGGTGCTGAGTCCAAACTATAGTACTATGTTGCTAAGGCAGGTAGATAGCACTCCACGTGTAAACATAATAAACAGCATTCATTTAGTCAAATAGCCCATGCAAGTTGGTTAGCGTTCAAATAGTTTGTGTTTGATTGTGATTTGATAGGTAACGTATGTAACACCCAAAAGTGCTAAAAGCAAAAAGGGATCGAGTATACTCACAGTGGTTGGTTGTGGATTGAAGGGAGCGCTGAGAGTAAGATTAGCCTGAATAGTTCGATAGCATAACGATAAGTAATGCGGAAAGGTGAACAAGTATGGATGGATCGAATGGGCTGGTCGATCGAACGGCAGGTTCGATCAAACGGCCTGTTCGATCGGCTGGTATATCCGATTGGACAGTCCTGTTCGATCGGCCGGTTGGCTCGATCGGCTGGACCATTCGAGTGGATTGTTTCTTCCTCTGGTGTGTTTGTGTTAGAGGATTTGAACTTTGGAAGTTTTTGTTGCAGTATTTGAGAACACTGAAGTGTTCCTACCTTTTCGAGTCGTTCGATCGAACGGTTCGTTCGATCGGCTAGCTCACTCGATCGGCTAGCCCACTCGATCGGCTAGGAGCTTCATGTTAGTCCCCAACTGAATGTCACTCGATCGGACAGTCTGTTCGATCGGCTGACATTCTCTACTACGAACAAGTTGTGAAAACGATTAAGTGTTGATGCATAGTATCTCATGATCCGAACAGTAATGTTTACCCATCGAGTGACCCATTCGATTGACCATTACTTCGTCAATACTATTCTTCAAAAGTTTGGGAGTGTGGGGCCATGTGCTAGCCGATCGGCTGGCCCGGTCGATCGGCTGGCATATCCGATCGGCTGGGCTGTTCGACAGCCTAGCCGTTCAGCCAGCATTTCGGACCTGGTCGGCCTTTCGTCTAACACTTGGTTGTTTGTTTATTTGTTATTCTTTCAAGGTATCTTGACAACGTGTTGAACTATGATAACCTTCGTTCCCATCTGTTCCCTTGGCTCGAACAGGAATCACCCAAGTCCGGCCGGTTGAACGGTTTAAAACGTCGGTTTAAAGTTTAACCGGTATCGGTGAACCTTGTTCATGGAACCCGAATCTTGAGCCTTCTAAACCATTTGAATGAGTGGTTAGCCGGTTCAAGATCCGTTTCTACCGGTTTGAAAGCATTGAGTGTAAAAGAGTTGAAAGAAAGTTGGAAATCCTTCTTTCAATCCTTTTCATTATGAAAATGTTTAGATCCATGATGGATCTTAGCTTGTTTACGTGGAAATCGGTTAGATCTAAGCTAATCATAGTGGAATGAGGCCAAAACATGATGTTCTTCAAGAACACCATGATGACATCACCCAAGAACACTTAGATCTTGGTGATTTCACGGTTAGAATCCAAGTTTTGAAAGATAGAAAGGTGTAGATTCAAGTAATGATCAAGAACGTACAAGAATTAGTGTGAAAACTTACCGGGATTGAGAGAAATCTGAGAAAAGGTGAAGAAGATAGCTGGTTCGGTCAAAGCTTTCCAAAAATGGAAAGTATGACAATGACAGCCCTATTTATAGGCTTCCAAAAGAGGAAAGTGGCAGCCGATCGGCTGGGAACTCCGATCGAGTGGGCAGCTCGATCGGCTGGCAAGGTGCTTAGCCGATCGGCTGGCCTGTTCGATCAGGATGTTTCCTGTTCGATCTGCCACGTACTTCGAGTATTTTGCGACGATTTTCGACGTTTCGATTCCGACGTAAGATGTTATGATTTCGATAGAGTTCCTAGTCAAATTACTTTTAATCCCAACCACTATATCTAACATACAATCTTCGTTAAGTCACGTTTCGATGTCGGTTTCGATTTGAGTTTGATTGCCTTTCGAGTTTCGGTTCGATTTTCGATTTATTTGCTTGAATACCACACCAAACATAAAGTACGCACGCACAAGTAACACATAAGGCACACACACAAGTATAATAATACCAAAATTCGCATGATTCGAGTCTCGAGTTCGATTGATTGTTAGATCGGTTTGATTACTGGTTGGTTAGCTTTATCGCATTGTTACTTCCTATCATACATAGTCGTAGATCGATTCGCATTAAAACACATTCGATTACTTCGGTTCTTGCTGATTACAACACTTACTCCACATAATACAACTAAAACACAAGATCGACTATCTACAGTCAGAGAAAGTCAAAGTTGACTTGGACTTTGACTTTGACTTTGACATTCGAAAACATGGGGTGTTACAATGATACTTTTGGATGTTACCCCTTTGTCTCTTGGTATTGAAAGCCGTGGAGGATATATGACGGTCATAATCTCAATGAACACGCCAATACCCGCTGTGAAGGAGCAATATCGTGTTACAGTGTCCGACAACCAAGTAAAACTTATTGTATCAGTGTATCAAGGTTAGTGTGACAACTCGAATTTCCACGATTTCTATCTTCGCATTTATTACACGTAATTGTTTGGATTGTTTGTTTACACGACTAGTTGTTTCGCAACGGAACACGTTTGTAATATGTTAAATCGTGTTATGAATGATATGTTTTATTTGTGTACAACATACGTGCCTTTATGGATATATAGTTGTATATTGCTAGTGTATGTTATGTGTGTAGTATACTTATTAGTAATCATGGAGCTCTAGCCGAAAATACCCCTTGCCAAATACCTTTACCCACGAAAACACCATGTTGGTGAAAACACCATATGTGTTTTCGTCCAACATATGACCAACGAAATCAAATGGGCTTTAGGCCCAGTAGTGAATCACTTATATGATATTTCCAACTTCTACGTAAGAATTTTTCATTCGGAAAACCCTAGGGTATTACTCACCTGTGCGACGACAACCACAAGACTTCATCCTTCCTTTAATCAATCTTGTGATCTATCATCACGGTTAGTGCACTGTTGTTGGATCTATGCATGTTTTCATGTTCGTACGTATATGATAGATTGAATAATGGATGTTTTATGATTATGTTATGGTTTCTATTGATCAATCTGATGATACAAATGCTAATTGTAAAACTGAATGGAAGGATGCACATGTATATAGATCGGCTGCAATAAGTAATGTTTTATTGTTGAATCGAATGATGATTATACACGATTAGTTCTGAATAATATGATGATGTTAGGATGAGATTGATTTCGCAATAATTCGGAAATATACATCGTTATATATCGCTGGTCAAATTTAATGATTTCGTTGATGTTTGATCTTGTAACTGTAAGTGTTGATTAAGGTTCTGGTGTTGTGTAACTGATGATGTTGATGACTGATGGGGCCGACGAAAACACCTCCCTTACTGGACGAAAACACATGTCTAACGAAATCACTTTGGGATTTCGCGGCCCAATGTGTTTTCGCCCAAGTTGATTTCGGCCCAATGGTTTTCGCTGCATTAGTGTTTTCGGCCAAAGTGTTTTCGGCCCAAATAGATTTCGGCCCATTAGTGTTTTCGGCTATAACTGTTTTCGGCCCAAGTGGATTTCGTGATTTATGTAATGATTTTCTTGTGGTCTCTGCTTAAGTTTGTAACTTGATTTAATTAATAACTCAACTAAGTTATTAATTCTGATGAATGTAACTTGTTAAGCTAGGCATGTAACCTTGTTAACTGTGTAATCTTGTTGGTATGTGCTAACCCAGTTAAACTGATTAACCCCGTCAAAGTGTGTTATTGGTAACTACACTAAATTGTATTGCATAATATTGACTTACGGCTTACGTGATACCTACGATTAATTACTAAGCACCTTATGACATAGATTTGCCTGCGAAACATTTTGAGTTCGAAACTGATTATACATACGTGCGTACTATAGGTCGTGATTGATTAACAGTGAGCGCGTGTATTTCTTTAGCATACCGAGCAAACCAAGGTGAGTTCACACAGCCAAGGCATGGGTTCCCGGGTGGGAATGGGATTTGTTGAATTATTGTACATACTCAGCTGATAGAATCGAACGATAAGATACAACTAGACTAGTAACACCTATTGAACTGATCTTCGCACACCTGCCTTTGGAAGGCCGCGAACTAAACTTGCTAACCTCTTCGCACACCTGCCTTTGGAAGGCCGCGAACTAAACTTGCTAACATCTTCGCACACCTGCCTGGTAGGCCGCGATACTAATAAACCTAGTCTAGAATACATGGGAGGAATATCCCCTAACATCTTCGCACACCTGCCTGGGAGGCCGCGATGGAAATATGATACATGATATAAACGAACGAACATACTATTACTCACACCATACTATTACTGAACTGTTAACTGTGAACTCGCTCAACTAGTTGTTGACTCTCTGCTGCATGCCTTGCAGGACCTTAGGTACTTATGGAGCTTGCACAAGGAGGAGCAGGTCGTTGTGGGATTCGGATCGTAGACTTTATGTTAAACAATTGAACTTATAACTTTACTTTGGATTTTCATTATTACGCTTCCGCTATTGATACTATGTTTGGTTTGGAACATCAGTCGTATTGATTTGGGTTTTACAAACTATATTATTTATATTATGCTATGTTCAATATGATTGATGGCTTGATCCTGGTCGCGTCACGCCCCAAGCGGTGGTACTCCGCGTGTGGATTTTGGGGGTGTGACAGTTAGTGTGATAAGGCGAAAGACAACATCTTCCTTGATGAATTCACTCTTTATGGTGTTCCACCGCCCCCTGCGGGTAAAGAAGGAATGAACGTTTGCTTTAGCATAGATGCCAATGGTATTCTTGATGTCTCGGCTGAGTTATCTACCGGTAATAAAAGGAGTATAGTAATTGTTGGGAGTGGAAATGTGTCCAAGGATGACATTGACAAGATGCTGAAAAAGGGAGTGAATTGCAAGTTTTGTCCTTTATCTTTAGGCCTCTTTGCAGGTGTTGTCCTTTATGTTTAAATTTGATGAGTTTTGTCCTTTATGTTTAAAAATCAAGCATGTTTTACCCTTTGGGCCTAACCCAATCTGTTTTCCCAGTTAAATCTGATGCACATTAGGGTAATTTTGTCATTTCACCCTTTTAAAACCCACCACCATCGTCATCTCCCCACCTCAGCCCCAGTTTTGACAAACCACCACTCACGCCACCACATAAAACCACCTCTGCCACTACCATCTAGAACCAGCCACCACCAACTTGCCGCCCATGTTGTTTTGATATCTCATTGATCCTCCAGATCTGTGCCAAAAGCTTCGTTATTTGGTTTCCACTTTGAATGATATGAATCTGCATAACAAACTGAACTTTATTCATACACTTCACAAACTGAATCGTTGTTTTAATGGAAAGTTGTGTATTTCGGTATCAAATTAAAATCAAATTAGCGATTTAGGGGTTGTTGTCTGTTGGTTGTTATTTATACAAACCCTAACCCATTCCCTAATAATTTACCTCACTCGAGATTTCCTGTTTACGCGTTTGCACTCTCACCGGAACACTAAGACGTCGCCGGAAAACCTGAAAACACGTCGGATCTTTTTATAACGTGACTGGTAAGCACTCTTGCACATCCTTTGATTCGGTTTTCATTGGGGAATAAAACTCCTACAGTAATTTTTGTAAACAATGTTCAATATTGATGGATTTTGGTGTTCAAAGATCTAGGGTTTCAGGTGGGTTATGAAACAAGAAGATGATGTTCGCTGATGTTGCTATAATTTTTATAGCAAAGGGTGAAATGACAAAAATACCCTCATGTGCATCAGATTTAACTGGGTAAACAGACTGGGTTAGGCACAAAGGGTAAAACGTGCTTGATTTTTAAACATAAAGGACAAAACTCGTCAAATTTAAATATAAAGAACACCGCCTGCAAAGAGTTATAAAGATAAAGGACAAAACTTGCAATTCACTCCTGAAAAAGGTTAAGCATTGTTAGAGTGTCTACTTTCTAGATGTTATTATCATTTCTTCTTATCAACTCCAAATTCTAATATATCATGTTGCTTTCATTTATGGTTATTTATACAAAGCAACCATTCTTGGAACTATATTCGAATTTATTAAGCTCTTATTTGAGATTCATGGAAATTAAATTACTGTGAAGTGGCTAAAACAATAATCAGCGAAGTTGAATTTATGTAATCATGTTGGTGCATTAGTTTATCACAATAGTACACAAGAATTTGAGCTCACTTTGAAACTACAACAATTTTTTACATGATTATGAAGAGAAAATCACCTGAGCAAAGATTTTGACTACACGCATAACCTAATTTTGGTATATGGTTAATTTCGTTTGAAATTAGCACTAGATAACTTTCATCATAAGTAATTACTTTTTTGAATTGTTGATTTTCATTAACATTTATGGAATTGTACGCTTTGTCGTGTTATGTTTGTGTGATGTCTAGTTCGAGCCGGGGGTCTCACTGGAAGCAGCCTCTCTATTTCTACGGGGTAGAGGTAAGATTGTCTACACATCTTACCCTCCTCAGACCCTACCTTAGCTTTGCTATTGGTGGGATTTACCGAGTATGATGATGATGAACCTTTTTCAAGTCCAAAAATGCAGTGAAAATAACATAAGACATACCTCTAATGGCCACAATGAAAAGCATATACCTACAATAACTAAAATGAAACAATTTTGTTGTTGCTAACTTATGCCAGTTCCCTAAATATTAGCATAATAACCTTAACTTTTTATTAAAATCCAATCAGCAACAGTAAGCGATTTTGACATGTTTAACACATTCTTTGTTACCCATTTCATGTCACTTTTGACCCAGGTAAGATCAAAGTATTAAACTCCAAAACTGGCCCATTCACAATCAAAATTCAAAATTGCCTCGCCTATAGACGTGACCATTATACATGACACATTACATTAGTCTATAACATTCGATCAAATCTTGTGTGTGTGCTCTTGATGATCCAGGCTCACACCTCGGTTTTTCAAAATGGCATGGACCAAGTGAGCAGAAACTTGCTATTATTTTCACGTGATAAATAAGCTCGTGATCTCTACTCAAATACACACACCTAGCGACAACAGAGATGCATATAGAGAACGAACAGTGGTTATTAACTCAACAAGAATGGTCGAGGTTCAGAAAATTTACATAAAAATAAATATAAAAAGAAAAGGATACTATAAAAAAATACAATAACGCGGCTTATAAGGAAGGGAAATATATTGTTATTTCTTTATGAGAAAATGAAGAGACAAAGATGTTCATTCATCTTTACAGTAAATAAGGTTAATTACCCTCTGATTATGATCCAGATGCTGCCCCAAAAACATTTCATCTAATCATCATCCTTGAATTCTCTGGGGATGCAAATCACAATATGTCAATATCCATAAGTTACAACTTGAGGCGGCAAATTTAACCAATATGAGTACATTCAGGTTACATATTATCACCAACGGGTCAAACCAATTAAAAAAAAAAGAAGCCTTCTCATAAAAGAAAGCAGGTGGAAGGTCACCATTGGTGTAAATTTTATGTATAGATGAATAATTGGGCTTAAAGACGGTAGTTTATCTTTGGGATGACGTATAAATAAGACACCCAAGTATTCTACGGTTTTCGTCAAGGCCACTCAAATATTAACACAAGCTTAGAGACCACAAAATATCAATTTGGTTTCGCTTACCGATTCCAACAAAAACAAAACTTGCATAAATATTAAAGAATGACCAAATGCCCAAAAATTTTAAGGCTTTTTTTCACATCGAGATGTATAAAATGCCCCTATATCTACTTTAATTAGTTTCGACAATCCATCTATAGTTGATTATTTCACTAACATTAAGATGCAACTTTATCATTTTACTACTCTATATGTGACAAAAGCTTTAAATAAAGGGACATTTTGTCAATTACAATTTTTTTGACAAGTTGTTTTTCTTATTGGGCGAGCATAAATGAAACCAGATGCTTGGCTGGCCTCGAAAATAATCTTATTTCTTGAATAATACTTGAATGGCTTATATTTATATTATCCTTTTTTTCTTCTGAAAAGTAAATGTTTATCTGCACCATTCAGAAGTAAACAAATTTTGGGTGAGTCGTACCTGCGGTCAAGGTACCGAGGTTGGATACCACTGCCTTGACATGTAGTGCAAGTCAAAGCACCAGCACCATCACAATTTATGCATCTAGAAACTTCTTTCTCTCCACCTCCAAGCTCAACTGTTACATCACCACTTCCTGTGCAAAATCTACATGATTCTGGAAAAGAAAAGGTTGACATCCATCAAAATTAGAATAACCAAATATGCAACAACAAACTAAATGATCATTTCATATCATAAGTTTCAATTTAACTATCCAATTCCTATTCTATCCTAATCTTAGACCATCATCGTCATCATCATCATACTCAGTAAATCCCACCAATAGCAAAGCTAAGGTAGGGTCTGAGGAAGGTAGATGTAGACAGCCTTACCTCTACCCCGTAGGAATAGAGAGGCTGCTTCCAGTGAGACCCCCGGCACGATTGTAGTTTTGTATCAAGCCTTGGACCTAAGACACATAACACTCAAACAATCGGGACAGAGACTGATTGGTGAGTGTACTCCCGTGTCTTTCAGCTATAAACGTCACCACATGATGCATGATTAACCATCCGCCGCTTTTAACGTTATTTTCACGAAATCAGTAAAATAACGTTAAAGTTAGTACCATTTCACTTTTGCCCCCTGAGCGCCCACACATATATACATTATATTTGGAACAAGATAAACTATACTCTATTATTTGGAAACAAGATAAGCTAGACTCTATTATTTGGAAACTTCAACATGTCATATCCTCAAGTTTTTTTTAGAAGAAGGGGGAGTAGCCACTTACGTGCCCCGGTTCCGTTGCAGGGGAAGCATGGCTGTGTGTTCTCTCGTTTTGCCTGCGGTAAATACATTTTTAAAAGAATAGTATACTATATGTACGTAATGCCAATAAGTTTTGTAACTCAATATCTAATGCAGATTGCAGATATTGCTTCAATAGCATCCAGCACAAGTTTCACATATTCAGGTATAAATGTTTCATTAGTGTACAAAAAACAATGTGCAAGACTGTTTGGATGTGTGTTTTTAAATGATTAAATCATTAATGTGTTTTTCAAGTCACAATAAAGTTTTAACACACATCCAGACACCCCCATACATCACTTTAAGACCATGCGTAGTCGTTCAAAAAGGGGGCGTTTTTTGCCCAAACACGCCCCTCGTCGGCCCACCGGGGTGTTTTTTTCAACAAAATTGGTTTTAGCGTGCTTTTTTTCCACGCCCTGGTTCATTAGTTTTGACCAATCACCCTTGATCTTCCTTTTGTTTGTCCAATAAGATTTTTTGATGGATTTTTTATTTAATTTTATTACACCTCTTTTAACATAATGCCCTAAATCCCCGCTGCACCCATTTTAAAAAACGCCCCATTGCTGACTGGAATGCCACATGTCGCAAAATGCCCAAGGGTAAGAGCATTACCACTACACATGGTCTAAGACCATGCATAGTGGGCATGATCCACCCTTGGGCGTTTTGCGCCATGTGGCAGCCCAGTCAGCAATGGGGCATTATGGGGCGTTTTCTAAAATGGGTGTAGTGGGGATATGGGGATTGAGGGGCATTATTTTTGTAACAAAATAAAATAAAAAAGAACATTTAAAAAATCTTATTGGACAAAAAACGGAAGCTCAAATGTGATTGGTCAATTCTTCCCCCATTTGGCGTGATTTAAACCACGCTGCACCAATTTTTTCCGAAAAAAACGCCATATAACGCCGAGGGGGGTGGGAATCGGGCGAGATTGGGCGTGTTTGGTAGAAGATTTTGAAAAAAACCACGCCAACTACGGGTGGTCTAAGAATCAATCATCTATAAATTCTTATGTAATCCTAATAATATTTAGGCTTTTCACCTACAATAACTTTGATACATTTTCATTAACTAATCAAAGCAAACACAATTAGGATAGGGAAAACTGAAGAGCAAAGTTAAAACAACAACAACATACAGCACTATCAATCTGTGTTTCGTAGAAAATGGGAATGCCGAGTCCAACCGCAACACTCACCACTCCAACCGCAACAGCCACCACCTGTGGCCACCAACGATTCTCAAACTAATTACTCAAAATCATAACATTTTGCTATAAAAACAAAATATGGAAGACAAACCGTGTTCTGATCGAGCTCAGCTTTAATGCGGTGAGAAAACCGTTGATTTCGGAAGGAAAGCGAGTGAAGTTGAGAAGATGAAGATGAAGATGAAGAAAGCTTCAATGGCGGATAGAGGAAGGGAGAACGAAGAGAAGTTGCGGATGACATTGTTTGGTGAGTTCTTTCTCTATCTCAGAGATCAACCATCACAATTCACAGTAGAATCTGGAGTTTGGATCATGTGGGGTCGCTACATTTTTCAACCAGAACCTCACAGGGTTTGGGGATATAATAATAATAATAATCTATTTCTATTATATATAATAAACAAAAAAAAAATTGAGACACTTGGCACAATATAATACTAGGGCTTCCTAGATGTGGTTTTGACGGAAAACTGAATGGGTATTCTTTTGACATATAATGAAGCCCCGTTTAATATCCGGATCCGCTAATTCGGATCCGTATATATATATGTTATAAAAAAATTAATATTTCCAATCTTCATATGTTGTCCGCCTCCAACCATCCAATTTCAAACCCTAATTTCTCATAGAGAACAACAATCAATCCCAAAAATGTTGAGACACGCTTCTAAGAGAATCACAGGGTCAGGATTAGCCCCGAGACGGTGGTCTTCACCGGCGGCGAACCGGTTTTATCACGAGAGGGTTGTGAACAAGTAAATTCTCTAAATCTTTGATGTTTGAAGGGGTAATTGAATCGTATTATATCTAGAGAAAACCTTTAATTTTTATCTTACTCGCACATGGAACTCCATCTCTTCAACCACATCAATCCATTCTAGGGTTTTATTAACCAGATCTGTATTTGTTTTTAGCATTTTGAGGAATTTGTTAGGTTGGTATATGATTAAGGATAATCTCTCTATTTTGAATTGATTTGTAGAAGTTATAAGCTAGGATGAATGGTAAATCGGTAATCCATTTTAACTAATTTATATCTGAGTTATGCTTCATTTTAATCTCTGGATTTTACTAACCAGATCTGTATTTTAATTAATTTATATATGAGTTATGCTTCATTATATCTGAGTTATGCTTCATGTTTTTCATATGTAAGAGAAGAGGCCTCCATGGAAGGGTAAGTGTTCCAGTTATGTTCTTGCAGAGACGGTAATGACAGTGCACAAGCCATCAATGCACAGACGGTCACCAACTTTGGTGATAAAAGTAAGTGTTTCAGTTATGTTCTTGCAGAGACGGTGATGAATGTGTTATATCTATTATCTATCTATTATGTATTATAATAATAATAATAAAAACAATTTGGAGTTGTGGCGTGGGTTGCAGCCAATTACAGATCCGGCCATTTTAATTAGTATGCACACGTATTGTAGAATTCAAATCGTGTTTGTAGTCTTGTAGTAAAAAAAGAAACTATGAATCCTATACACGGTTACTCTTTTACACTGGACTTTAGACCATGTGTTTCGCTAAACATATGAAAAACGTATGGTCTGGTCTAATGGATTTGGTTATGTGTTTTGTGGTATCTCAAAGAAAATAAAGATTTTTAAGATTGCGTCAATTTTACATTATTCTACTCATGTTAATTATTATGTGGTTGAATAGATGAACAAACTAAAGCTTAGATATTAGCGAAGATATTCTAGAAGGTTATAAAGTATATTTATTTACATAGGATTCTGTTTTTATAAGTTTTTTTAAGATCTGCTTTATGATATTAGCTAATATTTTGTGGTGCATTATAACTTTTCCATCATTTGCTTTTGATATAACCATTGATTCATATGAAAGTATCATAAAGCTACTAAATATAAAAAAAATCTATTATGTTTGTAATTGTATATTTTGACCCTGAAATTTAATTTAACTTTTTATTTATTTGATTTTCATTTGTACTTTCATTATAAATTTATATTGCTCAACCCGTGTTTAGTTTAACCCGGAATGCATGAATAACCCGGAATTTCGAGTGGTGGTGTTTGTTTTGTCATCTGGATTGTCGCAGTTGCACATGGAAGTTCTCTTTTTTGGTTCTTCACCAAATTGAATATGTAAGTTTATAGTAATTCTTTTATGGAAAATACAAAGTATAACTATATTCGTGATTACCAGTAGTTCTAAAGCTACGAAAAACTTCATATTAATCGATTAGTTTGACCTTTTTAAATAATTTTGAATTTCAAAGTTAATAAATAAAATCTTAATCAAATTCGAATCCTTATTTTGGTAAATTATCAATTATCAATTATCAATTATCAATTATTATTGATAATAAATAAAAACTTAATCAAATTCGAATAATTTTTAAATAATTTTGATTACCAGTATTTCTTCTATAATTATCAATTATTACTGATAATAAATTGATTTAACTTATAAGGGATTCAAAATTCAAAATTCAAAATTGATTTAACTAATAACAATTTCGGATTTTTATTTTTGGTAATCAAACCTGTACCATTCTCAAAATTTTAATTTAGGTAACTTTAAAATTTTAAATTTCACCTATTTTAGTTTGTATAACTACTTAAAATAACTCCCCTACTTTTTATTATATATACATGTTCCAAAACCTCATCCTCAAACACGGTTTGAATTTCTTAAATATGTTGAAATATCAGTTTTCAATATGGAACCTCAAAACATAACCATGTTGAACAATCTCAATCCTTTGTCAAACAACTATACGCTAAAGTTAAAGATCGTTTCCCTTTGGAGGAAAATGATGCATGGCTGTCCGACTGAAACTTATCATGTCGACATGATATGCATGGATGAAGAGGTACGATTTATCAAGTTTTACTATATTGTTATTATATTATGTATTAAGTATTAAGTATGGGTCTTCATCTCTTTAATTTTTTTTATTTAATAATTAATTTTTATTGAGATTTTGTAGGGTCACCAGATTCAGGCTAGCTGTATGCATAGGATTTTGCCAAGTCTTCAGGACCACTTCAAGCTGGATGAATGTCTTCTGATAACCAGACCATCACTTGCACCCAACAATTCAACCTACAACTACATCAAAAATAATCAGAAGTTAACTTTCAGTTTTTTCACCCAGATTCAAAAAAGTCAAGATTGGAACGGGCCTAAGTATAACTTTAGTTTTGTGAATTTCAAGGACGTTGTCCAAAATCGAATTGAAGTTAATACCACTGTTGGTATGTCATTTAATTCAGCATGTTTTAAGAATTTCGTGATATTTCTTTTTGTTTTATTATTATTATTCATAATTGACACTTATTTTTTGTTTATAGACTTTATAGGATATGTTGAGGTTTGTTTCAATCTAGAAGACACCACTAAAAAGGATGGTACGAAAGGGAAGAGATTGAATGTTAAGCTTAAAGATCTTGAGTGAGTTCTTTGCTTAATCATTTATTTATTTCGATATATTGTATAAATGATATGTATTTTACGTATACTTTCATTTGTTCCATCTTTAGGAACCAGCAGATTATTGGTACACTGTGGGATGAATTTGCAATTCGGATGCATGCCCACTTCAATGCTGAAAACCGAGAGAAGTATGTTGTGATGGTTGTTCATTTCGATATGTTGTTAATCTTTAAAAGAGATTTTTGGCAACTTATGATATATAATTTTTGCTTTCTTTCCGTTGACTTTTAACTTTCGTCCTGTTATATTAATGTTACCTGTTGGTTTATTTTGTATTTGTTCAACAAGTTCTTATATTCTTGTGTTTTTTTATGTATTTCAACATTTTGTCTTAAAATTTAATGAAATAATATGTTCAATTTTAATAAAAATACAAGTTTTTTAACTAATAAAATTAAACTATCCGCGAAGCAGTCGCGGGTGATAACCTAGAAATTTAATAAACAATTTAGTTGACTCATAATTCACAACATTGTTACATAATGAATAAACAGGGCCCTAAACGAATCAAACATCATGAACTTTTTAGTGTGAAGTTCGTTTGTGTTCGTTTATAATAAACAAACGAACATGAATGATAAATTTCGTTCGTGTAGTTAAATGAACAAATACGAACAGAGGCCGCGTTCGTTCATTTATGTTCGTGAACGTTCGGTAACGTGTTTGTTTGTGTTCGATATTTCATTAGTATATTTTTAGTTTTTATATTTTATTTAGATAATTCAAAATTACGAAATTAAATATTTAATAATTTTCAGTGTATTATATATTTTGTAAACAAACGCTTGCTTGTTTACATTTGTGTTCATGAACGTCCGTTTCTGTTCCTTGCCTAAAATTAACAAACAAACACAAACGAACACGAACAAGTTCATTTCCTTAACAAACGAACACGAACACAAAATCTCATTCAGTAAGTGTTCATGAACAGTTTGTGAACACATATATTTCTTAACAAACGAACATGAACAATGTCTTGTTCGTGTTCGTTTACAGCCCTAGGAATAAATGTCAGGATAAATTACACTTTGTCCTATATATTTTAACTTCAATAATTACAGTCAAAGTCTTTTATTTGTAAAATTTATTACACTATGCATCCTTTAGCATTAACCATATTAAATTTTTCGGTTATAAGCATGGTATGTGACTTGTATATAAGGGTAGGTTAGTAATTTTACTAATATATTTAAAATATATCTCTCTAATTGTAACGCTCTGCTTCTTCGTATTTTCCATAATTAGAAAGCGTTGTTTGTATTTCTATTTTTGGAAGTCTTGTTTCTTGTAATCGTCTTTTCGTTGTAATCATTGTAAAATCCGAGAATTGGATCATAATAAAATTCGTATTTCTTTACATTCATGTTATACACACTTCATGCATGTTCATACGTTCGATTGATTAAACATGTGTTACTTTATTCATGATTCATGCCAAATACGTTAAACTTACAAACACGTGACTTATATACTTAATTTATGCGAATACGATACTTAATCTCGACAAACACACTTGTTTATACTTGTTTTGTATGTGTTTTATGATTTAATTACATTACATACCTTTACTTATGATACTTTACATTTAAAACTCCCTAAATCAGCTCAAAACAATAACATCTGAAACTACAAGGACTATACATGTCAAAAAATCAAACAATTTACCAAATATGAGGGCTCGCCAGCCGCGACCCCCTCCCCCCTTCTCGGTCGCGCCCCGCGAGGGTGGCAGATTCGTAGAAAACAACCAGCAGCTACGGGATTGGGTGAATTGTTGTGTTTTATTTGTGTTTCTTGCATTAAATGGCCACCAACCTCAACCCTAATTCATTCCCTACAAAATCCAAGTCTCCTCCACACATTTTTCACTTTGCAAACTCACTAATCTCACTCTCAAACACTCTAATTCAGCTGGAAATAAGTAGCAAAGACAGAAGTATACCAAGTTACAAAAGTGAGCCTAACTTCACTTCTACTTCATCGTTTTCACTCATTCCTTCTCCTTTGCACTTGGAACAACCTTAGGTGTGTTTCCACATGTTTTCCATGGAAAACCAAGGCTGGAACATCAACCAAATAAGGTGAAAAGTGCAAGGAAACTTCTTGTTTTGATTAAACACTTGTTAAACTTACTTGAACTTGAGATTTCTCAACACATTCCTATGTCCTTATGCCACTAATCAAGACCATGATTATGTGAGCTTAAAAACAAGGTTGTGACATGTAATCCAGATGTTTAATCCTCAAAAAACTTTATGTTTTAATAGGATTTTAACCCACAAGTGATGAACAAGTCTTAGACTTGAAGTTGTGTGATTATATGGTTAGCTTGGGCTATCCTACCTTCAAATCCACACATCACTTGATGTTTTCTTAGTTAGCTAGTATGTATTTCATTTCCTTAATGTATATTCATGACCATCCTTGTTGTCTTATGACAACTTCTGCCTTGGTGAATACAAAAGAGGTTCCTAAATGGAAGAATTATCTTCCTACCTCATGCATGACTTATATGATGTTCTTGTTGTATTATTGGACTAGAAACTTATAATATATACTATATAAAATATATAATATCCAAGTAACCAAACCTTTGATGATGACGTAATGGTCATTTGTCAAAATGTTAAGTTACATCATCTAAGACCTTAATAACTTGTTATGATTCTAATGGGTATTTTAACCCATGAAAACATTCTAACCCTTATGTGCTAGATGATTATTTTCTCATATGCCTACTTTTCATGTACTTTAAAACTCCGAATCCTTAATCCTCCGTTAATATCCAATACTCATATACCTATGTTTCTTCGTATAGAAGGACTTGGTGCTCCATCCTAATCAACCAACCAACCCTCGCGGAATTACCAAATAGAAAGCTTGCAAAACCGTGAGTATACTTGATCCCATTTTACTTTTAAACACTTTGGGTGCAACATGTATCTTATACAAAACACGCAACACTTCGACTATTTTAATCACACTCTATCCACGTTTAAACATGAAACTATATGATACTTGTTAATCTCATATGCTATGTAAACTTTTGTGTCAATATATGCTCATTAACTTTGCTAGCCTACCTTAACAATTATAGCACTATAGGATTAATGCACCGCCCATTAGTCTTGGGGTATTGTTAAGTTAAACATGTTAACCTCCCTCTAGTCTCTTGGGAAAGGCAAATTTGCGTTGTATACTCGGGTTTGAACGTATAGTACACCGTTTCAGCATATTAGTAACTTGCATATTATTATTCCTGTTGGATATGAGCACGTTAAACATTTTTATCCTATATTATGCTATGTATAAAACTTGTATACTCGCCAACTTTTTGTTGATCATATTTTGATACATGTTGCAGGTTGATAGACGAGATGATGCTAAGTGAAGAAACGAGATTTAGGTGGACTTAGAAACACACCTAGATTAAACAATTATTTTGATGTTATGTTTGAAACAATGTTGTTCTTGTTTGAATTTTGTATGACACTTTTAGTATTGCTATGAAATTGAATTTACATTATATTGTCACATAGTGTTTTGACGCTTTGAGCGATTTGTTCGTCTCATCTCAATGTTTCCGCCATCGGTTGGGGTGTGACACTAACCAACCCCCACCCCCACCCCCACCACCACTGTGACAGCTACCACTACCATTAAATCCACCACCACCGACGAACCCCACCACCACCAAATCCAATTATCTCCAGTGAAGCACTACCATTCTTTACAAATTTTGCCCGTCGTTCAATGACATACCGTGAATAGGAAGTGTTGATACAAACCAACTTGGCTGACTTTTAAACCACAACAGACACGGTTGGCTTGTACTTGCAAGAACTTTACCATCACCAGAGATAATGCATCCTTGATGTGTGCAAAATGCAACATATAAATCACATCAATTAAGGCATAAAACTAAACCTTTTTAAGTACTAATGTTGGAAAAAGAGTGTTTTTGTCTTCCTTTTGTATTTTCAGGATGAAATGAGCTCAAATTCACAAAAGAAGCAAAAAGACAACTAATTCTAGCATAAATACAAGAAAGGAATAAAAGTAGACTGCCCGGACCCTCAACAGCATCCTCCAAAGCAAAGAAGAGAAAACAGAAGCCTGAACACGCCCCGTGCTCAGCCAGCACGGGGCCGTGCCCAAGAAGCAGCATAAAAGACAAACTTGTAGAAGCTTCCATTGCCCACCACGGGGCCGTGTCCAGTGAGCACGGGGGCGTGGTGAAAGTACAGCAGGCGCATTAATTGTAATTGCGAATTACAATTAATGAGGAGAGAGAGTGTCAGACGGGCATGGGGGCGTGTCCAGCGGACACGGGGCCGTGCCCAGCCTTCTGTTCAGCCTATAAATAGGGGTGCTTGGTTTCATTCCATCTCATCCCTTGGCACACCACCTCTCTCACACTTCATCCACCACCCGCCACCACCATAACACCATCATCCACCACCATCATCCATTGTCCATCGTAGAGTGTGTGTGAGTCGTCTCGGGATCCAAGATTGATCGTAAGAGTTCTTGACAATCAAGGCCATGTTTGCCTAAGTCTCTTACATCACTTGGTGAAGACAAGTGTTTAGTATAATACTTTTTATTTTTAATCTTTTGCACTTTTTATTTGGTTTTGTATTAATGACTTTAATAACTAGTTGCTTATGTTGAAGGTGATCTTTCCTTATCGTTTGTCTGTGGTGTCTTGGCATTATTTTACTGTCTATATAAAATAAAAGATTTTCACCATTCATATCTCCACGGTCTATATGGAGGTATGTTGACTACCTGGTCGGGGGTTAAGGGAACAGTTTGGTAAGGGTCTTGCCCTTGTTCAGCGTTTAGAGGTCCTGCTTGGGACCTGGGTCAAATTTAGTAGGATCTCCTTCAATGCCCATAGGTATTGGATGGCGGGGATCCAAACTCTATGACCCCCTCATAAGTTAACTACTATTAATACTATAACCCGGCTATTTAGGACTGTATCCCTGCTGACTCAGACTACTTAGTCGAGGGTAACGTCACCGCCAAAAGCGGGGCCTACCATAATTTGCATTAATAACTTAATTCATTATCTTCCAATAATCCGACCCTTTAGGATTGTATCCTTGCTGACTCAAACTACTGGGTTGAGGGTAACGTCGCCTTCAAAAGAGGGGCCTACTACAATAACTAAGATAATCTCTTAAACAAGTGCAAAAGTGCGAAAATAATCAAAGGTTATACTAATACACGAGTCGGATCCAAGAGATTCATCTTGTCTATCTGTTTTTATTTTTATTTTATTTTTCAGCATTTAGTTAGTTTTTATTTTCTTAGTTTAAAACATTTTTCTCACTTTTTGATTTGATTAGACGTTGAGGATAAACCGGTATTAAAAGCTCTTGTGTCCTTGGACGACCTCGGTATCTTACCAACACTATACTACGTCCACGATGGGTGCACTTGCCCATATGTGTGTTTAGTGTTAGTGAATATCGTGTTTTTATAAATTTAAAACTTGGCTAAAAGTGTAAAAAGGGCTTAATTATACATCTAAATTATATATACACCAACACACATCAAGTTTTTGGCGCCGTTGCCGGGGACACAAGGATTTTAAGAAAGTTAGGAATCAACGGCCTAATCATATTTTTATTTTTCTTTTTAATTTTTAGGATTTTTCTTAGTTTTTCAGCTTCTGCAGAGCTCAGCACGGGCCGTGCCCGCTGAACACGCCCCCGTGCTCAATCATTGGAACTGGCAATCCTGTTTTAAGTCAGACAGTAAGCTGAACACGAGGCCGTGTCCACTCAACACGCCCCCGTGCCCAAGATTCTCTTACTGAAAACAGAACCGTTAGATCCCGGCGGTTGGTAATTTCTGACACAAACATGAGTGATAGTAATTCTTTTTACTTTCGGAACTCTTATGGTACGTGGTGTCGATTATGTGGAGGCGAACATGAAGAATTAAAATGTTATTTTCTAAATTATAGGCCCCACTATATAGACCCACCGATTCCTTATAACCTTAAGAGGGGCGAAAGTAAAAATAAGCACTATCTCTCCCTCGAATGCGCCCAGCCAGATATTCTAGGGGAAATGCTCCTTGACGAGTTATTTCAACTAGAAGAACTAATTCTAAATTGGTCAAAGGAACTTAGGAAGGATTTTATTGATCCGCCCCAAGACGATGACCATGAGGAAATGTTGGAACCGCATTCCGACAACCTCGTTGCTCCCGAAAATACCTTCATACCTAGAAAAGACTTGGACGGTAGTCGTCCCTGTGCCGATTGTGCCGTGAAGGACTCTCCATCGACTTCGTTCGGTGCATACATAGACCTGAGCGATTCGGCATACACCTTCTTTAACGAGAGCCCGGAAAAGGGTTGGACTTGTCCACCTAGAATGAAAATAGGAATTACCCTCACCGATAACCTCTTGCGTTCTCGCCTTAGTATAGGACAATTAAGGTATCTTAGGCACTTTGGGGTTGTCCCAACCAATCAAGAGCCACCCGATAACAGATAAGTTCCATAAAAAACTAGACAACTTCATAAAAATATAGAGACCACTCGACACGGGGCCGTGTCCAGCCAACACGCCCCCGTGTTCACCAAAAGATTCCCTTCTGATCAGAACGTCAGAATACGGACAAACTGTGTCAGAATTTCATCTGCACACGGGGCCGTGTCCAGCGAACACGAGGCCGTGTCCAGAAGGCTGTCGTTTTCTATAAATGCAGCCAAGAATTCTGCACATTTGGACCAACTTGGGACAGAGATTTGAATGAATCTTCTCTCAAACAATCCTAGGTAAGTCTAAAAGAAGGTTCCAACAACCCATCTTGTCCTTTCCTCTTCTAGCCATTTCCTTCTTTTTCATCTTTCTCCAAGAACTACCATCAAAAGTTTGAATTCTTCAACCTTTGTGGTAGGAAACAATGAGTTTTGTTCATGGAATCTTGGTAAAAACATGTTGTGTAACAATGTTTAAAGTTATTAATGTCCAAAAAGCCTACATAAATTCAGAAAATAACTTAAAAGCCCAAGATTCCTTGCTTCAAAATTCTGCAGAAAGATGAACACGGGGTCGTGCTCAATGAGCACGGGGCCGTGTCCAGATACTGTTTCATCACATAAACTGTTTTTCGGTTTATTTTTCGTAGAATGGCGAGTGAAAATAGCGAAACATCATCCGTTCATTCATCAAACAGCCGAAGGGGAAGAAGGCCCTCCGTTGAAGCTACGCTTGTGCACTATGTGATAGCATTGAGGGAAGCTCTCGACGAAATGACGTCAGTAGAGGAGGTCCTGATTGACCGTATTAACGATCTTACGGTGGGACTCGAAAGGAGCTTCCAAGAAATTAACCTCTTGCACCAGAGGTTAAATATTCTTGTAGCACCCCCGATGGAACCAATCCTTCCACAACAGGACTGGAACTTGGCACTCGGGGTTAACAACCCTACCGGGTGGGAAGACTTTCCCACGGAACCTCCCATGGAACACCCACAAGAAATTCCAGCGGAAATCGAAACTCCTTAAACTAATGCAAATGAGCCCTCTTTTCTCCTTCCAAGGGAGGTGGAGGAGTGGCTCGCCGACATATGAGGAGGACCACGCCCGGAAGAAGGAGTTTCTAAAAGTCTTATCTAACCAAGATTAGTAGCTTCTTGGAAATTTTGCTAATTAAAATAAAACATAGGGCTAGAACTCCATGGTTTAATATTTATGTATTTTCATCTTTAGTTTTATGTTATGTCTCTCTATGTTTGCAATGATATGATGGTTTCTAAGATTGATGGTTATTGATGAATAAAACACACTTATGGTGGTAATGGATGAAAAAGGGAACGAGAAAAATGGCCCCATGCACAAAGAACAGAGCAACCCGACACAAATCTCCATCACAGAAGGCTCAACACGGGCCGTGCCCAACCAACACGGCCCCGTGCTGAGCCACCTGCAGAAAAACGCCCAGTTCAGGTAACTGGACACGGGCCGTGTTCAACGGACACGCCCCCGTGTCCACGCTTCTGTCTCATTTCTTTAATTTCTGTTACTGGCACCTGACCACGGGGCCGTGCCCGGTCACCACGGGGCCGTGTCCAGGCTGCCAGTAACATAAATCTTTGCTTTTTAACACCACACCACACATCCAATCAACCTAAAAGTTTATTTTTGGGACACATTGAGGACAATGTGTAATTTAAGTGTGGGGGGGAAGCTAACACTTTGAAATTTTGCAAGTCCTAACAACAAGCCTTACACAAAACTCTATTGGAACCGCTAAAACACCCAAATTTTTTCAAAAATCCTTTCATTTTTACTTTACTAAAGTTTAAGTTAGGAATCACAAGATCAATAAGGTTATATTTTTATAAAATTTACAACCGAAAGCGTCGTGATACAAGAACCAACATAAGAAAATTACGAAACGGCATAACAAGTCTAGTTAAAATTTAATTATATATACTTGATCACATTAAAAACCCATTCCCACAAAAGTGAGTTTTGAGCCTTTATTGAGCATACAAATTTACATCTTTAGACTAAATGCTCATTTTTCGTTTCTTGTGTGAATAGCCGCTTGGTTCTTACAACTCTAGAACTTGCCACGACGATTCATTCCCGGTCCTTACCAACTTAAACCCAAGTAAGTAAATGATGGAGGCATTAGGACTAACCATTTTTCTTTCTACACCATTATTTTTCAATTTTTTACCACCTACCCAAAATCCCCCTAGTTAACCCCTTTGAGCCTAAACCTTTCATTTCATTACCCTAAAAACCTTTTTACCCACCAAAAACCTTTTTATTTTTCACCCCTTATTTTAGTAACAAAGCTCGGTTTTTCGCAAGCTCGTTCTTTTATGTGACTAATATATATATATATATATATATGAGGATGAAGTTAAAAATAAACAAAGCTATACAAACAAAAGCTTGTTTGGAGGAATACTTCAAAATAAAAAGTCACTAAATTTTTTTTTCGAAAACCGACGCTTTTTACGCTTTTCGCCCTTTTACTAACCACTAACCCAACCACCCACCTTTAGCCTAAGCCTAACCCTTCACCCAAAAAGTTCTCTGGATATTTACGAAGGTAAAAAGTTAAAAAGGAGGAGGATTGATTGCTTGGCAAGCCTATGGAAGGTGTGAGTTCCATGCCGCTCTCGAGTGATTCATTAAAAATACACCTACGGCCGAGTGTTGAGTGATTTATCCCGTGAGGTATGTGAACTTGTATATAAATAAAATTTTAAAAAAGGCATGTTATGCCCAAATAAGTAATTTATCCTATGAGACGTTCTCAATAAATCATAACGAATACAATTGTGAATAAATAAAAATAAAACCTAAAAAGATCTTGGATTCCCGACACTCTATGACAAGCCAAAAACTTTCTCTTCTACCTATTCCATTTGGGAGTATAAGCCACATTTTAAAGAGTTTTGCTTGAGGACAAGCAAAAATTCAAGTGTGGGGGTATTTGATGTGTGTAAAATGCAACATATAAATCACATCAATTAAGGCATAAAACTAACCCTTTTTAAGTACTAATGTTGGAAAAAGAGTGTTTTTGTCTTCCTTTTGTATTTTCAGGATGAAATGAGCTCAAATTCACAAAAGAAGCAAAAAGACAACTAATTCTAGCATAAATACAAGAAAAGGAATAAAAGTAGACTGCCCGGACCCTCAACGGCATCCTCCAAAGCAAAGAAGAGAAAACAGAAGCCTGAACACGCCCCGTGCTCAGCCAGCACGGGGCCGTGCCCAAGAAGCAGCATAAAAGACAAACTTGTAGAAGCTTCCATTGCCCACCACGGGGCCGTGTCCAGTGAGCACGAGGGCATGGTGAAAGTACAGCAGGCGCATTAATTGTAATTGCGAATTACAATTAGTGAGGAGAGAGAGTGTCAGACGGGCACGGGGGCGTGTCCAGCGGACACGGGGCCGTGCCCAGGCTTCTGTTCAGCCTATAAATAGGGGTGCTTGGTTTCATTCCATCTCATCCCTTGGCACACCACCTCTCTCACACTTCATCCACCACCCGCCACCACCATAACACCATCATCCACCACCATCATCCATTGTCCATCGTAGAGTGTGTGTGAGTCGTCTCGGGATCCAAGATTGATCGTAAGAGTTCTTGACAATCAAGGCCATGTTTGCCTAAGTCTCTTACATCACTTGGTGAAGACAAGTGTTTAGTATAATACTTTTTATTTTTAATATTTTGCACTTTTTATTTGGTTTTGTATTAATGACTTTAATAACTAGTTGCTTATGTTGAAGGTGATCTTTCCTTATCGTTTGTCTGTGGTGTCTTGGCATTATTTTACTGTCTATATAAAATAAAAGATTTTCACCATTCATATCTCCACGGTCTATATGGAGGTATGTTGACTACCTGGTCGGGGGTTAAGGGAACGGTTTGGTAAGGGTCTTGCCCTTGTTCAGCGTTTAGAGGTCCTGCTTGGGACCTGGGTCAAATTTAGTAGGATCTCCTTCAATGCCCATAGGTATTGGATGGCGGGGATCCAAACTCTTTGACCCCCTCATAAGTTAACTACTATTAATACTATAACCCGGCTATTTAGGACTGTATCCCTGCTGACTCAGACTACTTAGTCGAGGGTAACGTCACCGCCAAAAGCGGGGCCTACCATAATTTGCATTAATAAATTAATTCATTATCTTCCAATAATCCGACCCTTTAGGATTGTATCCTTGCTGACTCAAACTACTGGGTTGAGGGTAACGTCGCCTTCAAAAGAGGGGCCTACTACAATAACTAAGATAATCTCTTAAACAAGTGTAAAAGTGCGAAAATAATCAAAGGTTATACTAATACACGAGTCGGATCCAAGAGATTCATCTTGTCTATCTGTTTTTATTTTTATTTTATTTTTTAGCATTTAGTTAGTTTTTATTTTCTTAGTTTAAAACATTTTTCTCACTTTTTGATTTGATTAGACGTTGAGGATAAACCGGTATTAAAAGCTCTTGTGTCCTTGGACGACCTCGGTATCTTACCAACACTATACTACGTCCACGATGGGTGCACTTGCCCATATGTGTGTTTAGTGTTAGTGAATATCGTGTTTTTATAAATTTAAAACTTGGCTAAAAGTGTAAAAAGGGCTTAATTATACATCTAAATTATATATACACCAACACACATCAAGTTTTTGGCGCCGTTGCCGGGGACACAAGGATTTTAAGAAAGTTAGGAATCAACGGCCTAATCATATTTTTATTTTTCTTTTTAATTTTTAGGATTTTTCTTAGTTTTTCAGCTTCTGCAGAGCTCAGCATGGGCCGTGCCCACTGAACACGCCCCCGTGCTCAATCATTGGAACTGGCAATCCTGTTTTAAGTCAGACAGTAAGCTGAACACGAGGCCGTGTCCACTCAACACGCCCCCGTGCCCAAGATTCTCTTACTGAAAACAGAACCGTTAGATCCCGGCGGTTGGTAATTTCTGACACAAACATGAGTGATAGTAATTCTTTTTACTTTCGGAACTCTTATGGTACGTGGTGTCGATTATGTGGAGGCGAACATGAAGAATTAAAATGTTATTTTCTAAATTATAGGCCCCACTATATAGACCCACCGATTCCTTATAACCTTAAGAGGGGCGAAAGTAAAAATAAGCACTATCTCTCCCTCGAATGCGCCCAGCCAGATATTCTAGGGGAAATGCTCCTTGACGAGTTATTTCAACTAGAAGAACTAATTCTAAATTGGTCAAAGGAACTTAGGAAGGATTTTATTGATCCGCCCCAAGACGATGACCATGAGGAAATGTTGGAACCGCATTCCGACAACCTCGTTGCTCCCGAAAATACCTTCATACCTAGAAAAGACTTGGACGGTAGTCGTCCCTGTGCCGATTGTGCCGTGAAGGACTCTCCATCGACTTCGTTCGGTGCATACATAGACCTGAGCGATTCGGCATACACCTTCTTTAACGAGAGCCCGGAAAAGGGTTGGACTTGTCCACCTAGAATGAAAATAGGAATTACCCTCACCGATAACCTCTTGCGTTCTCGCCTTAGTATAGGACAATTAAGGTATCTTAGGCACTTTGGGGTTGTCAAAACCAATCAAGAGCCACCCGATAACAGATAAGTTCCATAAAAAACTAGACAACTTCATAAAAATATAGAGACCACTCGACACGAGGCCGTGTCCAGCCAACACGCCCCCGTGTTCACCAAAAGATTCCCTTCTGATCAGAACGTCAGAATACGGACAAACTGTGTCAGAATTTCATCTGCACACGGGGCCGTGTCCAGCGAACACGGGGCCGTGTCCAGAAGGCTGTCGTTTTCTATAAATGCAGCCAAGAATTCTGCACATTTGGACCAACTTGGGACAGAGATTTGAAGGAATCTTCTCTCAAACAATCTTAGGTAAGTCTAAAAGAAGGTTCCAACAACCCATCTTGTCCTTTCCTCTTCTAGCCATTTCCTTCTTTTTCATCTTTCTCCAAGAACTACCATCAAAAGTTTGAATTCTTCAACCTTTGTGGTAGGAAACAATGAGTTTTGTTCATGGAATCTTGGTAAAAACATGTTGTGCAACAATGTTTAAAGTTATTAATGTCCAAAAAGCCTACATAAATTCAGAAAATAACTTAAAAGCCCAAGATTCCTTGCTTCAAAATTCTGCAGAAAGATGAACACGGGGCCGTGCTCAATGAGCACGGGGCCGTGTCCAGATACTGTTTCATCACATAAACTGTTTTTCGGTTTATTTTTCGTAGAATGGCGAGTGAAAATAGCGAAACATCATCCGTTCATTCATCAAACAGCCGAAGGGGAAGAAGGCCCTCCGTTGAAGCTACGCTTGTGCACTATGTGATAGCATTGAGGGAAGCTCTCGACGAAATGACGTCAGTAGAGGAGGTCCTGATTGACCGTATTAACGATCTTACGGTGGGACTCGAAAGTAGCTTCCAAGAAATTAACCTCTTGCACCAGAGGTTAAATATTCTTGTAGCACCCCCGATGGAACCAATCCTTCCACAACAGGACTGGAACTTGGCACTCGGGGTTAACAACCCTACCGGGTGGGAAGACTTTCCCGCGGAACCTCCCATGGAACACCCACAAGAAATTCCAGCGGAAATCGAAACTCCTCAAACTAATGCAAATGAGCCCTCTTTTCTCCTTCCAAGGGAGGTGGAGGAGTGGCTCGCCGACATATGAGGAGGACCACGCCCGGAAGAAGGAGTTTCTAAAAGCCTTATCTAACCAAGATTAGTAGCTTCTTGGAAATTTTGCTAATTAAAATAAAACATAGGGCTAGAACTCCATGGTTTAATATTTATGTATTTTCATCTTTAGTTTTATGTTATGTCTCTCTATGTTTGCAATGATATGATGGTTTCTAAGATTGATGGTTATTGATGAATAAAACACACTTATGGTGGTAATGGATGAAAAAGGGAACGAGAAAAATGGCCCCATGCACAAAGAACAGAGCAACCCGACACAAATCTCCATCACAGAAGGCTCAACACGGGCCGTGCCCAACCATCACGGCCCCGTGCTGAGCCACCTGCAGAAAAACGCCCAGTTCAGGTAACTGGACACGGGCCGTGTTCAACGGACACGCCCCCGTGTCCAGGCTTCTGTCTCATTTCTTTAATTTCTGTTACTGGCACCTGACCACGGGGCCGTGCCCGGTCACCACGGGGCCGTGTCCAGGCTGCCAGTAACATAAATCTTTGCTTTTTAACACTACACCACACATCCAATCAACCTAAAAATTTATTTTTGGGACACATTGAGGACAATGTGTAATTTAAGTGTGGGGGGGAGGGAAGCTAACACTTTGAAATTTTGCAAGTCCTAACAACAAGCCTTACACAAAACACTATTGGAACCGCTAAAACACCCAAATTTTTTCAAAAATCCTTTCATTTTTACTTGTCTAAAGTTTAAGTTAGGAATCACAAGATCAATAAGGTTATATTTTTATAAAATTTACAACCGAAAGCGTCGTGATACAAGAACCAACATAAGAAAATTACGAAACGGCATAACAAGTCTAGTTAAAATTTAATTATATATACTTGATCACATTAAAAACCCATTCCCACAAAAGTGAGTTTTGAGCCTTTATTGAGCATACAAATTTACATCTTTAGACTAAATGCTCATTTTTCGTTTCTTGTGTGAATAGCCGCTTGGTTCTTACAACTCTAGAACTTGCCACGACGATTCATTCCCGGTCCTTACCAACTTAAACCCAAGTAAGTAAATGATGGAGGCATTAGGACTAACCATTTTTCTTTCTACACCATTATTTTTCAATTTTTTACCACCTACCCAAAATCCCCCTAGTTAACCCCTTTGAGCCTAAACCTTTCATTTCATTACCCTAAAAACCTTTTTACCCACCAAAAACCTTTTTATTTTTCACCCCTTATTTTAGTAACAAAGCTCGGTTTTTCGCAAGCTCGTTCTTTTATGTGACTAATATATATATATATATATATATATATATATATATATATATATATATATATATATATATATATATATATATATATATGAGGATGAAGTTAAAAACAAACAAAGCTATACAAACAAAAGCTTGTTTGGAGGAATACTTCAAAATAAAAAGTCACTAAATTTTTTTTTTTCGAAAACCGACGCTTTTTACGCTTTTCGCCCTTTTACTAACCACTAACCCAACCACCCACCTTTAGCCCAAGCCTAACCCTTCACCCAAAAAGTCCTCTTGATATTTACAAAGGTAAAAAGTTAAAAAGGAGGAGGATTGATTGCTTGGCAAGCCTATGGAAGGTGTCAGTTCCATGCCGCTCTCGAGTGATTCACTAAAAATACACCTACGGCCGAGTGTTGAGTGATTTATCCCGTGAGGTATGTGAACTTGTATATAAATAAAATTTTAAAAAAGGCATGTTATGCCCAAATAAGTAATTTATCCTATGAGACGTTCTCAATAAATCATAACGAATACAATTGTGAATAAATAAAAATAAAACCTAAAAAGATCTTGGATTCCCGACACTCTATGACAAGCCAAAAACTTTCTCTTCTACCTATTCCATTTGGGAGTATAAGCCACATTTTAAAGAGTTTTGCTTGAGGACAAGCAAAAATTCAAGTGTGGGGGTATTTGATGTGTGTAAAATGCAACATATAAATCACATCAATTAAGGCATAAAACTAACCCTTTTTAAGTACTAATGTTGGAAAAAGAGTGTTTTTGTCTTCCTTTTGTATTTTCAGGATGAAATGAGCTCAAATTCACAAAAGAAGCAAAAAGACAACTAATTCTAGCATAAATACAAGAAAAGGAATAAAAGTAGACTGCCCGGACCCTCAACGGCATCCTCCAAAGCAAAGAAGAGAAAACAGAATTTGCATTAATAACTTAATTCATTATCTTCCAATAATCCGACCCTTTAGGACCCTTAGTCGAGGGTAACGTCACCGCCAAAAGCGGGGCCTACCATAATTTGCATTAATAACTTAATTCATTATCTTCCAATAATCCGACCCTTTAGGATTGTATCCTTGCTGACTCAAACTACTGGGTTGAGGGTAACGTCCCCTTCAAAAGAGGGGCCTACTACAATAACTAAGATAATCTCTTAAACAAGTGTAAAAGTGCGAAAATAATCAAAGGTTATACTAATACACGAGTCGGATCCAAGTGATTCATCTTGTCTATCTGTTTTTATTTTTATTTTATTTTTCAGCATTTAGTTAGTTTTTATTTTCTTAGTTTAAAACATTTTTCTCACTTTTTGATTTGATTAGACGTTGAGGATAAACCGGTATTAAAAGCTCTTGTGTCCTTGGACAACCTCGGTATCTTACCAACACTATACTACGTCCACGATGGGTGCACTTGCCCATATGTGTGTTTAGTGTTAGTGAATATCGTGTTTTTATAAATTTAAAACTTGGCTAAAGGTGTAAAAAGGGCTTAATTATACATCTAAATTATATATACACCAACACACATCAATCCTCACCAGAAAAATCCCAAGATTTATATTGTAATCTGACTCCGACAGAGTTAAGGAGAAAGTCACCTACACTTTATGAAACGGTATAACCCATGATTCAACAAAATCTCCCAGCTATGCTCTTTTGGTTGTACACTGAAACAGATGACTCCGAACAAGAACTAATAGACACAAAAGCCATGGGAGGTTTTTTTTGTATAATCAAAAGCTAACTTCTCCACAACAATCGATCTGAAAACACAACTTAATCATAAACTCATGCTTCTGAAACAATAAGTGATTAACTAACTTAACATCACTATAACAAATCCCTAAGATCCCATAACTATTCCCATCACTTACTGGAACCCTAGATTGAATCTAAACTAACATCTCGTTCTACCATCATCGTCTTCATCTTAATCTTGTCACATCAGCCAGGATCTACTTGATTTGAAACCCAATAACGGTTACCATGGTTGCAATTTTGTAGACCTAGGTACGAATTTGTGGAAGAAGAGTTGATACATGAATGATTAGGGGGTTATACCAGTAGGGTTTCTGTCACACCCTGGCTTTGCGGAAGCGTGGTTAATTTGGTGTGACTTCTTAATACCATAGCTTAACCATAACAAGCTATATGAATTTAAAATCATGCAAAGTCATCCATTGAAAATAAAATTGTCAAACATTGTCTAAATGGGTAAACACCCAACAACCATTACTTGTCTTAACAGTACAACCACTACCATAATGCAACATAAATAAACATGGTTCAGAGGCTATGGCTTGTCCAGGAAAGAGCCATAAACCTTGAACCCGGATGACTCTGAATCTAAAATGCAGCGGGAAATCCTGCTAAACCGTGCCAGATCCTTAATTCCCTGAAATACATGTAAGTTGAAAAATCAACAATAATGTTGAGCGAGTTCATGCGAAAATGAGTAAATAAACCTTTATCTTTATCAAAAATCCTGGTATGTAGCAAATAAGGAAAAAGAGATCACCAATGGTTTGCAAGGCCATTGATATGTGTAAATGCAAGTAGGAAGGCTCAAACCTAGCAAATTTATGCGTCGGGAACAAAGTCATCCCAAGGTCCGTTCTGCTGGACCTGGGACTGGGCTCGCTACACCCAAATAGATCTACCGCTCCTGCCCCTCGGTCCTACCCTGAGGATTAATGACCTCAAGTTTCCGCCTACCCATTCACATGATCTAAGTAACCCTCCTTACGCTAACCATACCATGTATAACATATCCATAATCATTGTAACATGTATTTCACCCCCGCAGTTTATAAAACTGAAAACAGTTAAGAGAAAAGGGGGACATGAACTCACAGTGAAGGCGTCACTAAATCAGTAATCCGAATATCCGTGTGCTGCGCAACGACCTACATGTGCTAATTCTATTAGACGGATGGCCGTGCTTTAGCTTCATAGTTGATATTTTTGGGAAACGGTTAGACAACCGCTTCGTGTGTATACTTGGTATTTTACTTTCCTTCCCAAGGATGGGGGATTTAAATACATGTGTATTCATATTATCTCATTAAGTCCCACTTAATATATTTTATTTCTTATTCCAAAATATAATTATTTTTCTCAAAAATAATATATTTTCTTTACATAATTCTTTTCCAAAATAATACGTTGACAACATACGTGTCGATGAATATTTCTGCGTATAGCGTAAGTTACGTTTTAATGATTAGGTGGTAATAGAAATTACCGTTGTAACTTTTATGCTTGTCGTATAAGCGTTTGTATTATTTTGAGTTCGACAAAGTTTGTAAATATTATTTTTACTCTAAAAATAATATTTATACATTTTCACAAAATAATCATAAACAGTGTTGTGAAAAATATATTTATTGAATAAATATTTATCACGTTTATTTTTGTGAAAATCCCACCTCCGAATATTTAATAAAGTCATGGCGAAATATATTTTGTAAATACTTCAAAAATAATTCCAACACTTGTAAATATTCTAAGTGTTAGATTTTTAGAAAATTTCGCCAGAGTTTCCCCTGTAACTGGAGGTGGCCACGCTTTCAAGCGTATCATTTTCTTTTACAAAAACATCTCAACAATTTATCAAATCAACCGAAACAATTTTCCAACATGCTAAACAAGTTTTAACACTTCAAATTGTAGATTATTTTGCGAGGTCGTATTACCACATGAACTTGTAATTTTTCCAAGAGTCGTTTTGTAGATCACTTTATATTAGTGGATCTATTCATATAATAACTTAGTCTTGTAAAAACCCCGTTTTTAGAAACAATCACTCTTCACAACTTCCCGACAACTTTTGTGAAAACTCAATATTTTGTCGGATCTTTTATGTACAAGTGTTTCTACACTTGTAGTTTATAGAAAATCATACTTATTCATATCTTACCCATTTTTATAAAAACGTGATTTTCTCGACACCCGGTCCTACGAATATACCACTTGTACATCCGTAGATCGGCTTGTTTTAGATACTATTTTTCATGTCAAAACATTTTTACACAAGTTCATGTTTCCCGTGTGGTGGAGTTTCACCTTTTAACCCTTGTACACAAGAAACAAGTGTATGTCAAGATACGCGATCCGGACAAAGTCGGGTTAAACGATGATGAGAGCCACCACATCGTAGATCGGGCCATATTAATCAACATATTCAAGTACTACGACTTTTACACGCGTTATGTGCTTTTATCCAACGAAATACACGTTTTTGAAGACTTTAAAGTTTCATTTCGCGGGTTACCGACATTCAACCATCAAAAATCCTTTTAACCACTTTAGACACGATTAATAATGAGTTTTAAACGTTATACCTCTAGCTCGGGGCTAGGGAAGATCTATGGCGAAAACTGAGTGGATAATAGCAAACGGTAGAGGTCCTTCGCGTTCCGTTTGTTCCGAGCTCCGTTGTACGTAACCACCGACACTTGTATACCCTTGGAATGTCAAGACTTGAACCGAAAAACGGATGTGAGGGTGGTGGTGATCTCGGCCGAGAGGAGGGAGAGGGAGAGGGAGAGATGTGAAGGTGAAGTGTGTGTTCTTGAGTGTGTGAGAGATGAGTGAATTTATAGAAAAAGTTGCCTCGTTCTTCGCGTAATCTAATTTAATATAATAAAGGACGTACTCCCCGGGTCCCACTAGTTGGCCGATTTCCTTAGGATGTAATGACATCCGGTTCGTTTTCAATCGTTCAGTTACGGTTCAGTTACGTTAAGTGCATTAAGTTTGAGGTCTAACCCCGTTAGTTGTTTAATGCATTAGGAAGCGGGTGTTAGGGTAATCAGGGACCCTAACTGGCTCAGAAAAATACCAATATTAATTTTGGCAATATTTTTATGTTCTGGGTATTGTCCGGTTGTTCGGTCGGATAGTAATCCGTTAAAGTGCTTAAGATATCCGTTAAGCGTCATAAATAATATTTTTAGCGACACAATTTATTCCGCAAAGTGTCGGGAATAATTCCTCATATTTTGGCACTTTATTACTTAGCTAGAAGCTAGTGTGTTGATAAAAGTGCTGTGTTTTGTGCTTAAAGTTCGTTTTAGGCACATCCAAATCTCTATATCTTATTCCTAGAGACGTAATCATACAACCCTTGTATCCCTACACACACTATGGGTGTAGTAAAATAATTCTGGCTCATTCAGGCCTTTAGAGGCAGTGTTTGCCTGATGCTGGCTATACCAGCAGGTTCACTGTGTATCCGTTTAGTGCTACTGTGCTTTTGTGCATCATGTTTGTCACTAAGGTTCAGTAAATAAGTAATGTAGTGACAGGAAAAATCATAGTATGATGCAGACATGTATAAGTATCCGAAATCAAGTAGCAGTAATCTCAGTCAAGCACAGTAATTAGGCAGCAATTAATAATTAATTAAGTCGTACGGATACCTGGTTTTGTGAGGGTTGTCACATTCTCCCCCCGTTAAATAAATTTCGTCCCGAAATTTTAAATTTTGCTTGTAGAAGCAGGGTCTTCTGGAAATAAATGGGGGTATTTCTCTTTCATTCGGTCTTCACGCTCCCAGGTGAATTCAGGACCATGTCTAGCATTCCAGCGAACTTTGACGAGCTTGACACTGCTCCGGCGGGTCTTGTTAACTTTCCAATCCGTGACCTCAACAGGTTCTTCAACGAAGTGGAGCGTGTCATCAATATGAATCTCGTCGGTAGGAATGGCAACGTTAACTTGAGTTGGACTCCTCTTAAGATTGGATACATGAAATGTATCGTGAACGTTATTCAGCTCGGCAGGTAGATCCAACTTGTATGCTACTGTTCCAATTTTCTTCAAAACCTTGAAAGGACCAATGTAGCGTGGATTCAACTTCCCACGCTTCCCAAAGCGTGCTACACCCTTCCAGGGTGATACCTTCAACAAAACCATATCCCCAACCTCAAACTCTTGAGGTTTCCTTTTCAGATCTGCATAGGTCTTCTGGCGATCACGAGCCGCGCTAATGCGATCTCGGATTTGCGCGATCTTATCTGTAGTTTCCTGAACTACATCGGGACCTACCAATTGTCTATCACCTGCGTCAGACCAACAGAGCGGCGACCTGCACTTGCGTCCATATAAAGCTTCGAATGGCGCGGCACCAATACTGGTGTGGTAGCTGTTGTTGTATGAAAACTCAACCAGGGGTAAATGCTTATCCCAGCTACCGCCTAAATCCATCACACATGCTCTCAGCATGTCTTCCAATGTCTGAATCGTCCGCTCACTTTGGCCGTCGGTCTGCGGGTGAAACGCGGTGCTCATATTCAGCTTCGAACCAAAAGCTTCCTGGAAGGATTGCCATATCCTCGATACGAACCTTCCATCTCTATCAGAAATAATCGAGAGAGGTACTCCATGGCGAGTGACAATTTCTCTCATGTAAATTTCAGCCAATTTGCTTGTATGATCCTTTTCACGGATAGGCAAGAAATGTGCTGACTTCGTCAAGCGATCCACTATCACCCAGATAGTGTCATGGCCCTTAGGCGTTCTTGGCAGCTTTGTAACAAAATCCATGGATATTTCTTCCCACTTCCATTGGGGAATTTTTGGTTGCTGCAGAAGTCCCGAAGGCTTCTGGTATTCCGCCTTAACCTTAGCGCAAGTCAAACATTGGCTCACATAAATAGCAACATCGCCTTTCATCCTAGGCCACCAATAATAATCCTTAAGATCTTGGTACATCTTATCCGCTCCCGGGTGGATAGAGTACCGTGACTTGTGAGCTTCATCAAAAATAACTTCTCTTAAATCACCAAACAAAGGAACCCAAATCCTTTTCTCAAAACATAACGTTCCTTCCTTGTTTGGAACCAATATCTTCTCCATCCCACGGAGATATTCTTTCTCAAGGTTCTCCTCCTTGAGAGCTTCTTTTTGCGCTGCTCGAATGCGTGAGGAAAGATCGGTTTGGATAATCATTTCCATAGCCCTAACCCTTATGGGCTTGATTCTCTCTTTGCGACTTAGGGCATCGGCGACCACATTCGCCTTCCCCGGATGATACTTGATCTCGCAGTCGTAATCGTTCAACAGCTCAACCCATCGCCTTTGCCTCATATTCAACTCCTTCTGGTTGAATATATGCTGGAGGCTTTTGTGATCTGTAAAGATCGTACACTTCGTACCGTAAAGGTAGTGTCTCCAAATCTTCAAAGCAAAAACCACTGCGCCTAGCTCCAAATCATGCGTGGTATAGTTCTTTTCGTGCACTTTCAGTTGGCGTGATGCGTAGGCGATAACCTTTTGACGTTGCATCAACACACAACCCAATCCTTGACGCGATGCGTCGCAGTATACCACAAAATCGTCGGTACCTTCCGGTAGAGCTAAGATTGGCGCGTTGCAAAGCTTATCCTTCAACAACTGAAATGCTTCATCCTGTTTGATTCCCCAATCAAACTTTTTATCCTTTTGCGTGAGGAGCGTCAATGGCTGAGCGATCTTTGAAAAATCCTCAATAAATCTTCGATAATAACCAGCCAAACCCAAGAATTGCCGGATCTCGGTTGGCGTCTTAGGCGCTTCCCAATTCTTGATCGCCTCGATCTTGGTTGGATCCACATGAATTCCACTTTCATTTACCACGTGCCCAAGGAATTGCACGTCTCTCAGCCAAAACTCACACTTAGAGAATTTGGCATACAACTGCTCCTTCTTCAGTAGCTCTAAAATAGTTCTGAGGTGTTGCTCGTGTTCTGCCTTCGTCTTTGAGTAGATCAAGATGTCGTCGATGAACACAATCACGAACTTATCCAGGTACGGCTTACATACTCGGTTCATCAAATCCATGAACACTGCAGGTGCGTTTGTTAAACCAAACGGCATGACAAGGAACTCGTAGTGCCCATAACGAGTTCTGAAGGCTGTCTTCGGGATACTTTCCTCCTGTATCCGGAGCTGATGATATCCAGATCGAAGATCGATCTTTGAGTAGAAACTTGAACCTTGAAGTTGGTCAAACAGATCATCAATCCTTGGCAAAGGATACCTATTCTTGATCGTCAGCTTGTTCAATTCTCTGTAGTCAATGCACATACGGAAACTACCATCCTTCTTCTTGACAAACAAAACTGGAGCTCCCCAAGGCGAGAAGCTTGGTCGGATAAAACCCTTATCTAACAACTCTTGAAGTTGTGTTGATAGCTCTTGCATCTCAGACGGGGCAAGTCTATAAGGTGCCTTAGCCACAGGCGCGGCGCCTGGAACTAAGTCGATGCGAAATTCCACTTGCCTCTGAGGCGGCAAGCCAGGCAAGTCTTCTGGAAAGACTTCCGGATACTCCCTTACGACAGGGATGTCTTCGATCTTCGGCTCAGCAGCCTTCTTATCTACAATGTGTGCTAGAAAAGCAACACATCCTTTCCTCAAACACTTTCTTGCTTTCAGGCAGCTAATAATCCGCAACGGCGTCTCACGCTTCTCTCCATGAACAACAATGGTCTCACCATCGTCGGTCGGAATACGGACAATCTTCTCGTGACAAACAATCTCCGCCTTGTTACTTGCTAACCAATCCATCCCTACTACCACGTCGAAGCTTCCTAACTGGACTGGTAGTAGATCGAGAGCAAACTCACGCTCTCCTAACTCGATTACGCAACCTCTAATCACTTCATTGGCTTCTACTAACTTCCCATTGGCTAGCTCGATCGAATAAGGAATATCTAACTTACTAGCGGCTAAACCAAGCATGTTCTTAAATTCTAGCGATACGAAGCTATAATCGGCACCAGTATCAAACAAAACAGACGCATAGCGTTGGTTTACAGGGAACGTACCAGTAACGACATTGGGATCCTGGCGCGCTTCCCTGGCCTCCATGTTGAAAACTCTTCCACGAGCTTGGGTCAATTCCGGGCAGTTCCTCTTGAAGTGCCCTTGATCTCCACAATTAAAACATCCGGGCCTCTGCCCGTTTCCACCATTGTTCCCAGCCTGGTGGTTTCCCTGGTTTCGGTTCACGGTGCCTGCTTGGTTAGCACGGTTTCCATTTCCTCCTTGATTTCCTTGTGGGCGGTTCCCATTACCACCACGGGTATTTCTATTTCCATTTCCTCCCTGACCTCCCCGGCCAGCATTTGCCCAACAAGTCTCCTTCAGGTGGCCAACCTTTCCACATGCTTCACAAACTTTCAACCCACAACGACCGGAGTGATGTTTTTGACATGAGTTGCACTTGGGCTGTGCACCCATGTATCCCCTGCTCTTCTTTCCACCACCAACTGAATCTTGAGCTGGTGCATTTGCTTCTCCCTTCTTGACCACCGTCCCGGTGCTTTGCTTGAAACTTGAAAACTTCCGTTTATTACCACTAGATGACTCCACATGAGTCTCCTTTTTCTTGGGTTCAATCTCATCGAACTTGTTTAACCGAATCGCTTCTTCAGTTAAAGCCACACTCAGATCGATGGCTTCTGTGATGGTTGCGGGTTTGGAAGAAGTCACCATACTGATTATCTGAGGAGCCAATCCCCAGATGAAGCGCTCAACCCTCTTAAACTCGGGTGTTACCATATAAGGAACCACGTGAGACAGATCGTGGAATCTCTGAACATATTCCGCTATCTTCGGCCCTTCCATCTTTAAGTGCCAAAACTCAGTTTCAAGCTTTTGAATCTCCGCGCGAGAGCAGTACTTCCTTCGCATAAGCTCTTTCAATTCGGCCCAAGACAGGGCGTAGGCGGCAGCTTCGCCTAGAGTTTGCACTTGAAGGTTCCACCAAGATAGGGCTCCATCTAGAAACAGCCCTGAAATGTAAGTGACCTGCTGGTCGATCGCACATTTGCTCATACGAATGGTGGAATCAGTCTTCTCTGCCCAACGAACGAAGGCTACAGCACCACCCGTGCCGTCGAAGTTTGTGGGCTTACAATCCAGAAACTGCTTGAAGGTGCACCCTGCACATTCGTTTCAATATAGGGACTGTATTAGCAATTGTTACAGGAATCCGATTAGACCATGGTACGTCGTAAAGACTTAGGGTTACCATGAGTGGGATTCTGGTTGCCATTGCCATTGGAGCTACTCCAGCTGGGTCCTCCCTGCGATGCAGCATACTGAGCAATCGCGGCAGCAATGATTCCTTGCAGTTCTTCTTGAGTCGTGGGCATCGGCTGCGGTTGACGTCTTGGTGCCATTTTCTAAAGTTGCGTACGTCGATTAGGCCATAGAAATCATACGTATATAGTAATAGTAATAGCATATAACATCTCATGTTATCAATATATCACACACAACATCCCATGTCCAACATCCCATGTCTAAATATAAAAATAATCAATCAAGTAAATCAGATATGATGAGAATGCGGCGATTGCATATATATCAAGACCATAAGCATAGTAAGTGTGTTAGTACATCCATCAATCACATAGGGGTTACATCACCCCTGTACAAAATACATCATATCAGTGTTACATACAAACAATACATCACATGTATCAACAAAAATCTGTATGGTCAAATGGTCTTCAAAAGCTGTGCATAACAATCGCGGCTGTCTCACCGGTGTCTACCCTGGTATCGTCGATGATCTCTAGAATGGTGGTGGTGGTGGAGGATAATGTAGGAGGCGAAAGAGAAGCCAATCCTCCTCCAAGGCCTGCTGGGTGCGGATCACGGATGCAATCTGCTGCTCTAGGATCGAAAGTCGAGCAACAATGTCAGGAGGAAATGATCGAAATGGCTGAGCAGATGAGGATGACGGACCAAGATATGGACCAAAAGACAACTGAGCTCTCTCGAGCTCCTGCAAACGCTGAGAATGGGAATCATGCTGGTGTACAAATGACATCAAAAGATCCTCAATAGTATGGCCCAAATGAAATGGGTGGTATGGATCTGTGGGTGGCATGGGTGAGGAAGAGGACCAAAGTAATGGCGTGCTGGTAAGATCGATAGGTGCAACAGAAGATGGGATGGATGCTATCTGAGGCATGACAGGTAATGGCATCGGTACATGGCCAAATGGATGGGCGGAAGAGCCCTCTCCAGGCCCCGCTGGAGGTATGACAGAAGGAATCTGAAACGAGAACTCAGGATGGTGAGCATCCATGCGGTGAGGAGGAAGCGGCGGAACATCCTCGTCAGCCGGTATCCAACCGTGCTGAGCCTCCTCGTCAGGGGGATCCATGTGCTCTGCAAACAGAGCATGCTCGGGCTCAATAGGTAAGGGATCAACAGGAGCTAAAACAGGATCAACGTGAGCAACAGCAGGATCAACGTGAGCAACAACAGGATCAATATGATCGACATGAGGGTCAACTGGAATGTCAGCGATCAGAGGGTCAACAAGAGGATCAACAACATGGTCAGCATCTAACAAAGGAATATCATCAACAGGAACATCGCCAAGTGGCTGACCTGCCAAAATAGGATCAACAGGAACATCAGCATGTGCCAAACCATGCTCATGTGCGGGATCGAAAGCAGCGGCCTGCTCTGGAGCTACTGCAGGCTCTGGATCGTCAAACGCCATATCGAAGTCAAAGTCCGGATCGATAGGATCAAAAGGGTCGGCAGGGTCAACGGGGTCCTCTACAGGCTGGTCCATATGAACGAACTCAATATCACGGTCTGGATCGAATCCAGGAGGAAATACAGGGTCAGAATCCTCGATATCGTCATGCTCAAAAACAAAGCTCGGCATAGGGGCGGCAGATGACGCCTGGTCAGGATCCGAGTCATGAACGAAAAGCTGCGTGCTCGCCACATGTGATGGGGCAGATGCCACAGACTCAAAGGAGTCTGGAGCTGGAGAATGAACAGGCGAGTCTCCGGCAGGAGCACCGGCGATCATCAAAAGACCGCCAGCGGGCAAAAGAGCTGGGTCAGGAACCTCGTCCTCGTATAGCTCATCATCGAAAAGATCAATATCGTCACCAGCCTCGGCATCAAGCATAAGCTCATAAGCTGGGTAGGATGCAAGAGGAATCGGGGCGGGAATCACAGCGAGAGGAAGATCCGCAGCAGGACCACCAACGATGGGCTCATCAACGCCGTCAGGTAGTGCGAACGGCTGAAAGTCGTCGTCGTCTGTACTAGTATAATCCGAGGTGTGCACCTCGTGCTCTGATGACATACTCTCGTCTGACTCCATGGGTCGGGGTCCAGTAGTGTCCGAATCTCCTGTATCTGAGGTATCCATGAGTCTGTAATACAATCACAAGTATGCACAAATATCAGCAAATCAGGTAATCACACAAGTTACCACATAATAATCACATATTCCTCCTAGTCCCACTAGCCTCCCAGCCTCCCAGACTGTCCTTCCTAGTCCCACTAGCCAATTTTCCCAGCCTCCCAGACTGACTCCCTAGTCCCACTAGCCAATTCTCCCAGCCTCCCAGACTGACTCCCTAGTCCCACTAGACAACTACCTCGATCGATTGGATCGAGCCTCGACCTCCCAGACCGAGCCTCAGCCTCCCAGACTGAGCCTAATATAAAAATATGCTCAACATTTGTTTATAAAAAGTTTTGGATCTGGACTTAAGTGGTATGCAGAAAAACATTTTCGTGAGAGCCCTAGTGATCATAGTCTAGACTCAAAATGAACCCTAGTTCGCTATGATCAGAGCTCTGATACCAAGCTGTCACACCCTGGCTTTGCGGAAGCGTGGTTAATTTGGTGTGACTTCTTAATACCATAGCTTAACCATAACAAGCTATATGAATTTAAAATCATGCAAAGTCATCCATTGAAAATAAAATTGTCAAACATTGTCTAAATGGGTAAACACCCAACAACCATTACTTGTCTTAACAGTACAACCACTACCATAATGCAACATAAATAAACATGGTTCAGAGGCTATGGCTTGTCCAGGAAAGAGCCATAAACCTTGAACCCGGATGACTCTGAATCTAAAATGCAGCGGGAAATCCTGCTAAACCGTGCCAGATCCTTAATTCCCTGAAATACATGTAAGTTGAAAAATCAACAATAATGTTGAGCGAGTTCATGCGAAAATGAGTAAATAAACCTTTATCTTTATCAAAAATCCTGGTATGTAGCAAATAAGGAAAAAGAGATCACCAATGGTTTGCAAGGCCATTGATATGTGTAAATGCAAGTAGGAAGGCTCAAACCTAGCAAATTTATGCGTCGGGAACAAAGTCATCCCAAGGTCCGTTCTGCTGGACCTGGGACTGGGCTCGCTACACCCAAATAGATCTACCGCTCCTGCCCCTCGGTCCTACCCTGAGGATTAATGACCTCAAGTTTCCGCCTACCCATTCACATGATCTAAGTAACCCTCCTTACGCTAACCATACCATGTATAACATATCCATAATCATTGTAACATGTATTTCACCCCCGCAGTTTATAAAACTGAAAACAGTTAAGAGAAAAGGGGGACATGAACTCACAGTGAAGGCGTCACTAAATCAGTAATCCGAATATCCGTGTGCTGCGCAACGACCTACATGTGCTAATTCTATTAGACGGATGGCCGTGCTTTAGCTTCATAGTTGATATTTTTGGGAAACGGTTAGACAACCGCTTCGTGTGTATACTTGGTATTTTACTTTCCTTCCCAAGGATGGGGGATTTAAATACATGTGTATTCATATTATCTCATTAAGTCCCACTTAATATATTTTATTTCTTATTCCAAAATATAATTATTTTTCTCAAAAATAATATATTTTCTTTACATAATTCTTTTCCAAAATAATACGTTGACAACATACGTGTCGATGAATATTTCTGCGTATAGCGTAAGTTACGTTTTAATGATTAGGTGGTAATAGAAATTACCGTTGTAACTTTTATGCTTGTCGTATAAGCGTTTGTATTATTTTGAGTTCGACAAAGTTTGTAAATATTATTTTTACTCTAAAAATAATATTTATACATTTTCACAAAATAATCATAAACAGTGTTGTGAAAAATATATTTATTGAATAAATATTTATCACGTTTATTTTTGTGAAAATCCCACCTCCGAATATTTAATAAAGTCATGGCGAAATATATTTTGTAAATACTTCAAAAATAATTCCAACACTTGTAAATATTCTAAGTGTTAGATTTTTAGAAAATTTCGCCAGAGTTTCCCCTGTAACTGGAGGTGGCCACGCTTTCAAGCGTATCATTTTCTTTTACAAAAACATCTCAACAATTTATCAAATCAACCGAAACAATTTTCCAACATGCTAAACAAGTTTTAACACTTCAAATTGTAGATTATTTTGCGAGGTCGTATTACCACATGAACTTGTAATTTTTCCAAGAGTCGTTTTGTAGATCACTTTATATTAGTGGATCTATTCATATAATAACTTAGTCTTGTAAAAACCCCGTTTTTAGAAACAATCACTCTTCACAACTTCCCGACAACTTTTGTGAAAACTCAATATTTTGTCGGATCTTTTATGTACAAGTGTTTCTACACTTGTAGTTTATAGAAAATCATACTTATTCATATCTTACCCATTTTTATAAAAACGTGATTTTCTCGACACCCGGTCCTACGAATATACCACTTGTACATCCGTAGATCGGCTTGTTTTAGATACTATTTTTCATGTCAAAACATTTTTACACAAGTTCATGTTTCCCGTGTGGTGGAGTTTCACCTTTTAACCCTTGTACACAAGAAACAAGTGTATGTCAAGATACGCGATCCGGACAAAGTCGGGTTAAACGATGATGAGAGCCACCACATCGTAGATCGGGCCATATTAATCAACATATTCAAGTACTACGACTTTTACACGCGTTATGTGCTTTTATCCAACGAAATACACGTTTTTGAAGACTTTAAAGTTTCATTTCGCGGGTTACCGACATTCAACCATCAAAAATCCTTTTAACCACTTTAGACACGATTAATAATGAGTTTTAAACGTTATACCTCTAGCTCGGGGCTAGGGAAGATCTATGGCGAAAACTGAGTGGATAATAGCAAACGGTAGAGGTCCTTCGCGTTCCGTTTGTTCCGAGCTCCGTTGTACGTAACCACCGACACTTGTATACCCTTGGAATGTCAAGACTTGAACCGAAAAACGGATGTGAGGGTGGTGGTGATCTCGGCCGAGAGGAGGGAGAGGGAGAGGGAGAGATGTGAAGGTGAAGTGTGTGTTCTTGAGTGTGTGAGAGATGAGTGAATTTATAGAAAAAGTTGCCTCGTTCTTCGCGTAATCTAATTTAATATAATAAAGGACGTACTCCCCGGGTCCCACTAGTTGGCCGATTTCCTTAGGATGTAATGACATCCGGTTCGTTTTCAATCGTTCAGTTACGGTTCAGTTACGTTAAGTGCATTAAGTTTGAGGTCTAACCCCGTTAGTTGTTTAATGCATTAGGAAGCGGGTGTTAGGGTAATCAGGGACCCTAACTGGCTCAGAAAAATACCAATATTAATTTTGGCAATATTTTTATGTTCTGGGTATTGTCCGGTTGTTCGGTCGGATAGTAATCCGTTAAAGTGCTTAAGATATCCGTTAAGCGTCATAAATAATATTTTTAGCGACACAATTTATTCCGCAAAGTGTCGGGAATAATTCCTCATATTTTGGCACTTTATTACTTAGCTAGAAGCTAGTGTGTTGATAAAAGTGCTGTGTTTTGTGCTTAAAGTTCGTTTTAGGCACATCCAAATCTCTATATCTTATTCCTAGAGACGTAATCATACAACCCTTGTATCCCTACACACACTATGGGTGTAGTAAAATAATTCTGGCTCATTCAGGCCTTTAGAGGCAGTGTTTGCCTGATGCTGGCTATACCAGCAGGTTCACTGTGTATCCGTTTAGTGCTACTGTGCTTTTGTGCATCATGTTTGTCACTAAGGTTCAGTAAATAAGTAATGTAGTGACAGGAAAAATCATAGTATGATGCAGACATGTATAAGTATCCGAAATCAAGTAGCAGTAATCTCAGTCAAGCACAGTAATTAGGCAGCAATTAATAATTAATTAAGTCGTACGGATACCTGGTTTTGTGAGGGTTGTCACAGTTTCTAATGGTTAGGGTTTTGTGGTTTCTAGTGGTGATGGTTGCGAAGATGATGGCCATTTCGGCAGTGGAGGTTGTGAAGATGGGGGTGGTGGTTGCGAATATAGGGGTGGTTCTCATGGTTACCAAAGGTTGGGGAGGTGGTGGTCCGTCGTCGGGAGGTGGTGGTCCGTCGTCTGGTGGTGGTCGGATGATGGTAGTGGTGAAGAAAAGCTAGATATAGATAGGGAATTTGTGACACCTCGCGAAAACACTTAGCTTATTCAGTAAACGCATGCTAAATTTCGGGACGAAATTTCTTTAACTTGGGGATAATGTGACAACTCGAACTTACAACCTCGTGTCATTTCCTTTACGTTTTACTGTACGCTGTAATTATGAGTATTTAATAAAGTGTTTGAATATTTGGGTGGTTATAAGAATTTATATTATGTGTTAGATTAATAAATACTAATATCATATGTTTAAATCCAGTCGCACACCTCAACCTATATGTGTATATTAAATATTACAAAAAAAAACCAAATCCAGCCGCACATGGGAAATAATGGTGTGCAGCCGCACACTTCGAGTGCCCTCACACACACTCCACTGTGCGGTCAACATTCTAGCCGCACACACACTGATTCATCCATGACCGCACACCACCCTTTTTAATTGGGCCCGACCAGCAAAGGCCTAAAAAGGAAAGATTGGACCGCACACTTAAGGTATGCAGCCATTGTAACAACCCGACTTTTCGGATTGTTACCTGCTTCGATTTGTAACCGTCTTGTACTCTGAGATTCAATATAAATAAAGGGTTTGTACATCTGTCGACTTCATCTTGTATCGAGTGTAACAACTCTCATTAAAATTTATAATTAGAATGATAATTAGTCAATAAGGAAACCCTAATTGAGACACCCAAGTAATTCCGCACTAACCCTAAAATTTTCAGAACAATCAGAATTAGGATCAGGGCCCCTAAAACTCAGGGGGGGGGTAAACCCTAATTGATAATTATCAACAAAATCCGTTGTCACAATTGAAATTCGAATTTTTGATGATTCATGCAAGCTAGTCCCGTTTCCAGCTAGTCTAGGTAAATAGACTGCACCCTTTACGGACCGTAAAGGAAAATGCCTTACGGACCGTAAGCATATGTGCTTCCCTTACGGACCGTAAGGGTTGAAGCATACGGTCCGTAAGCGAGGCTATTTTCTGGCTATAAATAGCCGACCTTGGGACTTGAAATTAGAAATGAAAACGACGTTCAATTGCTGTCTGTACGTCGAATTAACACCAAAATACTACAATTAAACACACACACTGCACTCGAATCGCTGCCGCAAAACAGGGTAATTACTCGATCGCTATTACGATTCATTTTCCGAGATCAATATATCCAAAGAATGTTTAAGTGCCGCCCACATTAGGGTTATACTTTGTCGTTCGTCGTTAAATCGATGAATGTTTAAGTATTGCACTTTATCGTTCATTGTGAGAATTTGATCTCGTGAGTTATCGTGACTGCTGTATTGATCACTAACCCAGTTTTGTGTGCATTATTATTACTATTAGGTTAATGAGGCTAAATCATATTCTGTCCGTATTAAATCTGCAATGTGAGTCATTCTCTTTTTATCAATTGTTTTACAATACTCCAAATTATTTTCAGAATTATAATTACAGTGATTAAGTTGATGTAATCACCAAATTACAGCCAGTATGTGGGGTATTGTGCACATTACTATAGTTTAAATCATTTTAGGTGGGCGAACCTAATTTTAATTGATTTACGTCATTCATTGGGGCAGCCAATGGTGATATGACCACTGTCACAGATCCGGTCGAGTGACAAATACTGTGGGTAGTTGGTTGATATCAGAAACATGCGTAAAAGATCTTAACACTGTGAATAATAATAAATGTGTCATTTTCAGTAAAATGAATGTTTCACTCAGTATTTCCCCGCTGACAAAACCTTTTTCAAACCTGTTTCAGGTGATCTACTGTAATTCAGGAAAAGTGCCGAGAAGCATTTCAAGCTTACAACAGTGGCTCAATATAAAATAAAGAAATATGTTTTGAAATAAAGATTGTCAGAAAAATCTTATTATTGTAAATTATCGGGGTTTTGTCCCGAATTGTGAAATAAAATAATCGGGAAAAGTTTTTAGCTTTAAAACGATCCTGATGTTAAAATTCCGCTGCTAAACTCAATTAAATAAATATCACGGGATTTCTGTCCCGCGGCTCCTGAAATGGGTTAAACCGGGTCAGGGGCCGTGACAGAAATAAGGTGGTATCAGAGCCACTGAGTTAAGCTAATTAAGTATTTGATAGATACTTAATTTTTCCTGATTAACTATTATGTGATTATGTGTTTTATTAAATTGACTATTTGTTAGTTACAGTATGGGTAAGCAAAAGCTGCAAGATATCTATCTTAAATTAGATAGGTCAGTTTATGAAGAGGGAAGTTCATCCAAAACTAAATTTTCAAAGCTTCCTACAATTCCTGAAGAAGGAATATTTGTGCGGAAAGCACAATATGAGAAACCGCTTTCTCCTAGAAAAAGGAGTATGATTATTAAGAAAAGTAAAGAGCAAATCCGAGAAAAGAGGATTAAAAAGGAAACCTAGGAGTTAATCAATAAATCACCTTGGGAAGATAAGCTAAATGAGAAATGGGCAAATTTGTATATGCTAGCCACTGTAGCAGAACATGCAAATCTTTAAATACCCTAAGTCTAGTAATAACACTTCTCAGTAAATAAATAAATAAATCTGAGTGTGTTCTTTTCTGTTATTTTGTACAAATAGTGTGCAATAAAACTTCGATGTTTATTTGTTAAACTTTGTTCCAAAGTTTTAACCTAGCATTTCTGTGCATTTTACATATATGCTACACAACATGAGCGAGATATCTGAAGCTTTTCAGAACCTCAATCTTTACCCAGTGAATATAGAGGTTTCCCAAGAGTTTACTGGATACTTTGCTGATGTGGACCAACCTGTAGAATTCCATGCTCCACCTTTGACAAAGCCAAAACGAAAGAAAAAGAAGAATTACGTGTGGGGACATCGTATCCGTAGGAAAAAGCCAGTTCCGAAACTTCCTAAAATAAACAATCCTTTAGAAATAGCAAAAGAAACTGGTAAACAGCCGGAAATGGAAATTGAAGTCGAGAAAGATTCTAGGCAAATGGAGATACAGTTTGAGGAATATTCTAAAGATATAGAAATGGAAGTAGGACAAGGTTTTAGACCAACTCAGATAGAAATCGGAGAGAGCTCCAATCAAAACCAAAACCAGGGAATAACTTTTCAGGATGAAATAGATTTTCTATTGGCAAACTGTGAAACTATTCAGCCTGTCAATACAAATGTTTTTACCTATCCTAGTGAAAATCCACTCCCTATGAATTTTACACCAGCAATCCCAGAACCAATAGTCCACGTTCAACCTATAGAAATGGAAGAATGGTGGACAAATGATTGGCAATTTCAAAATATTGTCAACGACCCTTATTCCTTCCTTCCGCAATTCGATCCAGAACCCCTACCTAATCCACCAATGAGCACTGAGAATATGGCTGAACTTCGCCATTTCGGTGAAGAGTTGATGGATGCAGGGAATAGAATCAGGGAAATAGGGGGACAGATTGCTTGGAAGTATGATGAAAGGGAAATGCGTTTTTAGAACACAAATGGCGAGGGATAGGAGGATGGTAAAACTATAGTTGTATAATAGTAAAAGTAAATAGCAAAATCAGTCTGTAACATAACAAATAAAACATTGTAAAATATTGGTGTGTATTGATGCATACTATAACTAATATAAAATCGATAGTTTTGACTTTACGTGCATTATGAATTTTCTAAATTGTTTGTGTATAAATTGCTATTTATCAAGATACTAATTAATATATATTATCAGATGGCTAATAGTGGTAATGAACCGGTAAATGAAGCTAATCAGTCAGAGCAACATCCAGGGGATCAATATATGACTAGACAAGATATTGAAAATATTGTTGCTCAAGGGATAGCTAATGCTATTCCAGCATTTATTGCTGCTGTGAAAAATCCAGTCGAAACGCAACATATTATTCCTAGTAAACATACTATTGAGGATAACTTCAGTAATAGTATAAACGGGGGTAATAATTATGCTAATCATGATAATGAATCCCAGCACATGCCGCTCCCTAAGAAACGAAAGGCTGCAGCACCTGGTTGCACTTTCAAGGAATTTCTTGCTTGTAAACCCACTGAATTTGCAGGCAACAAAAGGGCAACAGCATCGCTGCGTTGGTTCGAGAAAACCGAAGCAGTAATTGCAATAAGTAAGTGTGCCAAAGATGATCAGGTCATGTACGCATCGAATCTGTTTAAAGAAGGAGCACTCGAATGGTGGAACACTGTGTTACAAGCTAAAGGAAGAAATAGGGCTTATGATATGACTTGGGAAGAATTCAAGAATCTGGTAGAAAGAAAATTCTGTCCTGAGTATGAAAAGGAACAAATGGCAAATAAGTTCCTAAACCATCGGATGTTAGGTGTGGATTGTCATGGTTATACTTCGACATTCTTCGAATATGCTAGAGTGGTACCTAACCTGGCTTCGCCAGAACCGGTACTCATTTCTCGCTATATTTGGGGATTAATTAGCGAAATTCAAAATATCGTTAAGGCTGCGAGACCTCGCACTATTGACGATGCAGTAGAATTAGCTAACACCCTAACTGATGAACTGATACGCACAAGGGATGAAGATAGGAAAAAGGAACTAGCTCAGAAAATTACCCAAGGATTTAGGATGGGTAATAGTAGTAATTTCAAGAAGAGAGGAACAGGGCAATCTTCAACTGTGCCATTCTGCAAAATTTGCCGGAAGAACCATTTTGGAAAATGTAATAGAATTTGCAACTTTTGCAAGACAACAGGACATCGTGAAGAAAACTGTAGAAAAAAGATCCATAATTTGTTACAATTGTGGAGAAGCTGGACATTTCAAAACAGAATGTCCTAAGTTAGCCAACCCAGTAGATAACAAACCCAAAGCGACCGAAGGAGCTACTAAAAAGAATGCCAGAGCATTCCAGCTAACTACTCAAGAAGCAGAGCTCATTCCGGATGTCATCGCCGGTACGTTTCTAGTTCACAACGTTTATGCAAAAGTATTATTTGACTCTGGTGCAAACCAAAGTTTTATAAATACTTCATTCTGTCAGGTTCTTAAGTTACCCTTAACTACCGTTAGGCAGATTTTTACAGTCGAAACCGCAGATGGGAATTCAGTAAAAATCAATCAGGTTTTGCAAAAAGTAGAAATAGAACTCTCAGGTCATAAGTTTGTTGCAAACCTATTGCCTATGAAATTAGCTGAGTTCTATGTTGTGTTAGGAATGGATTGGTTAATAGCCAACCATGCTCAAATCATTTGTGATAGAAACTCTATAGAAATTCAAGCACCTACTGGAGAGGTAATTAAGATTTCAGGAGACAAACCTCGGAAGCCACTGAAGTTCATATCAGTAATGAAAGTTGCTAATTATGAAGGAAACAAGGAATAGTATATATGATTTTAGTAATCATTTGTACTAAGGGTAAGGAACTTAAGGAAATTCCTGTAGTCTCAGAATACCCAGATGTATTTCTGGAAGATTTACCTGGGTTACCACCAGATAGGGAGGTAGAATTTAGGATTCATCTAATTCCAGGAACTACACCGATAGCCAAGGCACCCTATCGATTAGCTCCTACCGAAATGTTAGAATTAAAGAAGCAATTAGATGAATTACTAAGTAAAGGATTTATACAACCTAGTTCATCCCCTTGGGGTGCACCAGTGTTGTTTGTGAAAAAGAAAGATGGATCGATGAGAATGTGTATCGATTATAGAGAATTGAATAAGGTTACAATTAAGAATCGATACCCATTACCTAGGATTGATGATCTTTTCGATCAATTACAAGGCGCTAAATATTTTTCTAAGATAGATTTGCGCTCCGGATATCATCAATTAAAGGTTCAAGAAGAAGACATACCTAAAACTGCTTTTAGAACTAGGTATGGACATTATGAGTTTACAGTCATGCCCTTTGGATTAACTAATGCACCTGCAGCATTTATGGACATGATGAACAGGATCTGTAAACCATATTTGGATAAATTTGTAATTGTTTTCATAGACGATATACTTATTTATTCAAAAAGTCAGGTCGAACATTGTCAGCACTTGCATGCACTCTTAACTTTGTTAAGAAAAGAAAAGTTGTATGCCAAATTCTCAAAGTGTGAATTTTGGCTACAAGAAGTGCAATTCTTAGGACACATGGTGAATCACGAAGGTATTCACGTAGATCCTGCTAAGATAGAAGCAATTACCAATTGGAAGGTTCCACAAACTGCAATGGAAATTAGAAGTTTTATAGGTTTAGCCGGGTATTATAGACGGTTTATTAAGGATTTTTCCAAAATAGCTGTACCATTAACTAAGCTAACCTGTAAAGCCACTAAGTTTGAATGGGGACCTAAACAAGAAGAAGCCTTCAGAATCTTAAAGCAGAAATTAACCAAAGCTCCAATCTTAGCCTTACCAGAAGGAACATAAGATTTTGAGGTATATTGTGATGCTTCAAAATTAGGATACGGATGTGTGTTGATGCAACGTAAGAAGGTAATTGCGTATGCTTCCAGACAATTGAAGAAGCACGAGGAAAACTATACGACTCATGATTTAGAATTAGGAGCTATAGTTTTTGCCCTTAAGATATGGATACATTATCTGTATGGAAGTAAGTTTACTGTTTATACAGATCATAAGAGTTTAAGGTATATATTTGGGCAAAAAGAGTTAAACATGAGGCAAAGAAGATGGATGGAAATCCTGAGTGATTACGACTGTGATATTCAATATCACGAAGGAAAGGCAAACGTAGTCGCAGACGCCTTAAGTCGTAAGTATCATGAGAAGCAAAGGCGAGTCCGTGCCCTTAGAATAAATCTACAAGTAGATTTAATGGAACAATTGAAAGAAATTCATGAAACGGCAATCAAGGACGATGCCGAAGGAATGAAAGGTTACCTAAAAGAATTGGAACAAGGAAATGATGGAATTTGGAAATTCCACAAAAGCAGAATTTGGGTACCTAAACAGGGAAATTTAAGGTCAAAGATTTTAGACGAAGCTCATAAATCTAGGTATACTATATATCCGGGAAACAATAAGATGTACCAAGATTTAAGAAAGAATTTTTGGTGGATAGGAATGAAAAAGGATATAGCCGAATACGTATCTAAGTGTTTAACCAGTTCACAAGTTAAAGCCGAACATCAGAAACCCTCAGGTCTACTACAACAGTTAGAAATGCCTGTATGGAAATGGGAACTCATAACAATGGACTTTGTTACTAAGTTACCCAAAACTAGAAAAGGTAATGATGCCATTTGGGTAATCGTGGACCGATTAACCAAATCCGCTCATTTTCTACCAATAAAGGAAACCTTCAGCATGGAAAGGTTAGCCAAGCTGTACGTAGATGAAATAGTATCCTTACATGGAGTTCCACTCTCCATTGTATCGGATAGAGATAGTCGTTTCACTTCCCATTTCTGGACAAGTTTCCAAGAATCAATGGGAACCCGACTCAATTTAAGTACTGCATATCATCCACAAACAGACGGACAAAGTGAAAGGACGATCCAAACTCTAGAAGACATGCTCCGAGCATGTATAATTGACTTTGGTGGTAATTGGGATAACCATTTACCATTAATCGAATTCTCCTATAATAATAGTTATCACTCAAGCATTGAAGCCGCTCCATTCGAAGCACTGTATGGACGCAAGTGCAGAAATAAGGGACCACCTTATTTCTGTCACGGCCCCCGACCCGGTTTAACCCGTTTCAGGAGCCGCGGGACAGAAATCCCGTGATATTTATTTAATTGAGTTTAGCAGCGGAATTTTAACATCAGGATCGTTTTAAAGCTAAAAACTTTTCCCGGTTATTTTATTTCACAATTCGGGACAAAACCCCGATAATTTACAATAATAAGATTTTTCTGACAATCTTTATTTCAAAACATATTTCTTTATTTTATATTGAGCCATTATTGTAAGCTTGAAATGCTTCTCGGCACTTTTCCTGAATTACAGTAGATCACCTGAAACAGGTTTGAAAAAGGTTTTGTCAGCGGGGAAATACTGAGTGAATCATTCATTTTACTGAAAATGACACATTTATTATTATTCACAGTGTTAAGATCTTTTACGCATGTTTCTGATATCAACCAACTACCCACAGTACTTGTCACTCGACCGGATCTGTGACAGTGGTCATATCACCATTGGCTGCCCCAATGAATGACGTAAATCAATTAAAATTAGGTTCGCCCACCTAAAATGATTTAAACTGTAGTAATGTGCACAATACCCCACATACTGGCTGTAATTTGGTGATTACATCAACTTAATCACTGTAATTATAATTCTGAAAATAATTTGGAGTATTGTAAAACAATTGATAAAAAGAGAATGACTCACATTGCAGATTTAATACGGACAGAATATGATTTAGCCTCGTTAACCTAATAGTAATAATAATGCACACAAAACTGGGTTAGTGATCAATACAGCAGTCACGATAACTCACGAGATCAAATTCTCACAATGAACGACAAAGTGCAATACTTAAACATTCATCGATTTAACGACGAATGACAAAGTATAACCCTAATGTGGGCGGCACTTAAACATTCTTTGGATATATTGATCTCGGAAAATGAATCGTAATAGCGATCGAGTAATTACCCTGTTTTGCGGCAGCGATTCGAGTGCAGTGTGTGTGTTTAATTGTAGTATTTTGGTGTTAATTCGACGTACAGATAGCAATTGAACGTCGTTTTCATTTATAATTTCAAGTCCCAAGGTCGGCTATTTATAGCCAGAAAATAGCCTCGCTTACGGACCGTATGCTTCAACCCTTAGGTCCGTAAGGGAAGCACATATGCTTACGGTCCGTAAGGCATTTTCCTTTACGGTCCGTAAAGGGTGCAGTCTATTTACCTAGACTAGCTGGAAACGGGACTAGCTTGCATGAATCATCAAAAATTCGAATTTCAATTGTGACAACGGATTTTGTTGATAATTATCAATTAGGGTTTACCCCCCCTGAGTTTTAGGGGCCCTGATCCTAATTCTGATTGTTCTGAAAATTTTAGGGTTAGTGCGGAATTACTTGGGTGTCTGAATTAGGCTTTCCTTATTGACTAATTATCATTCTAATTATAAATTTTAATGAGAGTTGTTACATCGAGTCTTAGACTTAGAATGTTAGATCAGGGCACGTTGTATGGAAAAATAGGAGAATGTATGTGTATTAGAAGCTAATTTCGCTCATACGTACATAGCTAGTGATTTCGCTCATAGTGACTTGTGTCACTTCAGGCGAAATCAGCTTATAGCTGATTTCGCTCATATGGTCCCATGTCACTTTGGGCGAAACCCTGTCACCTATATATACCCCATGGGCGAAATCAGTTGTAGAGATCTGGTTTTCCGGTAACGAACTGCTGCCGAAGTGCCATTTGACCTGTAATCAGTGTGAAATCAATATACAAGGCAAGATTTAGTAGAACAAGCTGTTTTTCGTGTCCGTTTCTTGTTATTCCGCACCTGAAACGGATTAGAACACCTCCGATTGACTCGTTCGGGTCAACACGCGATCCTACAAGTGGTATCAGAGCTCAGGACGAGGAGTTCTTGCCATTACAGCTTCATTCTCTGTATTCTACATCTTCTTTTATCGGTTCAGGAAGATTTCACGGTTAAAATCGGACCAAATTTTCACAGACTGCTAGAAATTGAACATAGACAAACCCTTGAAAGTTTGAGATTGAAATTCAAAGTAAAAATGGACCAAATTGACTTCCGATTGATTTCGCTCGAGTGTACAGTTTGTGATTTCGCTCGTAATAGTCTGATTTCGCCCCAAAGACCACTTGATTTCGCTCCTAGGTCCATCAGATTTCGCTCCAGGGTGCCTAATCTCTTGATTTCGCTTTTGTGATCATCCTGATTTCGCCCCAGAAGACTTGATTTCGCTCCAGAAGACCTGATTTCGCTCCAATGTCACCTGATTTCGCTCCAATGTCATCTTATTTCGCCCCAAAGCCCTGATTTCGCCCCAGCAGACCTAATTTCGCTCCAGATAACCTGTGATTACATCCTTAGTTGCTATTTCGCTCATAATTGATTGTTATTGAAAAACGTGTTATCGAACCATGGCTGAAGAGTTTTACAATGCTTTTGCAACACCGGTTGCACATGTCACTGCTGCTGAGACTATATACAGTGAGAATGAGATAGGTACTCATCAGAAACCACCAAAGTTGATGTATATTGTGGATTTTCAGGGATGGAAAAACCGGTTTGAGAATTGGGTTCAAGCCTACAGATTTGATGCTTGGTGTTCACTGCTGAAAGACTATGAGAGACCAAAGAATGAGCGTGGGTTGGAAAAGGGTTTCAATGATTTTACAGAAGCTGACAAGCTGAAATATACTAGTGAAAAGATGATGATCAGCATTTTACAGCAAGCAGTTAAAGAAGACATCTTCGTCTTACTTCAACATAACGGAACAGCTAGATCAATCTGGGAGGCATTAATTCAGAAATTCAGAGGGAGTGCTGACATGATCAAAAACAAAAAGGCGTTATTGAAGAAGTCGTTTGACATGTTTACTGCATTTGATCATGAAACCACGAAACAGACAATAGATAGATACTGTCATCTGGTTCTAGAAATGGGAAGATTGGATATTCAGAAAGATGATGATGAGTGGGTTGATAAGTTAGCAGAGGCTTTACCCCAACAGAAGTGGGGAACTTATCTGATGATTGTGAAACTCTTGAGGAAGACTGAGAGTATGAACTTGGCTCAGTTTATCCAGAAGATTGAAGAATAGGAGCTGGATATTCAGAAGACTGCTATAATGACAAATCCAAATGCCAAGCAAGATGTCAGTCTGTACTATCGAGGTAACAAGTTGGAGGCCACTCCCAGTCAAAGTCCAAAGATTAGTACTGCATTCAGTGCTGATGGTTCTGCAAGTCCAAATGCAAGTACTACAACTCAAAGTGGTGGATCTACTTCATCATTCTAAAGCCTTGATCCAAACAGCAACACACCTAGCCCTCAGAAGCAAAATTCTACAAATCTGCAGTGTAATGTGACTTTGAATATTCAGAATGGTCAACATCTTTCTCCTGAGGTGGCAAAGCAACACATGACGTCTCTTGTAGCCATGTTAGAGTCGTATGAAAGTTTGATTGCTGGAAGAATTGGTAATCCGATGCTCACAAAAGAAGATTACGACCAAATTGATGCAGAAGAGCTTGAGCTGATGGATGTGAAGTGGTGTTTGGCTAGTGCTTGCAGGAGAGCTGAAAAATTTCAACAGATTACTGGCAGGGATGAGTTTCGAGGAATGGCTACTTCTCCACTTGGTTTTGACAAGTCAAAGGTTACGTGTTTCCGATGTAAAGGAAAAGGTCACTTTAAACGGGAATGTAAGAATCAAGAGTCAACTGGAAGTCAAGAAAAGAGCAATTATTATCAAAAATCAATCTTTCATCAAATCGATCAACACCCTCAACAAAAGGAACCGCAAACTGCTCATGGGAAAATGATTGAAGAAGCCAATAGGAAAGCTTATTTTGGGATAATAGATCAAAGTGATGAGGTTGTTGCACAGGGGTTTAGCTGGGACAAGTATATACCTAGTGGAACTAAACCTGATGTGGCACTTGTTACCAGGATTCTGGATCAAAATGAGGATTGTCAGAAAAGGATTCCGATATTTCCGGATCTTGGAAGTGATGTTGATACGGATGATGAGGAAGAGTATCTTAACAAATGTAGAAAAAGCATTGATCCTGACAGTTTTAATTTTTTCTATGCAGATAAAGTTGAGATGCTGAATCAGAAGAAGATTGCTCGATTGCAGAGAGAGCTAGAAGCAGCAAAGCTACTCGCTGATGAAAAGGCAAAGACTGAAGCTGTTAAAACAAAAGATGAAGAAACTGCTGAGATTGCAATAGAAAAGATTGTTGAAGTAGAGAAAGTAGTGGAGAAAATAGTTGAAGTTGAAAGAGTGGTCGAAGTAGAAAAGATTGTCGAAAAGATTGTTGAGGTTGAGAAACTTGTTGAAGTTGAAAAGACTGTCGTAGTTGAAAAGGTAGTTGAAGTTACGAAGCCTTGTGATAAATGTTCAGAATCTTGTAAAGATTGTGAAGGAAAAGACAAGAAGATTGCTGAGTTAGAGAAAATGAAAGAAGATCTACTGTCTGATGTTAAGTATGTGAAAGAGTCATATGATGTATTGAATAGGACAGTTGACAGTTTGAAAAGAACGAATGCATAAATTGAGAAAGCAAATGATAAGATGAGTGCAACTTTGATGACAAAGCAAAGCGTCATAAATGATTACATTGAAGATTGTGCTAAACTGAAGAAGGAGCTGGAACTGAGAAAATTGAGAGTGAAAGGATTAACCGATTACTTTTGAGTTATACTACTTGTGATTATCTGATTGATCGAGTTTATCCTACTGTTGCAGGTCTTGAAGCGTTCAAGAAGAAAGAAAAAGAAGAGAATACTGGTAAGCCACAAAGTGTCAAGTATAACAGATGTCCGCCTCCTATCTTTGAGAGTTATTCCCCCAGGAAACCAAATGAGGAACAAGTAGACAAAGCTCTAAACATCAAATTAAAGTCTGAAATCACTGATGAATTACCAGACAATATTGATGTTACATTCACAGCGTCTGACACTGATCATGAGTCTGAGTTAGTTAAGAGAGTTGTCGATCAGGTGTTGGATATGGATGAAGAGTCAAAGTCGGAGTCTAAGTCAGATAGTTCGAGTTTGTCTGAGAAGAATCCGAGTTCACCGGTTAAAAGGGTTTATAATAAAGAATTCTTGTTATCAAAGAATAATTTGAATGATGAAATGTTTAAGGTTGCTTATATCTTGAATAATTCGGACAAATTATTTTCTGATGAAGAATTCCCAATAAGAAGTGTTAAAACTGAAATGATCAAAAAGGTTTTCAAATTAACAGAAATTAATATTTCTGAAATAAAAGATTTAAATCTTTCTGCAAAACCTAAACCTTACACTTCAAGGATTCAACAAAGAGTTAACAAGAAAATGGGTTATGGTTGTGGTTATAATTTCCAAAGAAACCAAACCATAATGGTAATCTCAAAAAGAAAGGTCTTGGTTTTAGTTCGTCAGAAAATTATAAAAACCAGAAAATTTATAAACCAAAAACAAAATTTGTTTCAGGAGGAAGCTCAGAGGATGAACAAAAGAAACCATTCTGGAAGCAGTCAAATAAAGAGTTTCTTGCTGAAGTGAAGAAAAATGTGAGAAAGTTTGCTGAAAGAGTTGACAGAAGAACTTGTTTCAAATGTCAAGAAATTGGTCACATAGCTTGGAATTGTCCCAAGACCAATTACCAAAAACAGGGAGTTTCTTCTAACTCAAATTTGAAAAAGATTTGTGTTGATAGAAAAGAACAATTGGTGAAAAATGGTAATTTGTTTGAAAGTTTAAGTTCTGAAAAGGGTGAAAGTTCAAAACGTTTTTACAAAAAAAGAGGTGATTTGAACAAACAAAAGTGGGTTGTTAAAACAGAAAGTAGTTCTGACAATGAATCTGATTCCATAAAATCAGAGGAGTCATCGGTTGAGAAAAGAGTTGTGATTTCTGTTCCAGAAGTGAACAATGAAAATTTTCCTAAATTGTCAAAGGAAAATTTAATGAAGAAAGTGGGAAAAGTTGAGATTTCAAATCAATTCTTCGCTGATAAGGGAGAATTTGATGTTGAGAAAGCTTTCAACGGGAAAGTCAAGCACATTTTCGGAAGATGGTTGATAGGAAGGTTAAGGGTGCTAAAGAGTTTTATAAATCAAAGTGTTGGTGGGACAGATGTGTTCCAAAATCACCCAAGGCTGGTCAGGCTTGAAGATGTTATGTTTGATTAAACACCTGACTTTGCTAGAGATCCCAAGATTGTAATCGTGGATCAGGAATTGGCATCTTTCATGTTTAAAGAGGATGTTTGAAAGTTTTTGATAGTGTTAAAATTTTACAGGTTGAAGGACTACGCCGGAGCTTCCAGGTTGGTAAGTGCGAAGCAGGAATCAGCATCCTGATTGGTAAAATGGTTGTGTAGATGTAATATTCCTACAATTGGTAGTGTGTTTTCTTCAAGTGGTACAAAGGTTGTTTATTTGCAAATGGTAAATCAGGGACATTAAATTGTACTTGATTTACTATACATGATAAATAGATGAACAAGATGATGAACTATATCCCCGTACTTAACAAGTGGTAAACCTACAAATGGTAAAAACAAACTCATTTTCCGGAAAAATCATTTTGATTAAAACAAACTTAAGTGTTTTGAAATCTAAATGAGAAAATGGTTTGTTGTGAGGGGGAGTTCTGATTGTTTATGCCAAGTGGATGGCGATTTGAAGTGATTTGATATCAGTTGTCATTTTTTGTACATTTTGTTTTTGTTTCTGTTTCTTCAAGTGGGTCAAGAGTTTAGATAGTTTCCAAATTTTTCATTAATGTGTTTGCATTTTAGGGGGAGTAAAAATTTCTTAGAAAATCTCAGAAAATCCAAAAACATTAGAAAATTTGAAAAAGACAAAAACATGATAAAATGAAAAATGAGTTTTGTTGTATAAAAGAGGAAATGATAGTACATCAGTGGACGATCACGGCATGCTAAAGAATTGAAAAGTTAAATAGTGATAAACGGTCTCACTGATGATGTGTCAGTAGGTTTTTGCACATTTAATAAACTGTGACGAGATATAAACCTAAATTTCAAACTTGCTTAATTCGTGGGTAACATCTCTCGGATATATGGGTATCCCCCGAAATCTTGTTTGAAAGGTCCCTTATTCTGAGATACTAGGTCTTTATGCTTAGTGATATCTGGGGTATTATCCCGGGACTTCTGCTGTATGGAAGTACTGACCTAGTCCCCGGATAATACTTTCTGCAAATGCTTGAAATACAGCGTCGCCCTCAGCAAGTTGATGAAACAATAAAATTGATAGTCATTCTTGTTGTAAAAAAGATCCTCTAAAGGGGACTCACCTAAAGTCGAGCCGTCATCTCTCTGCTGAACGGAAGTTCTGACCTGAGCTCTCACGGTTTCGCACCTAACCCCTTACAGATATCATCTAGGTATACTCATCTGTAAGACTGAATATTGGGATCTGGATACGGGAGTATATTCTGAGGTGGGAACACGAGAATAAGTTTAAGTCTCTAAGACATTAATCTCGTATCTCGAAACAGTTGAACTTTGTGTGAAAATTTAAGTGGATCAGTATACTGACAATCTAAGTGAATCGTTTAAAACTTAAAATGTTTAAAGCTTAACGGTGTTGTTGATTTGTCTCATAAACTGATATGATCCTCTTACACAAACTCGGAAAAATATTGTATGTAAATATTTCTTTACTGCATTTTATTTCGATTATTTCACAAAATTCCAAAAGATTTTCAGTGTGTTTTAGCATAAAATTTTGAAAAATCCAAAAAGATTTTCGACAACTGATATTGAAGAGCTGATTTTCAAAATTCCGATTGTTGAACATGATGAACAGGTTTGGGAGAATTTGCTTGAAAAGTTTTTCAGAGAAAAAGAAATTTGTTAAATGATCACTGTTAATATCTAATTGTATATTGATTGTAGAGGAGTCTGTGTTGATGCATGCAATTTGATAATCTGTTAAATATCTTATTCTTGTGAATCTTATGTTTTGGGTAGAGAATGTGCAGGATTTCTTGAGCTGGATAAGTGTCAGGTTCCAATACCAGAGGACTATGTAAAGCCAGGTTGCTATTCTGATGCTGTAAAAGTCAGACTTTGATTCCAACATATTTTGAGAGAGAGTCTGTTAGAGAAAGAATTTGAAGATGCAAAAGATAGATAGAGATTTTGGATGCCCGAAGACTGATCAAGACTGAAGATGCGAAGACTCGACACTTAAAACTCGTCAACATCTGAGGGGGAGTCTGTTGGTGCATACATATGTCGACTTCGTCTTGTATCGAGTCTTAGACTTAGAATGTTAGATCAGGGCACGTTGTACGGAAAAATAGGAGAATGTATGTGTATTAGAAGCTAATTTCGCTCATACGTACATAGCTAGTGATTTCGCTCATAGTGACTTGTGTCACTTCAGGCGAAATCAGCTTATAGCTGATTTCGCTCATATGGTCCCATGTCACTTTGGGCGAAACCCTGTCACCTATATATACCCCATGGGCGAAATCAGCTGTAGAGATCTGGTTTTCCGGTAACGAACTGCTGCCGAAGTGCCATTTGACCTGTAATCAGTGTGAAATCAATATACAAGGCAAGATTTAGTAGAACAAGCTGTTTTTCGTGTCCGTTTCTTGTTATTCCGCACCTGAAACGGATTAGAACACCTCCGATTGACTCGTTCGGGTCAACACGCGATCCTACAGGGTTTTGTTATACTAAATACATTTTCATCACACCGCACCGGTGCGCATTTAAATGCTTTATAGTCGCAAACTCTCAACGCTAACGCAACACGAATTACAGAGAATTAGGCTATTTTAATTGCCGAGTGTGTTTGTTTGGTTACCTCCCGCCTCCGCATTCGCTTACCACGCCTGACACGCTAAATCGCAAACGCTGTGAATAGTAGTAGTAATGTTATGCTGTGCATTCTTATATGCCTTACTTGTGTGTGCTTTATATGCTTATGGATTATACTTGCAATGCAAACTCGAACGACTCGATTTATCACTCTAAAACGCAATGCGACCCGATACTTAGTGACTCGCTAAAATACCTAAAGTATACATACTAACTAACGCAACAAAACGCATTAAACAAGCATCGTATGCACGAAAACGAGGATTTTCAACGCAAACAGGCCCCTCGTACGAAGCCAGGCAGCCTCGTACGAAGGTACTGCCTTCGTACGAAGGCGCTGGTTCGAACAAGGACCTGCTGTGTAATCCCACCATCTATATAAATAGCCAAGCCCTCCTCTTCTCATTCTAACTTGCTGATTTCATATCGAAACTCTGCCGAATTGTTGTCGAACCATTTTCAAGTAAGATTTAACAGTTTTATCTGATTACACAACGTTTTCCACTTTGATTTTCCACACGATTCACTTTGATTTCATCAAAACTCTTCTATTCTTCAACCAAACTTCATCTCTTTTCATCTTTTCACCTAAAACTTCATCTTTTTCATTATAACTTCTGTGTTTTTGCAAAAATCTTCATCTTTTTCATCAAACCTTCTTCTTTTACAACGGATTTACACTTAACCGAGTGTATTGGGCCTAGCTTTGGCTTCCTAAGTTAGAAATCTACTGATTTCACACTCACCAAGTGATAGATTTAAGTGAAAACTCTTTAAAACCTTTTTAAACTTGATTTTTACACTAAAACGGACCTAAAACGACATGTATTTCGTTCACTGGATAGTGGAACGAGGTGGTGTCGAAACCGGCTTGAATGGTCTTAGAAATACATCCGATTCAGGTAAAAAATCACAGCTCCGAATGCCAAAAATAGCAACGTTTGTGAACTGGACTGTTCTGTGCGAAGCTAGCTTCGTACGAAGGCACTGGTTTTACACAACACAACCCAATTCTCACTCGTGACATAATCAAAGACCTCTCCGACTCTAAGTTTAATCAGTAACTTAAGGTTGGGGGGATGAACACTCGATTTTCCGAAGACAGGCGCGAAGACACTCGATTTTGGACAACGGAAGCATCACTCGTGCGAAGACTCCCTTCGTATGAAGACACCAGCTCGTACGAAGCTTCTGTTTCCCCACCCGACACATCGATTTTCGACCATTTCAGCACCTTGGAGGACTTACGCTTCTGTTCCCGTACGCAGGTTGATCCGGCGTTCCCTTCAATCCATTTCAGACCATGTTTACTTATTAGACATGCACTGTGAGTATACTCGAACCCTTTTTCGCTTAACGCACTTTTGGGTGTTACATACGTTCTCTATCAAAACACGACACACAACGCAAACACTTTATAAACGCTAACCGCTCCCGCATGCTATACGTGATTAGTTGAATGCTTATTGCTATGCTTATACATTGATTACTTGCCCGACCGCCTCTAGCAACGATAGTACTATAGTTTGGACTCAGCACCGGTTTGTTCAGGGGTTGCTAAGGATCACATACTTTACTTCATGTGTTCGCTTCGGTGAACATGTGTCGCGCATACTCTACTCGCAGTCATGTGGTTAGGATGTATCATTGTTGATAGCTTACTTGATTCACCCGTTACGTGTTACATGTTGGTTATGCGTAAACGCTTTTTATACCATATCTATGCAAACTTGTGTACCCACCTTTACTTTATGTATTGACTTTTATTTTAACGTATGTGACATGTTGATGGATTCTTATGCCGCAAACAAGATAGGAAGTCTAGAAACCCACAATAAAAATCTAGGTTGTCAAATCATGTTTTGTTGATGAGAACTCGTTATCTGTAATGATTGTTTGTTGAATATTTGTTTGTTAGTATGGGATGATGATCCTTTAAAAATATTGGTAATGAATAGCTGTTATGGATTCTCATAAGCAATCGGATTCGCCTAGTGCCGCGCCCCGATGATTCCGGCATCGGTTGGGGTGTGATAGCCACTCATCATCGTGTATATATTTGCATATGATGCCAAACCCTAGATGATTCCCCAATCATTTTGACGGCAACCTTCCTTAAGCATTCTCTCTCTTTTTTCATCAACATTCTTTTCTCTCTCATCCTTTAAAGATTCAAGACATCATCAACAATTTTTCATCTACAAAGCTTCTTCCTTTCTTGAAGATCTTCTTATTTTCTCGCACACTCTCTTATAATGCCCAAAGTGCTGAAATCATTTAAAGGATACATAAAAGAGGAGTTGGAACCAAGTAATTCCTTCTTGTCTATTTGTTTTTCCTTATATTTTATTTTTGCTTTTTAGTTTTATAACTTTAAAATTTTTTTTATCAAAATTTGGTTAGATTAGACGTTAACGATAAGCCGGTATTAAAAGCACTTGTGTCCTTGGACGACCTCGGTATATTGCCATCACTATACTACGTCCGCGATGGGTGCACTTACCCTAATGCGTGTATAGAGTGATTATATCGTGTTTTATAAATTTAAAACTTGAGTTCGCGAGTAAAAAGAGCTAAAATATATCTAAAGTTATATGTACACACCCGCACACGTCAAATTTCAACAAAGACGTTAATTTCAACTCAGCTTAAATCAACCAAATCAACAAATCACCAAATTGAATTGATAAATCTGATCTATTTTAATTAATTGGGGCTGTGAAATCTATTTTAATTAATTAGGGCGGTGAAAAATGAGATTTTGAGTCTGATTGTTGAATAGATGGGAGGGTGGTGGTTGAGTAATGTGAAATGGGTCCTTAACAAAAAAGGGTTGAGGGAGATCAGATCGGAGGAGGCAGAAATAGATTGACAAATGGATATGATTGAATGGCAAATAGATTGAGATATTATAATAGAGGGGGTGTTTGGGATTGCTTATTTTAGCCAACTTATAACTTATTGACTTTTTGAAAAAGTTAAATGGTGTTTGGGTTTAGAAGTGTATGTGAGGGGAAAAGTCAATAATGAGTTTGGAAAAGCTAAGCCAAACACCCCCAGAGAATAGCTTTGTCAAAGGTGACGGAAAACTACATCTCGCCAGAACAGAACGGGAACATCGAATTTGTCGGAAAAGAGCAGGTGTGGGTAGGTTTGTCGGGGAGGAAAAGGTGGGGGTGGGGTACAAGTCAAGTGGGACCCACTAGTACTTTTTTTAGGTTTTTAATTATAAGGGTAGTTTCTTCATTTCACATTGATTTTACTGGAATACATAACATTCATCTGGTGTAGGGACTACCCGAGTAACAAATGAGTAAACCACACCACAGGGAACAACCATGCTATTTTGAATAGATAGAGACTAAAGATGAAAAAATGGCAAACCACATAACTATCCAACAACAATTAACTCTTATTTAAACAATCTATACTATCTATAATAAGAGATTATGAGCTGATGTAAAATTGCCTACGTGTCAATTTCTAAGATATGCCACATGTACATGCTGATGTCATAATTCCGTTTTTTATTAAGATAAATTACTGATTCTTTTTAGATAAATTACATAAGTTTTGGCTCCATTTTCAAAATTCAAACCCCCTCTCCCCCTCAAATTATAGTTCTGACTTTATTTTCAAAATTCAAATTATAATTTCAATCCCCTCACTCTCTCTCTCAAATCCAAATAATTCATCTAATTGCTCGGTTTATCAACTCAACTCTCTATCTCTCTCTAAAACTCACCTTCTTCTTTTTGCAATAGGCGACGGCTAGGGTTCCGACCAACAGATTGAGGAAGAAGAAGAGGAGTTGGGAATCACGCATTGTCACTGGAGACCTCGATTTCTTGAAGAGTAAGTTTCTTTTTTGCAATCAATTATTGTATGAAATATACATAGCATTTTGATTCATGATCTATGTGCACAGTAGTTTATCAGTTTAGAAATGTGTTAACCTAATCTTCTTCAAGGTACCATCTCTTCTTCATCTTCATCATGATCTTCACTGTTATTCAATTTGGATTATTATTCGATCTCATTCTCCTCTTCAATTGCAGTTTGCTTGCAGCACTCGTAAGTTAGGTTCCGATAGTCAATTGTTTTCAGGTACATCTCCAGATTTGAAGTAAATTCATCTCAAAACGTAGCTTATAGTGTGGTTTTTATGATAATTAGTTTTTAGATATGCAGATCTCGGATACATATATAGAATTTGTAGTTAATTGATAGCAATTTTGTGTGTGTGTTGTTATGAAGTGTCTCTTATGACTAAAAATGGACTTCAGGTATGACCTTAATGTTGACTTATTGGATGTGCATGCCGACAAGAGTACATTTCACCGTTTCGACAAGTTTAATCTCAAGTACAACCCTTGTGGACAGAGTCGACTTAGAGAGAACTTCTTAAAGCAAGACAATTTGATTCAAGGTCCGTCTTCTGTTTAAAGTAAACATTTCAATATATAATTGTACGTTATAAACATATATATATGATTATAAACTCTTGTGATTTCAGCTAGTTTCTTGGGAGAATTAACAAAGCAACCTTTATCCGATCTTGATGCAAGTAAATGCCAGGTGGCAGAGTATAGGGTGTCGATATACAGAAGGAAGCAAAGCGAATGGGATCAGTTTTTCTCCTCCTGATACGTTGCGTGAGTTGCATCTACCGATTTATAATCAAGTGCAACATTGATTGTGTTTCTCTCACAGGTGGTAGAGCTGCCAGAAGGGCATTTGAGTTTGGACAGACGTATGTGGTGAAACCTAAAGGCAAACACCAGGCAACCATTGTCTGGTTGCATGGCCTCGGTGATAATGGTTCAAGGTAATATTTTCTTCTGTTTCTACACGAATAAAGTACCAGTTGATAGCGACTGAGATTCGTATTTTGTGTTCGTATTTTCATATCTTTTTTTTTGGCAGCTGGTCACAGCTCTTGGAGACGCTTTCACTTCCAAATGTAAGGATACGTTTATTGTAATTTGTTAAAGGGTTAACTTTGTACAATAGTAACCGAGTTTTAAGAGTGTTCTAATTAGGTCACTCATAATTCTTTTTGTTCCAATTAGGTCATTAAAATTTCATTTAATGTTTCAATCCTAGATATTTTACCTAAATAGAAGGTCATCCATCCTACATGTCATTTATTTAGGTTTTTTATTTAAAAAATTTGTTGACATGGCACATAAATGCCGAATCGGTTAGAAAAAAAATGCAAAATAGATTTTAAAAAAATAAAAAATTATAGAAAAGTTAAAAAAATGTGAAAAAAATAAAAAATGTGTTTTTTTTTTTCAAAATCTCTAAAAGGCTATCAAAATTTTATAAAATCGTGAAAAATAGTTAGATGTCAGTAAATTTTTAAGGAAAGAAAGTACTAATTACTCCTACACCAAAAACATTTAAATTATAATCATAAAAGAATATAAACAACTAACCATAAATAAATGCCATGTAGGACTATGACCTGCTATTCAGGTAAAATATCTAACATTAGAACACCAAAATAAAGTAGAATGATCTAACTAGAACATTAAATTTTATTAGTGACCTAATTGAAACACTTCTAAAACTTCATTACTATTCTGTGGCATATTCCCTTTGTTAAAAGAATGCCGCTAAGGCCTTGCTTATCAAGACTTATGTTTTCTGGTTTGTTGTTTGACGTTTTCTAAATGGTCAAGTATTGATAGAGAAACAAAATAGTAGCAAGCTTACATTTTTAAGAAATTAAAACTTTTTGTATATCTCAAAATTATAATTTCTAAACTTAATATTGACGTCTTTGCAGCTTACTTTGATTTCAATAAATTAAGCTTTTACGAAGTAGTAAACACAACCTTAATTTCTCGATTAAAAGTTGTGATTTTGGTTTGGAATCAAAAGGTTTGTGATTTTCTCGATTAAAAGAGAAAAGTTAATAATGTTAGGTCTAGGGACGTAAAGTGTGAAAAGATCAAACATCAGGGATGGGTGGTGTTAAGGGTGGACAAAACGTGTTAATTGAAGCAAACCACAGGGACGAAAACCGCAATTTACTCTAAAATACTGAATGGTAACATGGAATAAACCATCTTAATGGTTTTTTCTTCCTCATGTAGGACTTCTGCAAAGTACTATTTTGGAAAGTATGGGGTGTATATATTTTAACCGTTCAGAAGCAAAGGATCGCGGAATAGTAGCAAGAAAGTATGTCCAGTGCAAAATCTTTGGCCCTTTTATTTAATTTTTTTAAAGTTTATAAATATTGTAACATGAGCTGGCAAATGACAATCCAGGTTGAGGGTACATTGATGCGTGCTAGTGTGTATATGTTTTAAGTATATATTTTAAGCTCTTTTTACACTTTAGCCAAGTTTTAAATTTATAAAACACGATATTTACTAACACTAAACACACATATGGGCAAGTGCACCCATCGTGGACGTAGTATAGTGTTGGTAAGATACCGAGGTCGTCCAAGGACACAAGAGCTTTTAGTACCGGTTTATCCTCAAAGTCTAATCCAATCAAGATGAATCACTTGGATCCGACTCGTGTGTTAGTATAACCTTTGATTATTTTCACACTTTTGCACTTGTTTAAGAGATTATCTTAGTTATTGTAGTAGGCCCCTCTTTTGAAGGCGACGTTACCCTCAACCCAGTAGTTTGAGTCAGCAAGGATATAATCCTAAAGGGTCGGATTATTGAAAGATAATTATTTAAGTTATTAATGCAAATTATGGTAGGCCCCTCTTTTGGAGGTGACGTTACCCTCGACTAAGTAGTCTGAGTCAGCAGGGATACAGTCCTAAATAGCCGGGTTATAGTATTAATAGTAGTCAACTTATGAGGGGATCAAAGAGTTTGGACCCCCGCCATCCAATACCTTTGGGTATTGAAGGAGGTCCTACTAAATTTGACCCTGGTCCCTTGCAGGACCTCTAAACGTTAAACAAGGGCAAGACCCTTACCAAACCGTTCCCTTAACCCCCGACCAGGTAGCCAACATACCTCCATATAGACCGTGGAGATATGAATGGTGAAAATCTTTTATTTTATATAGAGAGTAAAATAATGCCAAGACACCACGGACAAACGATAAGGAAGAATCACCTTCAACATAAGCAACTAGTTATTAAAGTCATTAATACAAAACCAATTAAAAAGTGCAAAAGATTAAAAATAAAAAGTATTATACTAAACACTTGTCTTCACCAAGTGATGTAAGAGACTTAGGCAAACATGGCCTTGATTGTCAAGAACTCTTACGATCAATCTTGGATCCCGAGACGACTCACACACTCTATGATGGACAATGGATGATGGTGGTGGATTATGGTGTTGTGATGGTGGTGGGTGGTGGATGAAGTGTGAGAGAGGTGGTGTGCCAAGGGATGAGTTGCAATGGCTCCAAGCACTCCTATTTATAGGCTGAACAGAAGCCTGGGCACGGCCCCGTGCCCGTCTGACACTATCTATCTTCATTAATTGTAATTCGCAATTACAATTAATGCGCCTGTAGTACTTTGGGCACGCCCCCGTGTTCACTGGGCACGACCCCTTGGTGAGTAATAGAAGCTTCTACAGGTTTGTCTTTTCTGCTGCTTCTTGGGCACGGCCCCGTGCTCGCTGAGCACGGGGCGTGTTCAGTCTTCTGCCTTCGCTGTTTTGCTTGGGAGGATGCTGTCGAGGGGTCGGGCAGTCCACTTTTGTTCCCTTTCTTGTATTTATGTTAGATTTAGCTGTCTTTTTGCTTCTTTTGTTAATTTGAGCTCATTTAATCCTGAAAATACAAAAGGAAGACAAAAATACACTTTTTCCAACATTAGTACTTAAAAAGGGTTAGTTTTATGCCTCATTTGATGTAATTTATATGTTGCATTTTACACACATCAAATATCCCCACACTTGAATTTTTGGCTTGTCCTCAAGCAAAACTCTTTAATATGTGGCTTACACTCTGATGTGTGTAAAATGCAACATATAAATTTCATCAAATGAGGCATAAAACTAACCCTTTTTAAGTACTAATGTTGGAAAAAGTGTGTTTTTGTCTTCCTTTTGTATTTTCAGGATTAAATGAGCTCAAATTAATAAAAGAAGCAAAAAGACAGCTAAATCTAACATAAATACAAGAAAAGGAACAAAAGTGGACTGCCCGACCCCTCGACAGCATCCTCCCAAGCAAAACAAGGAAGACAGAAGGCTGAACATGCCCCGTGCTCAGCGAGCACGGGGCCGTGCCCAAGAAGCAGCAGAAAAGACAAACCTGTAGAAGCTTCTATTGCTCACCACGGGGCCGTGCCCAGTGAACACGTGGGCGTGCCCAAAGTACTGCAGGCGCATTAATTGTAATTGCGAATTACAATTAATGAAGAGAGATAGTGTCAGACAGGCATGAGGCCGTGCCCAGCGGACACGGGGCCGTGCCCAGGCCTCTGTTCAGCCTATAAATAGGAGTGCTTGGATTCATTGCAACTCATCCCTTGGCACACCACCTCTCTCACACTTCATCCACCACCCACCACCATCACAACACCATCATCCACCATCATCATCCATTGTCCATCATAGAGTGTGTGAGTCATCTCGGGATCCAAGATTGATCGTAAGAGTTCTTGACAATCAAGGCCATGTTTGCCTAAGTCTCTTACATCACTTGGTGAAGACAAGTGTTTAGTATAACACTTTTTATTTTTAATCTTTTGCACTTCTTAATTGGTTTTGTATTAATGACTTTAATAACTAGTTGCTTATGTTGAAGGTGATTCTTCCTTATCGTTTGTCCGTGGTGTCTTGGCATTATTTTACTGTCTATATAAAATAAAAGATTTTCACCATTCATATCTCCACGGTCTATATGGAGGTATGTTGGCTACCTGGTCGGGGGTTAAGGGAACGGTTTGGTAAGGGTCTTGCCCTTGTTCAGCGTTTAGAGGTCCTGCAAGGGACCTGGGTCAAATTTAGGAGGACCTCCTTCAATACCCAAAGGTATTGGATGGCGGGGGTCCAAACTCTTTGATCCCCTCATAAGTTAACTACTATTAATACTATAATCCGACTATTTAGGACTGTATCCCTGCTGACTCAGACTACTTAGTCGAGGGTAACGTCACCTCCAAAAGAGGGGCCTACCATAATTTGCATTAATAACTTAATTAATTATCTTTCAATAATCCGACCCTTTAGGATTGTATCCTTGCTGACTCAAACTACTGGGTTAAGGGTAACGTCGCCTTCAAAAGAGGGGCCTACTACAATAACTAAGATAATCTCTTAAACAAGTGCAAAAGTGTGAAAATAATCAAAGGTTATACTAACACACGAGTCGGATCCAAGTGATTCATCTTGTCTATCTGTTTTTATTTTTATTTTATTTTTCAGCATTTAGTTAGTTTTATTTTCTTAGTTTAAAAAAAATCTTTTTCTAACATTTTGATTTGATTAGACGTTGAGGATAAACCGGTACTAAAAGCTCTTGTGTCCTTGGACGACCTCGGTATCTTACCAACACTATACTACGTCCACGATGGGTGCACTTGCCCATATGTGTGTTTAGTGTTAGTAAATATCGTGTTTTATAAATTAAAACTTGGCTAAAAAGTGTAAAAAGGGCTTAAAATATATATCTAAAATATATTACACTACACACGCATCAAGTTTTTGGCGCCGTTGCCGGGGACACAAGGATTTTAAGAAAGCTTAAAATCGACGGCCTAATCAGTTTTTCAAAACCTTTTTGAAACGCGCGCACATTTTCTGCATTTTAGTTTAGTTTACATTTACAGTAGCCTGAACACGGGGCCGTGCTCACTGAACACGCCCCCGTGCTGCATATTTTTAGTTAGATACCCAGTACAGAGTCTGAACACGGGGCCGTGCTCACTGAACACGCCCCCGTGTCTAACGAGACCAGTAACTTTAATTAAAAACGCCCAGATACAGATCCTGAACAGGGGGCCGTGTCCACTGAACACGGGGCCGTGTCCAGCCTCTGTTTCCGTCTTTATTTTTGTCTTCTGGTCCCGAGACTCAGTTGTGGTCTGTTGAGTGATACTTATGGATCAATACTCAGGAGGCTACAACTACACCTATGAGGAGGATGATTATATGAGAGACTATTGCACTAATTGTGGAAACCCGCACTCGGTACAATATTGTAACTTATTTCAACCATCCGCTTCATACAACCATTATGAGGAACCCAGGTACGAGCCATCGACTTCATACACATCCTATGAAGACCCAAGGTATGAACCTCCTCCCTCATACTCATATTTTGATGAACCAAGGTATGAGCCTTCATACTCATACTTTGAAGAGTCAAGATATGAGCCACCACCTTCATACACTTATTATGAGGAATCATGGCGTGAACAACCCACCTCATATGAGTACTATGAAGAACAAAATTACGACCCTTATCCATCATATGCTTACAATGAAGAACAATGGTATGAACCATCTACTTCATATGAGTACTATGAGGAACCAAGGATCGAACAACCGGATTCAAGCCATGAGGATCCCGATCCTTACTCTATCACCGACATAGCCGATAGGATAATAGAAAAACTCAAATTTATCGAAAGATGCATAAAAGAATCTCGCGCAAGGGAAGAGGAGTCCCGCGCAAGAGAAGAATTAAAAAAGGAAGAAACGATAATTGAGGAATTAAAAATGGAAGAACAAATAAGTGAAAAACCGACACATGAGCTAAACAACGAGAAAGGTGAGGCCGATAACGTTAAATTTCAAGAAGAGTCTAATTTTGAAGAAATTAATCTCTTGTCACCTTCTTTTGAAAATCATTGTTTAGTAACCACTCATGATCAGTTTTTAAAAGAGTTAAACACTAACACTAAAATTGAAGAAATGGTAAGTGTTAAGTTAACTAATGATCAAGCTTCACTAGTAAAAGAAGATTCTTTTGAAATTAACATTACACCGGTTCCATGTTTCTTTCAAAATTCATTTATTAGTAATGTCACCATTGATAACGATCTTTGTGTTAACATAATGCATAACTACATTTTTGAAAAATTAAGTATTAGTGATTTTTCTCCACTTCAAATACCCATTTTTCTATCTAATCGGAAAGTAATAAAATCAATCGGTGTGGTTGAGGATGTCTTGGTTCAAACAAATCAATTGGTTATTCCAACCGACTTCGTCATCCTCGATGACGCTCCTCTAGTCTTGGGAAAACCTTTTGTAAAAACTCATGAAGCTTTGAAAAACCGGAAATTTAATAATCTACCTCTTCAGTTAGGGGCATTCAAAAGGAGCATAGATCTTGAGCGTTCAATGAAATATCCTTTTGGCAACAATGACCCCCTAATTGAAGATGAAGATGAGCCACCCGATACAAGTGAAGAAGTTGACCACTTTGTTGAAGAAGAGGTCGCCATAGAACAAACCTTTAAAGTTCTTGACCTAGATGAGCCACAAAATAAGGTGTCTTCTAAAGACCCACCCATTGAGCTCAAAGAACTCCCGAAAGGTTTGGAATATGCTTTTCTAGACAAAGATGGTAATTTACCTGTAATTATTTCATCTAAATTAAGTAGCGTAGAAAAAGAAAAATTAATCAATCTTCTTAGAAAGCACAAAAATGCGATCGCTTGGAAGCTTGTAGATATCAAAGGAATAAGTCCTTCCATGTGCACGCACAAAATTTTAATGAATAATGACTACAAAACAGTATTACAACCACAACGTAGAGTAAATCCCAATGTGCAAGAAGTGGTTAAAAATGAGGTCATCAAACTACTTGACGCCGGACTAATCTATCCTATCTTCGATAGTCCATGGGTAAGTCCCGTCCAAGTAGTCCCGAAGAAAGGAGGTATGACGATTATAACTAATGAAAAGAATGAATTAATACCAACAAGAACCGTCACAGGATGGAGAGTTTGGATAGACTATAGACGATTAAATGAAGCAACGAGGAAAGATCACTTTCCTTTGCCCTTCATTGATCAAATGTTAGAACGACTATCCGGTCATAAATTTTACTGTTTCTTGGATGGTTTTTCAGGTTATTTTCAAATTCCAATAGCACCTGAAGACCAAGAAAAGACGACTTTCACATGCCCCTACGGAACTTTTGCTTATCGACACATGCCGTTCGGTCTATGTAATGCACCTGCAACATTCCAACGTTGTATGGTGGCAATTTTCCATGACATGATAGAAAAGACAATGGAAGTCTTCATGGACGACTTTTCTATCTTTGGAGATTCATATGACCAATGCCTCGATAACCTCGAACGAATGCTATCCCGATGTGAGGAAACTAACCTCGCCCTTAACTGGGAAAAATGCCATTTCATGGTAACAGAGGGAATAGTACTCGGTCACAAAATCTCAAGCGAAGGAATGGAAGTTGATCGAGCAAAAGTAGACACTATTTCTCGATTACCTCCACCCTCCTCCGTTAGAACAATCAGAAGTTTCCTAGGGCATGCCGGATTTTATAGAAGGTTTATCAAGGACTTTTCAAAAATTTCAAGACCTCTAACAAAATTACTTGAAAAAGATGCACCTTTCATCTTTGAAAAGGATTGCAATCAAGCATTTCTAACCCTCAAGGAAATGCTAGTCAATGCACCTATCATGATAGCCCCTGATTGGAAATTTCCTTTCGAAATCATGTGTGATGCAAGTGACTTTGCTGTTTGAGCAGTCTTGGGACAAAGAAAAGAAAAGCATTTCCACCCCATTTATTATGCTAGTAAAACACTTAATGATGCACAAGAAAATTACACAACCACTGAAAAAGAGTTACTAGCCGTGGTATTTGCTTTTGATAAATTCCGTTCTTACCTTGTTCTTTCTAAAACTGTAGTCTATACAGATCATGCAGCTATCCGATACCTCTTCAAGAAACAAGACGCAAACCCACCTTTGATCAGATGGATTTTACTCCTCCAAGAATTTGATATTGAAATCAAAGACAAAAGAGGAGCAGAAAACACTGCTGCAGATCATCTTTCACGCTTAGAAGACCCAGCTTTGGAGGCAACCAGGGACGAACAAATCAACGAAAAATTTCCAACAGAATCCTTGGAAATGGTGGAAAGCAGACAAGAACCATGGTATGCCGACTACGCTAATTACTTAGCTAGCGGTATAGTCACCAAAGGATGGCCACATCATCAAAGAAAGAAGTTCTTTACTGATGTAAAGCATTACTTTTGGGAAGAACCTTATCTTTTCAAAATGTGTGCTGACCAACTCATCCGAAGGTGTGTCCATGGTGGCGAAGCACGAAGAATTCTCCGCCATTGTCATGAAGGTCCATATGGAGGACATCATGGTGCCGCTAGTACCGCACGAAAGGAATTTGATTCAGGATTTTATTGGCCAACAATTTACAAAGATGCGCAAGATCTTGTAAAGACATGTGATGCCTGCCAAAGATCAGGTAATATTTCTTCCAAAAACGAAATGCCTCAAAACGGCATTCTCGTTTGTGAAATTTTTGATGTGTGGGGACTCGATTTCATGGGACCCTTCCCACCGTCAAAAGGAAACAAATATATACTTGTGGCGGTTGATTACTTGTCTAAATGGGCCGAGACCGAAGCTCTCCCAACAAACGATGGAAGAGTAGTGGTAAAATTTCTGAAAAAATTATTCTCTCGTTTTGGAACACCTAAAGCTTTGATAAGTGATAGGGGTACCCATTTTTGCAATCATCAACTCGAAAAAATCTTAACAAGATATGGGTCTATCACCGGGTCTCAACAGCATATCACCCTCAAACAAATGGATAAGCCGAAGTGACTAACAGAGGTTTAAAACGAATACTTGAAAAAACCGTAGGTTTAAATAAAAAGGAATGGGCTGATAAACTAGATGATGCTTTATGGGCCTTTCGGACTGCTTATAAAACCACTATAGGCACAACCCCATATAAGCTCGTCTATGGAAAAAGTTTTCATTAGTAAAAATAGCTCACAAAGCCTACTGGGCAATAAAAAATGTAAACCTAGACTTAGAAACTGCAGGTAAAAATCGATTTTGTCAAATAAATGAATTAGACGAACTAAGGAATTTTGCATACTCTAACTCTGAAATTTATAAGGAAAGAATGAAAAACTTACACGACAAATATATTAAACCTAATGAATTTCAAGTAGGAGACCAAGTTCTGTTGTTTAATTCTCGACTTCGATGATTTTCGGGTAAACTAAAATCTAGGTGGTCAGGACCTTTTTCCATCACCCATATTTTTCCTCACGGTGCAGTAGAAATTAAAGCTCGAAATGGGATTCCATTCAAAGTCAATGGCCAACGGATAAAACTCTATCGAGGATCCATTGAGGATGAGGAAGAAGAGATCTTGCTTCAAACGGTCAACGAATAAAAAGCATCCACATCATACCTGGTATGTTACGAACAAGATCAAAACCGGTAAGTCTTCTAACCATGTTTTCGGGAAAAAACGGGCACTCACACGAGCACACATAAAAAAAATTTAAAAATTTTGCTCGGCACAGGGTCGTGTCCGCTGGACACGGGGCCGTGTTGACGCAACTGTCGGGATAAAACCCTCTTTTCATAACAGTTACATCATTCCACACGCCCCGTTTCCCCGAAAAAGCTCTGGTCCGAGGCGATTTTCTGCAGATTTTCGACGTTACCTCTAGATCTAACAACATCAAGGTATGATTCTATCATCATTAGTAGTTAGATTAGTTACTTGCATGTAGTTAAACATCAAAAATTTGGGGAAAAATCTAGGGTTCTTGAAGTTCATCCGGATCGAACCTCAAATTTTTGAAATAATCTGTTAGTATTAGTTTAGATTAGTGTAATGGGAAGTAAATACACTTATATTGTTGATAGATTTGCCCGATTTCTCACAAAAACCTCAAACCCTTGTTTTTGAACCGAAAAAGATAAAATTGAAGGGGTAAACGGGTTGTTTTGGGAAAAACGGCAATTGGGGTTTCATTTTCGGGGAAAACCGCACCTACTTGGCCAAAAATTTTTAGATTTTCGGGACCGGGTCGAAAAATGAAGTTTTTAAGTAACAGACGCCTGGACACGGGATCGTGCCCGGTGAACACGGGGCCGTGTCCAGCTAACTGTTTGCAGTTTTTCACCGAAAATCTTATCGTTTCACGCTAACTTTTTGTGTATTCCTGCAGATGGCGAAGTTCACAAGATTCAATGCCACAGAGCTCGATGCTAGGGCTAGATATGAAATACTTCAAACAAGGCCCGAGGAATACCCGAGGCAAGCGTGCACGGACCTGTTAACCTTGGTGAACCAGCTCGACCGATTCAACAACCTTGTTACCGGACCACTAAGGGTTGCTTTGACCACTCGACTTCGTCCGGTACATCAATGCACTATGGAATTCTACAGTACTTTCACCTTCACTTCAAGGTGTGACCTGTTTGACAATGAGGGGGTTGCATTTCGATCTGGTGGGACAAGGTACTCGATCTCTATGGCGCAGTTTGGGGCAATAGTGGGACTGTGTACGGAAGAGGATTCGGGAAATGAGGAAAACACCGGGGGATTGCGAGATCTGGATGAAAATGGGCGTCAAGCCGCATGGGCCCAAATCGGTAAAGGGCACTACAACCCGAGCAGCACAAAGAGTACTAAGCTGAGGGATCCGCTTTATCGCTACATCCATAGGCTCCTCACTTACTCTCTTAGTCAGCGACACGACAGTAGCGGTGTTGTTGGGTTAAAATATTTGGTAGTCCTTCACTGCATCCACAACCGGAGGGCCCTCGATGTTCCATATCTCCTGCTTCGAAACATGCATCTGAACCGTCTTGCTCGTGCACCAACCCCTATCTTCTTTGGGGGATGGGTGTACCGCCTCTTCAAGCACTTCACGCACATTCCTAGGTCCTTTGAAAGAAGCCCATGATCGGGACGAGTTGATATACACATTTGCCGCGCCATGAACCTAATTTATGAGGCGGAAGACGGGTCAGTAAGCTTTCAAAGGATGCAAGGCTATGCATGGAACCTACAGGAGGCCCTAGTCCTTCACGCTCCACCTCCCCACTACCAGTATCAACCCCATGGTGATCCGGGGCAATCCTCCTCCCAAGGAGGCGGTTTTCCTAACCTTCAAAGTTTACATGATCTTTTGCAGGAAAACCTCATGTGCACCAGGAACACCTACAACCTTGCCAACAATACATATCACCGGGTCCGGGCTATTGAGCGAAGCATCACCGATATACAAAACGACATCGGGAACATCCGGGAGTATATGGCGGGTCATGGGGACGGAGGTGATGACAGCGATGAGGATATGGACTAGGAGGTTGGAGGAGGAGCAGGAGCGGGTTGATGGCGAGCCCACAGGTTAAGGTCCCTTTTTATCTATCAAAACAATTTCCGGCCTGCGTGCCGAGTATTAGACAATTTACTTTCCGTAACTCCTTTTTACTTTCTGCTTTATTTTTCTTTTACTTTATGGTTTGGATGATTAACTATGGTAATTTAGGATGTTTGGTATTGCTTGGTATGGTATTTAGTGGTAAAACAGGTACAATTGAGGCTTAGAGTGCTAATCATTAGCACTAATAAAGCCAGGACATGAAAACCGGAAGAAGAAACTAGTTTTTCAGCCTTGCAGACTGTCCACACGGGGTCGTGTCCAGCCGACACGCCCCCGTGCCCATCGCCCAGACCTACTGTTTGGCAAATTTCTGCAGATTTTTGGTCAGACACGGGGTCGTGCCCAGCGAACACGCCCCCGTGTTCAACTTCTGTAAGTTCTCATTACTGGCACCTAAACACGGGGCCGTGTCTACTCAACACGGAGCCGTGTCCAGACTGCCAGTAACGTAAAAATTTTGCTTTTAACACCATTTTGCACATTCAATCAACCTAAAAATTTATTTTTGGGACACATTAAGGACAATGTGTAATTTAAGTGTGGGGGGGGGGGATGCTAAAACCTTGAATTTTGCAAGTCCTAATAACAAGCCTTACACAAAACTCTATTGGAACCGCTAATCACCCCAAAAAAAAAATTTTCAAAAATTTTTCATTTTTTTTACTTGTTTAAGTTTAAGTTGGGAATTCTAAGACTAACAAGGTTATATTTTTATAAGTTTACAATCGATAGTGTCGTGATAAAAAGAACCAACATAAGAAAATTATGAAACGGCATGACAAGCTTAGTTAAAATTCGATTATATATACTTGATCACATAAAAACCCATTCCCACAAAAGTGAGTTTTGAGCCTTTATTGAGCATACAAATATACATCTTTACGCTAAATGCTCATTTTTCGTTTCTTGTGTGAATAGCCGCTTGGTTCTTACGACTCTAGAACTTGCCACGACAATTCATTCCTGGTCCTTACCAACTTAAACCCAAGTAAGTAAATGATGGAGGCATTAGGACTAACCCTTTTTCTTTCAACACCATTATTTTTATTTTTCTTTTCACATACCCAAAAATTCCCCCTAGTTAGCCCCTTTGAGCCTAAACCTTTTCATTTCTTAACCCAAAACCCTTTTTACCCACCAAAACCCCTTTTTATTTTTACCTTTTATTTTAGTAACAAGCTCGGTCTCCGTGTGACAATATATATATATATATATATATATATATATATATATATATATATATATATATATATATATATATATATATATATATATATATATTTTACAATGAAGTTAGAAATAAACAAACAAAGCTCCTCAAACAAAAGCTTGTTTGAATAAATACTTCATTGAAAATAAAAAGTCACAAAAACAAAATGTTTTACGAAAACCGACGCTTTTTACGACTTTCGTCCTTTTCTACTAACCACTAACCCAATCACCCACCTTTAGCCCAAGTCTAACCCTTCACCCAAAAAGTCCTCTTGATATTTACAAAGGTATAAAGTTAAAAAGGAGGATGATTGATTGCTTGGCAAGCTTATGGTAGAAATAAGTTCCATGCCGCTCTCGAGTGATTCACTAAAAATACACCTTCGGCCGAGTGTGAGTGATTTCTCCCGTGAGGTATGTGAACTTGTATATAAATGGAATTTTAGAAAGGTATGTTATGCCTTAATAAATGATTTACCTTATGAAAAGTTTTTAATAAATCATGACGTATAGGATTGTAAATAAGTAAAAATAAAACCTAAACAATCTTGGAAAATCCTGACACTCTATGACAAGCCCAAAACCTTCTCTTCTACCCATTCCATTTGGGAGTGTAAGCCACATATTAAAGAGTTTTGCTTGAGGACAAGCAAAAATTCAAGTGTGGGGATATTTGATGTGTAAAATGCAACATATAAATTACATCAAATGAGGCATAAAACTAACCCTTTTTAAGTACTAATGTTGGAAAAAGTGTGTTTTTGTCTTCATTTTGTATTTTCAGGATTAAATGAGCTCAAATTAACAAAAGAAGCAAAAAGACAGCTAAATCTAACATAAATACAAGAAAAGGAACAAAAGTGGACTGCCCGACCCCTCGACAGCATCCTCCCAAGCAAAACAATGAAGACAGAAGGCTGAACACTCCCCGTGCTCAGCGAGCACGGGGCCGTGCCCAAGAAGCAGCAGAAAAGACAAACCTGTAGAAGCTTCTATTGCTCACCACGGGGCCGTGCCCAGTGAACACGGGGGCGTGCCTAAAGTACTGCATGCACATTAATTGTAATTGCGAATTACAATTAATGAAGAGAGATAGTGTCAGACAGGCACGGGGCCGTGCCCAGCGGACACGGGGCCGTGCCCAGGCCTCTGTTCAGCCTATAAATAGGAGTGCTTGGATTCATTGCAACTCATCCCTTGGCACACCACCTCTCTCACACTTCATCCACCACCCACCACCATCACAACACCATCATCCACCATCATCATCCATTGTCCATCATAGAGTGTGTGAGTCGTCTCGGGATCCAAGATTGATCGTAAGAGTTCTTGACAATCAAGGCCATGTTTGCCTAAGTCTCTTACATCACTTGGTGAAGACAAGTGTTTAGTATAACACTTTTTATTTTTAATCTTTTGCACTTCTTAATTGGTTTTGTATTAGTGACTTTAATAACTAGTTGCTTATGTTGAAGGTGATTCTTCCTTATCGTTTGTCCGTGGTGTCTTGGCATTATTTTACTGTCTATATAAAATAAAAGACTTTCACCATTCATATCTCCACGGTCTATATGGAGGTATGTTGGCTACCTGGTCGTGGGTTAAGGGAACGGTTTGGTAAGGGTCTTGCCCTTGTTCAGCGTTTAGAGGTCCTGCAAGGGACCTGGGTCAAATTTAGTAGGACCTCCTTCAATACCCAAAGGTATTGGATGGCGGGGGTCCAAACTCTTTGATCCCCTCATAAGTTAACTACTATTAATACTATAACCCGGCTATTTAGGACTGTATCCCTGCTGACTCAGACTACTTAGTCGAGGGTAACGTCACCTCCAAAAGAGGTGCCTACCATAATTTGCATTAATAACTTAATTAATTATCTTTCAATAATCCGACCCTCTAGGATTGTATCCTTGCTGACTCAAACTACTGGGTTGAGGGTAACGTCGCCTTCAAAAGAGGGGCCTACTACAATAACTAAGATAATCTCTTAAACAAGTGCAAAAGTGCGAAAATAATCAAAGGTTATACTAACACACGAGTCGGATCCAAGTGATTCATCTTGTCTATCTGTTTTTATTTTTATTTTATTTTTCAGCATTTAGTTAGTTTTATTTTCTTAGTTTAAAAAAATCTTTTTCTAACATTTTGATTTGATTAGACGTTGAGGATAAACCGGTACTAAAAGCTCTTGTGTCCTTGGACGACCTCGGTATCTTACCAACACTATACTACATCCACGATGGGTGCACTTTTCCATATGTGTGTTTAGTGTTAGTAAATATCGTGTTTTATAAATTTAAAACTTGGCTAAAAATGTAAAAAGGGCTTAAAATATATATCTAAAATAGATTACACTACACACGCATCACACTCTCAAATGGAATGGGTAGAAGAGAAGGTTTTGGGCTTGTTATAGAGTGTCGGGATTTTCCAAGATTGTTTAGGTTTTATTTTTACTTATTTACAATGCTATTCGTCATGATTTATTAAAAACTTTTCATAAGATGAATTACTTATTAAGACATAGCATACCTTTCTAAAATTTCATTTATATACAAGTTCACATACCTCACGGGAGAAATCACTCACACTCGGCCAAAGGTGTATTTTTAGTGAATCACTCGAGAGCGGCATGGAACTTATTCCTACCATAAGCTTGCCAAGCAATCAATCCTCCTCCTTTTTAACTTTATACCTTTGTAAATATCAAGAGGACTTTTTGGGTGAAGGGTTAGGCTTGGGCTAAAGGTGGGTGGTTGGGCTAGTGGTTAGTAGAAAAGGGCGAAAAGCGTAAAAAGCGTCGGTTTTCGTAAAACATTTTGTTTTTGTTACTTCCTATTTTCAATGAAGTAATTATTGAAACAAGCTTTTGTTTGAGGAGCTTTGTTTGTTTATTTCTAACTTCATTGTAATATATATATATATATATATATATATTAGTCACACGAAAACCGAGCTTGTTACTAAAATAAAAGGTAAAAATAAAATGGGGTTTTGGTGGGTAAAAAGGGTTTTGGGTTAAGAAATGAAAAGGTTTAGGCTCAAAGGGGCTAACTAGGGGGAATTTTTGGGTAGGTGAAAAGAAAAATAAAAATAATTGTGTTGAAAGAAAAAGGGTTAGTCCTAATGCCTCCATCATTTACTTACTTGGGTTTAAGTTGGTAAGGACCGGGAATTAATTGTCGTGGCAAGTTCTAGAGTCGTAAGAACCAAGCGGCTATTCACACAAGAAACGAAAAATGAGCATTTAGCGTAAAGATGTATATTTGTATGCACAATAAAGGCTCAAAACTCACTTTTGTGGGAATGGGTTTTTTTATGTGATTAAGTATATATAATCAAATTTTAACTAAGCTTGTCATGCCGTTTCATAATTTTCTTATGTTGGTTCTTTTTATCACGAAACTATCGGTTGTAAACTTATAAAAATATAACCTTGTTAGTCTGAGAATTCCCAACTTAAACTTAGACAAGTAGAGAAAAAAAATGAAAATTTTTGAAAAAATTTGGGGTGATTAGCGGTTCCAATAGAGTTTTGTATAAGGCTTGTTATTAGGACTTGCAAAATTCAAGGTTTTAGCATCCCCCCACACTTAAATTACACATTGTCCTCAATGTGTCCCAAAAATAAAATTTTAGGTTGATTGAATGTGCAGAATGGTGTTAAAAGCAAAATTTTAGGTTACTGGCAGTCTGGACACGGCCTCGTGTCCGTTGGACACGACCCCGTGTTCAACTGCCAGTAATGAAAACTTACAGAAGATGGACACGGGGGCGTGTTGGCTAGGCACGACCCCGTGTCTGGCAAAAATCTGCAAAAAAAATAAACAAACAGCAGATCTGGGAGGTGGGCACGGGGGCGTGTCGGCTGGACACGTCCCCGTGTGGACTGTCTGCAAAGCTGAAAAACAGGTTCCTTCTTCTGGTTTTCCTGTCCTGGCTTTATTAGTGCTAACGATTAGCACTCTAAGCCTCAATGGTACCTGTTTTATCACTAAATACCACACCAAGCAATACCAAACGTCCTAAATTACCGTAGTTAATCATCCAAACCATAAAAAGAAAAATAAAGCAGAAAGTAAAAAGAAGTTAAAGAAAGTAAATTGTCTAACACTCGACACGCAGGCCGTCAATTGTTTTGATAGATAAAAAGGGATTTTAACCTGTGGGTTCACCATCAACCCGCTCATGCTCCTTCAACCGCCTAGTCCATATCCTCATCGCTGTCATCACCTCCATCCCCATAACCCGCCATATACTATCGGATGCTTCCGATGTCGTCTTGGATATCATTGATGTTTCGCTCGATAGCTCCGACCCGGTGGTATGTGTTGTTGGCAAGGTTGTAGGTGTTCCTGGTGCACATGAGGTTTTCCTGCAAAAGATCATGTAAACTTTGTATGTTAGGAAAACCACCTCCTTGGGAGGAGGATTGGCCTGGATCACCATGGGGTTGATACTGGTAAGGGGTAGGTGGAGCGTGAAGGATTATCGCCTCCTGTGGGTTCCATGCATAGCCTTGCATACTTTGAAAGCTCACTGATCCGTCTTCCGCCTCATAAATTAGGTCCATGGCGCGGCAAATGTGTATATCAACTCGTCCCGACCATGGGCTTCTTTCAAAGGACCTAGGAATGCGCGTGAAGTGCTTGAAGAGGCGGTACACCCAACCTCCAAAGAAGATAGGGGTTGGTGCACGAGCAAGGCGGTTCAGATGCATGTTTCGAAGCAGGAGATATGGAACATCGAGGGCCCTCCGGTTGTGGATGCAGTGAAGGACTACCAAATCTTTTAATCCAACAACCCCGCTACTGTCATGTCTTTGGCTAAGAGAGTAAGTGAGGAGCCTATGAATGTAGCAATAAAGCGGATCCCTCAATCTTAGTACTCTTTGTGCTGCTGGGGTTGTAGTGTCCTTCACCAATTTGGGCCCATGCGGCTTGGCGCTCATTTTCATCCAGATCTTGAAATCCCCCTGGTGTTTTCCTCATTTCCCGAATCTTCTTCCGTATATAGTCCCACTATTGCCCCGAATTGCGCAATAGAGATCGAGTACATTGTCCCACCACATCGAAATGCAACCCCCTCATTGTCAAACGGGTCACACCTTGAAGTGAAGGTGAAAGTACTGTAGAATTCCATAGTGCATTGATGTACCGACTGAAGTCGAGTGGTCAAGGAAACCCTTAGTGGTCCGGTAACAAGGTTGTTGAATCGGTCCAGCTGGTTCACCAAGGTTAATAGGTCCGTGCACGCTTGCCTTGGGTATTCTTCGGGCCTAGTTTGAAGTATCTCGTATCTTGCCCTAGCATCGGGCTCGTTCGCGTTAAATCTTGTGAACTTCGACATCTGAAAGAATACACCAAAAGTTAGCACGAAACAGTGAGATTTTCAAAAGAAACTGCAAACAGTGAGCTGGACGCGGCCCCGTGCTCAGCGGGCACGACCCCGTGTCCAGGCGTTTGTTACTCAAAAACTTCATTTTTCGACCCGGTCCCGAAAATCTGAAAATTTCTAGCAAAGTAGGTGTGGTTTCCCCCGAAAATGAAACCCCAAGTACCGTTTTTCCCAAAACAACCCGTTTACCCCTTCAATTTTATCTTTTTCGGTTCAAAAACAAGGGTGTGAGGTTTTTGTGAGAAATCGGGCAAATCTATCAACAATACAAGTGTATTTACTTCCCATTACACTAATCTAAACTAACACTAACAGATTATTTCAAAAATTTGAGGTTTGATCCGGATGAACTTCAAGAACCCTAGATTTTCCCCAAATTTTTGATGTTTAACTACATGCAAGTAACTAATCTAACTACTAATGATGATAGAATCATACCTTGATGTTGTTAGATCTAGAGGTAACGTCGAAAATCTGCAGAAAATCGTCTCGGACCAGAGCTTTTTCGGGAAACGGGGCGTGTGGAATGATGTAACTGTTATGAAAAGAGGGTTTTATCCCGACAGTTGCGCCGACACGGCCCCGTGCTGAGCAAAGTTTTAATTTTTTTTGTGTGCTCGTGTGAGTGCCCGTTTTCCCAATAAGCATGGTTAAAAGACTTACCGCTTTCGATGTATACTTACTTGTTCGTAACATACCAGGTATGATGTGGATGCTTTTTATTCGTTGACCGTTTGAAGCGAGATTTCTTCCTCCTCATCCTCAATGGATCCTCGATAGAGTTTTAGCCGTTGGCCATTGACTTTGAATGGAATCCCATTTCGAGCTTTAATTTCTACTGCACCGTGAGGAAAAATATGGGTGATGGAAAAAGGTCCTGACCACCTATATTTTAGTTTACCCGGAAATAATCGAAGCCGTGAATTAAACAACAGAACTTGGTCTCCTACTCGAAATTCATTAGGTTTAATATATTTGTCGTGTAAATTTTTCATTCTCTCCTTATAAATTTCAGAGTTAGAGTATGCATAATTCCTTAGTTCGTCTAATTCATTTATTTGACAAAATCGATTTTTACCTGCAGTTTCTAAGTTTAGGTTTACACTTTTTATTGTCCAGTAGGCTTTGTGAGCTATTTCTACTGACAAATGACAACTTTTTCCATAAACGAGCTTATACGGGGTTGTGCCTATAGTGGTTTTATAAGCAGTCCGAAAGGCCCATAAAGCGTCATCTAATTTATCAGCCCATTCCTTTTTATTTAAACCTACGGTTTTTTCAAGTATTCATTTTAAACCTCTGTTAATCACTTCGGCTTGTCCATTTGTTTGAGGGTGATATGCCGTTGAGACCCGGTGATAGACCCCATATCTTGTTAATATTTTTTCGAGTTGGTGATTACAAAAATGGGTACCTCTATCACTTATTAATGCTTTGGGTGTTCCAAAACGAGAGAATAATTTTTTCAGAAATCTTAGCACTACTCTTCCATCGTTTGTTGGAAGAGCCTCGGCCTCGGCCCATTTAGACAAGTAAGCAACTGCCACAAGTACATATTTGTTTCCTTTTGACGGTGGGAAAGGCCCCATGAAATTGAGTCCCCACACATAAAAAATTTCACAAACGAGAATGCCATTCTAAGGCATTTCATTTTTGGAAGAAATATTACCTGATCTTTGGCAAGCATCACATGTCTTTACAAGATCTTGCGCATCTTTGTAAATGGTTGGCCAATAGAATCCTGAATCAAATACCTTTCGTGCGGTACTAGCGGCACCATGATGTCCTCCATATGGACCTTCATGACAATGGCGGAGAATTCTTCGTGCTTCGCCACCATGGACACACCTTCGGATGAGTTAGTCAGCACACATTTTGAAAAGATAAGGGTCTTCCCAAAAGTAATGCTTTACATCAGCAAAGAACTTCTTTCTTTGATGATGTGGCCATCCTTTGGTGACTATACCGCTAGCTAAGTAATTAGCGTAGTCGGCATACCATGGTTCTTGTCTGCTTTCCACCATTTCCAAGGATTCTGTTGGAAATTTTTCATTGATCTGTTCGTCCCTAGTTGCCTCCAAAGCTGGGTCTTCTAAGCGTGAAAGATGATCTGCAGCAGCGTTTTCTGCTCCTCTTTTGTCTTTGATTTCAATATTAAATTCTTGGAGGAGTAGAATCCATCTGATTAAACGTGGTTTTGCGTCTTGTTTCTTGAAGAGGTATCGGATAGCTGCATGATCTGTATAGACTACAGTTTTAGAAAGAACAAGGTAAGAACGGAATTTATAAAAAGCAAATACCACAGCTAGTAAATCTTTTTCAGTAGTTGTGTAATTTTCTTGTGCATCATTAAGTGTTTTACTAGCATAATAAATTGGGTGGAAATGTTTTTCTTTTCATTGTCCCAAGACTGCTCCAACAGCAAAGTCACTTGCATCACACATGATTTCGAAAGGTAATTTCCAATCAGGTGCTATCATGATAGGTGCATTGACTAGCATTTCCTTGAGGGTTAGAAATGCTTGATTGCAATCCTTGTCAAAGATGAAAGGTGCAACTTTTTCAAGTAATTTTGTTAGAGGCCTTGAAATTTTTGAAAAGTCCTTGATAAACCTTCTATAAAATCCGGCACGCCCTAGGAAACTCCTGATTGCTCTCACGGAGGAGGGTGGAGGTAATCGAGAAATAGTGTCTACTTTTGCTCGATCAACTTCCATTCCTTCGCTTGAGATTTTGTGACCGAGTACTATTCCCTCTGTTGCCATGAAATGGCGTTTTTCCCAGTTAAGGGCGAGGTTAGTTTCCTCACATCGGGATAGCATTCGTTCGAGGTTATCGAGGCATTGGTCATATGAATCTCCAAAGATAGAAAAGTCGTCGATGAAGACTTCCATTGTCTTTTCTATCATGTCATGGAAAATGGCCACCATACAACGTTGAAATGTTGCAGGCGCATTACATAGACCGAACGGCATGCGTCGATAGGCGAAAGTTCCGTAGGGGCATGTGAAAGTTGTCTTTTCTTGGTCTTCAGGTGCTATTGGAATTTGAAAATAACCTGAAAAACCATCCAAGAACCAGTAAAATTTATGACCGGATAGTCGTTCTAACTTTTGATCAATGAAGGGCAAAGGAAAGTGATCTTTCCTTGTTGCTTCATTTAATCGTCTATAGTCTATGCAAACTCTCCATCCTGTGACGGTTCTTGTTGGTATTAATTCATTCTTTTCATTAGTTATTACCGTCATACCTCCTTTCTTCGGGACTACTTGGACGGGACTTACCCATGGACTATCGGAGATAGGATAGATTAGTCCGGCGTCAAGTAGTTTGATGACCTCATTTTTAACCACTTCTTGCACATTGGGATTTACTCTACGTTGCGTGCACATGGAAGGACTTATTCCTTTGATATCTACAAGCTTCCAAGCGATCGCATTTTTGTGTTTTCTAAGAAGACTGATTAATTTTTCTTTTTCTATGCTACTTAATTTAGATGAAATAATTACAGGTAAATTACCATCTTTGTCTAGAAAAGCATATTCCAAACCTCTCGGGAGTTCTTTGAGCTTAATGGGTGGGTCTTTAGGAGACACCTTATTTTGTGGCTCATCTAGGTCAAGAACTTTAAAGGTTTGTTCTATGGCGACCTCTTCTTCAACAAAGCGGTCAACTTCTTCACTTGTATCGGGTGGTTCATCTTCATCTTCAATTAGGGGGTCATTATTGCCAAAATATTTTATTGAACGTTCACGATCTATGTTCCTTTTGAATGCCCCTAACTGAAGAGATAGATTGTTAATCTTCCGGTTTTTTAAAGCTTCATGAGTTTTTAAAAAAGGTTTTCCCAAGACTAGAGGAGCGTCATCGAGGATGACAAAGTCGGTTGGAATAACCAATTGATTTGTTTGAACCAAGACATCCTCAACCACACCGATTGATTTTATTACTTTCCGATTAGATAGAAAAATGGGTATTTGAAGTGGAGAAAAATCACTAATACTTAATTTTTCAAAAATATAGTTAGGCATTATGTTAACACAAAGATCTTTATCAATGGTGACATTACTAATAAACGAATTTTGAAAGAAACATGGAACCGGTGTAATGTTAATTTCAAAAGGATCTTCTTTTATTAGTGAAGTTTGATCATTAGTTAACTTAACGCTTACCATTTCTTTAATTTTAGTGTTAGTGTTTAACTCTTTTAAAAACTTAGCATGAGTGGTTACTAAACAATGATTTTCAAAAGAAGGTGACAAGAGATTAATTTCTTCAAAATTAGACTCTTCTTGAAATTTAACGTTATCGGCCTCACCTTTCTCGTTGTTTAGCTCATGTGTCGGTTTTTCACTTATTTGTTCTTCCATTTTTTACTCCTCAATTAACGTTTCTTCCTTTTTTAATTCTTCTCTCGCGCGGGACTCCTCTTCCCTTGCGCGAGATTCTTTTATGCATCTTTCGATAAATTTAAGGTTTTCTATTATCCTATTGGCTATGTCGGTGATAGAGTAAGGATCGGGATCCTCATGGCTTGAATTCGGTTGTTCGATCCTTGGTTCCTCATAGTACCCATATGAAGTAGATGGTTCACACCATTGTCCTTCATTGTAAGCATATGATGGATAAGGGTCGAAATTTTGTTCTTCATAGTACTCATATGAGGTGGGTTGTTCACGCCATGGTTCCTCATAATAAGCGTATGAAGGTGGTGGCTCATATCTTGAATCCTCAAAGTATGAGTATGAAGGTTCATACCTTGGTTCATCAAAATATGAGTATGAGGGAGAAGGTTCATACCTTTGGTCTTCATAGGATGTGTATGAAGTCGATGGCTCGTACCTGGGCTCCTCATAATAGTTGTATGAAGTGGATGGTTGAAATAGGTTACAATATTGTACCGAGTGCGGGTTACCACAATTAGTGCAATAGTCTCTCATATAATCATCCTCCTCATAGGTGTAGTTGTAGCCTCCTGAGTATTGATCCATAAGAATCACTCAACAGACCACACCTGAGTCTCGGGACCAGAAAACAAAAATAAAGACGGAAACAGAGGCTAGACATGGTCCCGTGTTCAGTGGACACGGCCCCGTGTTCAGGGTCTGTATCTGGGCGTTTTATTTAAAGTTACTGGTCTCGTGGGACAGGGGGGCGTTGTCACACCCCAATCGATGGCGGAATCATCGGGGCATGGCACTGAGCGAAACAGATTGTTCAAAGAAATTCCATAACAACTATTACTACCGAATAGTTTAAATATCACGTCCCATACCGTGACCCATAAGATAAATTTAGTTATTACAGACATAGATATCCTTCAAACAAAACATGTTCCGACAACTCAGATTTAAGTACATAAATATAAATTGTCTTGGTTTCTAGACTCTTTCCTAGCCTCGATTTCACAGCAGATAAAGCAAGTAAGCATCCTAAACACCTGTCACATACGTTAAAATAAAGTCAATACATAGAATGTAAAGGTGAGCATACAAGTTTGATAATAGTATATAGAGTTCGAATAGTTTATGCATAACCAGCACGCACACAGAGGGAAATGATGCATGTTAATTATCGACATGGACCTATCGATACTAACGACTACGGGTTGACTGTCCGAGACAGTTCGCAATACATGATTACCACCGTAATCCATGCAAGTAATTGTCCTTAACAACCCCCGTGTGAACGGGTGCTGAGTCCAAACTATAGTACTACGTTGCTAAGGCAGGTAGACAGCATTCCACGTGTAAACATAACAACAAACATTCATTTAGTCACGTAATACATGCAATCGGTTAGCGTTCAAATAGTTTGAATAGTGTGTTCGATTGTAATTTTGATAAGTAACGTATGTAACACCCAAAAGTGCTAAAGCAAAAAGGGATTCGAGTATACTCACAGTGATTGATTATGGATTGAAGGGAGCGCTGAGAGTAGGGTTAGCCTGAATAGTTCGATAGCATAACAATGAGTAACGCGAAAATGTAATCAAGTGTGAATGGATCGAATAGCCTGGTCGATCAACCAGCAGGTTCGATCGAACGGGCTGTTCGATCGGCTTGAAAGTCCGTTTGAACAGTCCTGTTCGATCGGCCGGTAGGCTCGATCGGCTGGACCATTCGAGTGGATTGTTTCTTCCTCTGAGGTGTTTGTGTATGATGGTTTGAACTTTTGAAGTTTTTGTTGTAGTATTTGAGAACACTGAAGTGTTCTTACCTTTCAGGTCGATCGATCGAACGGTCTGTTCGATCGGCCGGCTTAACCGATCGGCTAGGAACTTCAGAAGTAGTTCTCAGCAGGATGTCACTTGATCGAACAGCCTGTTCGATCGGCTGGCATCCCATACTACGAACGAGTTGCAAAATCGATTAAGTGTTGAAGCATAGTATCTCATGATCCGAAGAGTAACGTTTACCAATCGAGTAGCATGTTCGATCGAACATCACTTCGTCCATAGCATACTTCATAAAGTTTGAAAAGTGAAAAGTGTGGAACCATGTGCTAGCCGATCGGCTGGCCCGGCCGGTCGGCTGGTATGTTCGATCGGCTGGGCTGTTCGTTCGAACAGCCTAGCCGTTCGGCCAGCAATTCTGACATGGTCGCCTTTCGTCTAACACTTGGCTGTTTGATTATTTGTCATGATTTTGAGGTATTTTGACAACGAGTTAAACCGTAGAACGTGGGTTCCTACTTGCTTCACTGGTTCGGACAGGAATCACCCAAGTCCGGCCGGTGAACTGTTCGGAACGGTAGTTTAGCGTTTAACCCGAAATCAGTGTACCTCGTAGATAGGATCCGAATCTTGAACCTCTTGACTATTAGAATGATTAGTTAGTTGGTTCGAGCGTCGTTTCTATCGGTTTTAAGGTTTTGAGTGTAAAAGATTGAGAAAAACTTGTAGTTATTTCTTTCAACTCTTTTATCCTCTTAAAAAGATTTGGATTTATGTGAAAATGTTAAGATTCTTACAAGTCCTAGTTTGTTTATGTGGAAATCGGTCAGATCTAAGCTATTCACGGTTGAATGAGGCTAAAGTATGATGTTCTTCAAGAACACCATGATGACATCACCCAAGAACACTTAGATCTTGGTGATTTCACGGTTAGAAATCAAGTTTTGAAAGATAGAAAGGTGTAGAATCGTGTAATGATCGAAAACGTACAAGAATTAGAGTGAAAACTTACCGAAGTTGAGAGAAATCTGAGAAAAGGTGAAGAATAAGGGCTGGTTCGGTCAGAGCTTTCCAAAAGTAGAAAGAGTGACAATGACAGGGCTATTTATAGGCTCCAAAAGAGGAAAGTGGTAGCCGATCGGACAGGACCTCCGATCGGCTGGGCTGCTCGATCGAACAGCATGTTCGATCGGCTAGCCTGTTCGATTGGTGATTCATGTTCGATAAGGAACACCTTCTGGAGTGTTTCGCGACGATTTTCGATGTTTCGATTTCGATGGACGACGTTACGAATAAGATAGAGTTCCTAGTCAAATTACTTTCAGTTCCAACTACTATATCTAACATACAATCATCTATAAGTCACGTTTCGATGTCGGTTCCGATTGAGTTGATTGCTTTTCGAGTTTCGATTCGAGTTTCGATTGAAGACCACACAAGACATAAAGTAAACATGCACAAGTAACACATAAGGCACACACACACATATAGCAATACCAAAATTCGCATAATTCGAGGTTGGAGTTCGATGATTGATGAGTCGATTAACTTGATTATTGATTGATTAACTTTATCGCATTGTTACTTCCTACTATTCATAGTCGTAAATCGGTTGCATTGATTAAACATTCGATCATTTCGTTTAGACAACACTTACTCCACATAATACGAAAACAAGAAAAGACCATTAACAGTCAAAGAAGTCAAAGTTGACTTGGACTTGGAATTTGACTTAGACATTCGAAAACACGGGGTGTTACAGCCTCCCCTTGTTTAGGGAATTTCGTCCCAAAATTAGGCTCGAAGCTGCACATCACCGTGAGTCGTTTTACCAGTTTGATGCTTCAGATCTATTTAAACAATTGCGGGTACTTGGCCTTCATGTCGCTTTCGAGTTCCCAAGTGAACTCCGCGCGTCGTTTCCCTTCCCATCGGACTTTCACGGTAGGGATGCGTGAGCGCCTGAGTTGCTTGGTTTGGCGATCCATGATTTCGACAGGCTTTTCCACAAAGTGTAAGGTTTCGTTGACCTGAAGATCGTCGAGCGGTACGATTAGATCATGATCAGCAAGGCATTTTCGGAGGTTAGACACATGGAAAGTCGGGTGGACGTTACTGAGTTCCTCCGGTAGTTCAAGTCTGTAGGCGACTTTTCCGATCCTTTCCAGAATCTTAAAAGGTCCAACATATCGAGGCGCTAGTTTCCCTTTCTTGTCGAATCTGACTACACCCTTCCAAGGAGATACCTTTAGGAGTACATAGTCGCCAACGTCAAATTCAAGGGGCTTGCGTCTTCTATACGCATAACTTTTCTGTCTACTTCGAGCTTTCTCCAAGTTGTCTCGAATTTGGTGGATTTTGTCAGTCGTTTCTTGTAGAATCTCGGGACCGGTTAGTTGCGAATGACCGATCTCGTGCCACACAATAGGCGATCGACATCTCCTTCCATATAAGGCCTCGAAGGGTGCCATTTGGATGCTGGCATGATAGCTGTTATTATACGAGAATTCGACTAGTGGCAAGTGTTTGTTCCAACTACCACCAAAATCTATGACACACGCCCAGAGCATGTCTTCAAGAGTACGGATCGTTCTTTCAGTCTATCCGTCGGTTTGTGGATGGAATGCAGTACTCAGATTAAGCGACGTACCAAGAGCCGCTTGAAAAGTTTCCCACAATCGTGAAGTAAACCGAGCATCACGGTTAGAGATGGTGTCGTGAGGCGTACCATGATTACAAATGATCTCGTCGGTGTAGATCTGGGCTAGTCGTTCCACCTTATAGTCTTCTCGTATCGGCAAAACGTGGGCTGATTTTGTTAGACGATCAACTATAACCCAAATACTGTCATGACCTGATGGCGTGGGCGGGAGTTTCGTTATGAAATCCATAGCTATACTCTCCCACTTCCATATAGGTATCGGCGGTTGTTCGAGTAAGCCAGAAGGTCTTTGATGTTCAGCCTTGACTCTTGCGCAGGTTAAGCAACTTCCAACGTAAAGAGCGATATCACGTTTCATACCCGGCCACCAGTACTTGTAACGAAGATCCTGGTACATTTTATTGGCACCGGGATGAATGGAATATCGGGATTTGTGGGCTTCATTCATGATAATCTTTCGCAAATCGGTCTGCTTAGGGATCCAAATTCGGTCCAGATAGTAGAAAATCCCATCTGATTTGCTTACTAACTGAGCTCCATCGTGATAGATCCTCTCTTTCTTCAATGTACGCTCGTTAAAGCAAGCATGTTGAGCTTCGCGAATAAGGGCTTCGAGGTTATGCTGGGCTTGAACGTTTCGGATACTGAGCACATAACTCTTTCTGCTGAGCGCGTCGGCAACCACATTCGCCTTGCCTGGGTGATAACGAATCTCACAGTGGTAATCGTTGAGGAGTTCTACCCATCGGCGTTGACGCATATTAAGTTCTCTCTGATTGAAGATATGTTGTAAACTCCTGTGATCAGTGTAGATTGTACACTTAGTGCCATACAGGTAGTGTCGCCAAATCTTCAATGCAAAGACAACCGCGCCTAGCTCGAGGTCATGGGTTGCATAGTTCTTCTGGTGGATCTTGAGCTGTCGAGATGCGTAAGCTATAACCTTGTCTCGCTGCATGAGGACACAACCAAGACCAAGGTTGGAAGCATCACAGTAGACAATGAAATCGTTGCTTCCGTCGGGCAGCGTAAGAATCGGTGCGTTACACAGCATGTGCTTGAGGGTTTGAAAGGCAGTCTCTTGTGCGGTTCCCCACACAAAAGGCTTGTCTTTATCAGTAAGAGCGGTAAGCGGCACAGCGATTTTGGAGAATCCTTCAATAAATCGTCGATAATAGCCCGCTAGTCCGAGAAAAGAACGAACTTCAGACGGGTTCTTAGGCGTAATCCAACTTTTGACGGCTTCAATCTTCGCGGGATCGACGTGTATTCCCTGACTATTCACAATGTGACCCAGAAATTGAACATCCTCTAACCAGAATTCGCACTTGGAGAACTTGGCATAGAGTTGGTTCCCCTGAAGTAACTCGAGAACCAAACGTAGATGTTGCGCGTGTTCGGTCTTCGATTTGGAATGGATCAAGACATCGTCAATGAACACGATGACGAAACGGTCTAGGAAAGGCTTACACACGCGATTCATCAGATCCATAAAGACCGTAGGTGCGTTAGTTAGACCAAAAGGCATAACAACGAATTCGTAATGGCCATATCGGGTTCGAAAAGCGGTTTTGGGGATGTCTTCCTCTTGAATCCGCAATTGATGATAGCCTGAACGTAGATCGATCTTCGAGAAACACTTGGCACCTTGTAGCTGATCAAATAAGTCGTTGATTCGGGGCAAAGGGTATCGATTCTTAATGGTTAGCTTATTCAACTCCCGATAGTCGATGCACATCCGGAAAGACCCGTCCTTCTTTTTGACGAAGAGGACTGGCGCGCCCCAAGGAGAGGTGCTCGGGCGAATGAAGCCTTTTTCGAGTAATTCCTGGAGTTGGTTTGAGAGTTCCCGCATTTCGGATGGAGCGAGTCGATAAGGAGCTTTGGCAACGGGGTTAGCTCCAGGAATAAAGTCAATACGAAAGTCGATATCACGACTTGGAGGTAGTCCAGGAAGATCATCAGGGAACACCTGAGGAAATTCACGAACCACTGGAACGTCTTTGACTTCGGCTTTCTTTTTCTTTTCCTTCTCCGCTACTACAATGTTGGCCAAGAAGACTCGGTATTCCTTGCGGAGATACTTGCTGGCTTGAACACATGACATGAGCTTGAGACCTTTCGACGTTGTTTCACCGTATACACATAGAAGATCACCGTTTGCAAGCGAGAATCGAATCATCTTTTTAAAGCACACAACTTCAGCATGGTTTTCGCGAAGAAAGTCCATGCCTACTATGACGTCAAAACTTCCGAGTTGCATCGGAATACGATCGATTGGAAAGATGTGATTGTTGAGCTCGAGAGTACAATCACGAAGAACAGAGTTAACGGCGACAGTTCTTCCAGTAGCGACTTCGACTTCGAATGACAAGGACAGATAAGAGTGCTTACGACTAAGGAGCTTCTCGAATTCAAACGATACAAAGCAGTTATCGGCTCCAGTATCAAACAAACATGATGCATAAATACCATTCACAAGGAACGTACCATTAACCACGTTGTTATCCACCTGAGCCTGACGGGCATTGATGTTGAAGGTTCGGGCATGGGCTGCTTGCTGCTGTTGCTGAGGCTGCTGTTGTTGCTGCTGGGGCTCTTGCTTAACCACTCTGTTCGGGCACCTGTTTGCAAAGTGATTGGGATCACCACATGCAAAGCAGACTCGAGCGTTGACTGCGGGTGCTTGAGCTGCTTGTTGGCCTTGAGGGGCGGGGAGTAGAGCTTGGTTGACAGTAGCTTGCACTGGGGCTTGACGGGGACCAAAATGACAGTTCACAGTGAAATGACCGTAAAGGTTGCAGTGAGCGCAAAAACGACAGGCTAGACCCACTGGATGATGATACGAGCATGTCGGGCAGAGCGGGTGAGGGCCTGTGTATGCACGCTTCGCTGGCGGTGCATTGATCACTGGAGCTGAGCGGTGGTGCTGTTGCTGCTGAGCTGGTACAGCTTGTAGAGGAGCAGCAGTTGTTGCGGCAGCACAACTCTTGTTGCTGGAGCTGTTGTTGTTGTGCTTCTTCTTTCTTCTTGATGACTTGGAGGATTGAGCAGTGGCGGTGTCGATGGATGCTGTTGCGGTGGCTTGGTGCAGAGACTTGGTTTGCTTATCCCAAAAACCAGACTTCACTCGCTTGTCATTGATCTCAGTGGCGAGTAGGTAAGTCTCTTCAATCGTTGCTGGCTTGGCGGCGTGAACAAAGTCGGCTACACAATCGGGCAGGGCTCGAATGTACTTCTTGATGGTCTGATCTGGGGTCTTAACCTGATCGGGACATATGATGCTAAGCTGCTTGAAGCGAGCAGTGAGAGCAGCGTTGTCTCCATCCTTCTGCTTGATGGTCCAAAACTCGTCCTCCAGCTTTTGGCGTTCATGAGGAGGGCAGAATTCGTCGATCATAATTGCCTTCAGCTCCTCCCATGTTAGCTCGTATGCTGCATCATTTCCGCGCTTGTTTCGTTCGGCTGTCCACCAGTCTAGAGCACGGGACTGGAAGACGCCTGTAGCATTGAGAGTGCAGAGATTTTCAGGACATCCGCTCTGGCGCAGAGTGACTTCAACTGAGTCGAACCAGTGAAACATGGCGGTAGGGCCATCTTTTCTGGTGAACTCTTTGGGTCCGCATGCTTTGAACTGCTTGAAGCTGAAAGCGGCCTTGTTTGCATCTTTCGGAGCGTCTGTTCGCGATTCTTCAGACGACTTGCTGGCGTTCTCATAAACGTTGCTCATAGCCTTTGCTACACATTTGGCGATGATGGCGGCGAGACGCTTGTCTCTCTTCTCCTGACGAGTCAGATGGTGTCGGAATCCAGACGACGACATGGTCTGCAACAGACATCGTCACAGGACTCAACACAGCAAAATCGAATCTCACCCCACACGTCTAGACTACTAAAGCTTAGGAACACGTCGAGACACTTATCACATAAACACATAAGCACCTAACCACAGGTTCACGTAATCACAGAAGCACATAGGCACGTAGAGCACAGAGCCACATAAACACAGAAGCACATACACATTTAATCATAGATGCAGTCAGAATACAGAAACCTATCATTCAAAGTACGCGTGTCGTTCGTATATAGCACATCGAGTAGTTTCGTACAATTATATAGCATAGCATAGTATGATATCGTCTAGGTTGCAACTGAACATCGAATTGAGATAGAATAGCAATGCGAGTCGTGTGTGTTGATCGAAATGGCATCAAAATCGAATAATGTCCCAAAATATAAACTCATAAACAGATAAAGCACACATAAACACATAAAATCAACGAATCACCAGAGTCTGCGGTTGCGGGCTCAGAATCGAAACACATGAAATCGAGAAATAGAGTGTCTGCGGCTACTAGACATCGACTACCCAAAGCAATTCGACTATTCGCAGTAGACTTGTCGTCACTTTTGACTTCCGGGATCGCGTTTCTGCCTCGATTATTGGGCATTCCGTGCGTATTCCCTAGGTCATACTTGTGAGTTTAGGTCGTTGGAGTCCGTCGAAGCTTTGGTGAGATGAAACATGTCCGGAATAAATTGCCAAGGTTAGGGTTTCACCCCTGGCTTAGCAATTTCTTCCTTGTTTTAAGAAAATCTAAGGAGAACTTCCATCAAAATGGGGATTTCACTCCTGATTTGGTATAATTCTCCTCGTATGTTATTGAAAATATCAGGATAAGCATGAGTAAATGGATAAAATCATCATAAGTCAGGCAATTCGGCCGGGAGTTTGCGGTTTTCACACCTATTCGTGACCAAATCGCTTAACTTTAATTGAAAATTCGAGTGCAGTGATAGCGAATAATTGTAGAATAGAGCACATAAGCTTGGTCTGTTGGTTCCTAACTATAGTCTAGGTCTCTAAGACAGCGACCCGGACTAGGTCGTGTCTCACCTAATTCCCTATAGTTATGGCTCTGATACCAATCTGTCACACCCCAACCGATGGCGGAATCATCGGGGCATGGCACTGAGCGAAACAGATTGTTCAAAGAAATTCCATAACAACTATTACTACCGAATAGTTGAAATATCACGTCCCATACCATGACCCATAAGATAAATTTAGTTATTACAGACATAGATATCCTTCAAACAAAACATGTTCCGACAACTCAGATTTAAGTACATAAATATAAATTGTCTTGGTTTCTAGACTCTTTCCTAGCCTCGATTTCACAGCAGATAAAGCAAGTAAGCATCCTAAACATCTATCACATACGTTAAAATAAGGTCAATACATAGAATGTAAAGGTGAGCATACAAGTTTGATAATAGCATATAGAGTTCGAATAGTTTACGCATAACCAGCACACACACAGAGAGAAATGATGCATGTTAATTATCGACATGGACCTATCGATACCAACGACTGCGGGTTGACTGTCCGAGACAGTTCGCAATACATGATTACCACCGTAATCCATGCAAGTAATTGTCCTTAACAACCCCCGTGAACGGGTGCTGAGTCCAAACTATAGTACTACGTTGCTAAGGCAGGTAGACAGCATTCCACGTGTAAACATAACAACAAGCATTCATTTAGTCACGTAATACATGCAATCGGTTAGCGTTCAAATAGTTTGAATAGTGTGTTCGATTGTAATTTTGATAAGTAACGTATGTAACACCCAAAAGTGCTAAAGCAAAAAGGGATTCGAGTATACTCACAGTGATTGATTATGGATTGAAGGGAGCGCTGAGAGTAGGATTAGCCTGAATAGTTCGATAGCATAACAATGAGTAACGCGGAAATGTAATCAAGTGTGAATGGATCGAATAGCCTGGTCGATCAAACAGCAGGTTCGATCGAACGGGCTGTTCGATCGGCTTGAAAGTCCGTTTGAACAGTCCTGTTCGATCGGCCGGTAGGCTCGATCGGCTGGACCATTCGAGTGGATTGTTTCTTCCTCTGAGGTGTTTGTGTATGATGGTTTGAACTTTTGAAGTTTTTGTTGTAGTATTTGAGAACACTGAAGTGTTCTTACCTTTCAGGTCGATCGATCGAACGGTCTGTTCGATCGGCCGGCTTAACCGATCGGCTAGGAACTTCAGAAGTAGTTCTCAGCAGGATGTCACTCGATCGAACAGCCTGTTCGATCGGCTGGCATCCCATACTACGAACGAGTTGCAAAATCGATTAAGTATTGAAGCATAGTATCTCATGATCCGAAGAGTAATGTTTACCAATCGAGTAGCATGTTCGATCGAACATCACTTCATCAATAGCATACTTCATAAAGTTTGAAAAGTGAAAATTGTGGAACCATGTGCTAGCCGATCGGCTGGCCCGGCCGGTCGGCTGGTATGTTCGATCGGCTGGGCTGTTCGTTCGAACAGCCTAGCCGTTCGGCCAGCAATTCTGACCTGGTCGGCCTTTCGTCTAACACTTGGCTGTTTGATTATTTGTCATGATTTTGAGGTATTTTGACAACGAGTTAATCCGTAGAACATGGGTTCTTACTTGCTTCACTGGTTCGGACAGGAATCACCAAAGTCCGGCCGGTGAACTGTTCGGAACGGTAGTTTAGCGTTTAACCCGAAATCGGTGAACCTCGTAGATAGGATCCGAATCTTGAACCTCTTGATTGTTAGAATGATTAGTTAGTTGGTTCGAGCTTCGTTTCTATCGGTTTTAAGGTTTTGAGTGTAAAAGATTGAGAAAAACTTGTAGTTATTTCTTTCAACTCTTTTATCCTCTTAAAAAGATTTGGATTTATGTGAAAATGTTAAGATTCTTACAATTCCTAGTTTGTTTATGTGGAAATCGGTCAGATCTAAGCTATTCACGGTTGAATGAGGCCAAAGTATGATGTTCTTCAAGAACACCATGATGACATCACCCAAGAACACTTAGATCTTGGTGATTTCACGGTTAGAAATCAAGTTTTGAAAGATAGAAAGGTGTAGAATCGTGTAATGATCGAAAACGTACAAGAATTAGAGTGAAAACTTACCAGAGTTGAGAGAAATCTGAGAAAAGGTGAAGAATAAGGGCTGGTTCGGTCAGAGCTTTCCAAAAGTAGAAAGAGTGACAATGACAGGGCTATTTATAGGCTCCAAAAGAGGAAAGTGGTAGCCGATCAGCCAGGACCTCCGATCGGCTGGGCTGCTCAATCGAACAACATGTTCGATCGGCTAGCCTGTTCGATCGGTGATTCCTGTTCGATCAGGAACACCTTCTGGAGTGTTTCGCGACGATTTTCGATGTTTCGATTTCGATGGACGACCTTACGAATAAGATAGAGTTCCTAGTCAAATTACTTTCAGTCCCAACTACTATATCTAACATACAATCATCTATAAGTCACGTTTCGATGTCGGTTCCGATTGAGTTGATTGCTTTTCGAGTTTCGATTCGAGTTTCGATTGAATACCACACAAGACATAAAGTAAACAGCACAAGTAACACATAAGGCACACACACACATATAGCAATACCAAAATTCGCATAATTCGAGGTTCGAGTTCGATGATTGATGAGTCGATTAACTTGATTATTGATTAATTAACTTTATCGCATTGTTACTTCCTACTATTCACAGTCGTAAATCGGTTGCGTTGATTAAACATTCGATCATTTCGTTTAGACAACACTTACTCCACATAATACGAAAAAAAGAAAAGACCATTAACAGTCAAAGTTGACTTGGACTTTGACTTTGACTTTGACATTCGAAAACACGGGGTGTTACAGGCGTGTTCAGTGAGCACGGCCCCGTGTTCAGACTCTGTATCTGGGTATTTAACTAAAAATGTGCAGCACGGGGGCGTATTCAGTGAGCACGGCCCCGTGTTCAGGCTACTGTAAATGCAAACTAAACTAAAATGCAGAAAAATGTGCGCGCATTTTGAAAAAGTTTTGAAAAACTGATTAGGCCGTCGATTTTAAGCTTTCTTAAAATCCTTGTGTCCCCGGCAACGGCGCCAAAAACTTGATGCGTGCTAGTGTGTATATGTTTTAAGTATATATTTTAAGCTCTTTTTACACTTTAGCCAAGTTTTAAATTTATAAAACACGATATTTACTAACACTAAACACACATATGGGCAAATGCACCCATCGTGGACGTAGTATAGTGTTGGTAAGATACCGAGGTCGTCCAAGGACACAAGAGCTTTTAGTACCGGTTTATCCTCAACGTCTAATCAAATCAAAATGTTAGAAAAAGATTTTTAAACTAAGAAAATAAAACTAACTAAATGCTGAAAAATAAAATAAAAATAAAAACAGATAGACAAGATGAATCACTTGGATCCGACTCGTGTGTTAGTATAACCTTTGATTATTTTCGCACTTTTGCACTTGTTTAAGAGATTATCTTAGTTATTGTAGTAGGCCCCTCTTTTGAAGGCGACGTTACCCTCAACCCAGTAGTTTGAGTCAGCAAGGATACAATCCTAAAGGGTCGGATTATTGAAAGATAATTAATTAAGTTATTAATGCAAATTATGGTAGGCCCCTCTTTTGGAGGTGACGTTACCCTCGACTAAGTAGTCTAAGTCAGCAGGGATACAGTCCTAAATAGTCGGGTTATAGTATTAATAGTAGTTAACTTATGAGGGGATCAAAGAGTTTGGACCCCCGCCATCCAATACATTTGGGTATTGAAGGAGGTCCTACTAAATTTGACCCAGGTCCCTTGCAGGACCTCTAAACGCTGAATAAGGGCAAGACCCTTACCAAACCGTTCCCTTAACCCCCGACCAGGTAGCCAACATACCTCCATATAGACCGTGGAGATATGAATGGTGAAAATCTTTTATTTTATATAGACAGTAAAATAATGCCAAGACACCACGGACAAACGATAAGGAAGAATCACCTTCAACATAAGCAACTAGTTATTAAAGTCATTAATACAAAACCAATTAAAAAGTGCAAAAGATTAAAAATAAAAAGTATTATACTAAACACTTGTCTTCACCAAGTGATGTAAGAGACTTAGGCAAACATGGCCTTGATTGTCAGGAACTTTTACGATCAATCTTGGATCCCGAGACGACTCACACACTCTATGATGGACAATGGATGATGGTGGTGGATGATGGTGTTGTGATGGTGGTGGGTGGTGGATGAAGTGTGAGAGAGGTGGTGTGCCAATGGATGAGTTGCAATGGCTCCAAGCACTCCTATTTATAGGCTGAACAGAAGCCTGGGCACGGCCTCGTGCCCGTCTGACACTCTCTCTCTTCATTAATTGTAATTCGCAATTACAATTAATGCGCCTGCAGTACTTTCGCCCTCGATTATGACCATATGGGCCAGTTTATTTTCTGCGGAAATATTGTTTATGTTGAGACTCAAAGGTTAGTGTACTAAATGAGTAATAATGAGTTTTATCTTTTAGGATTTTCTTTTTGTTATGGTTTAACACTTAACACCATTGTAATTCTGTCCTTGCAGTCATAATGAGCGGTCTGAAATCGCGTTTGTGACATTCACGGATAGTCAAGGAGCTGAGAACGATGTTCTTCTTTCGGTAGTTAGCTTTCATCTTTAGATCTAATCTATTATATATAATAAATGAAAATTATTTGGGCCACTGTTGAGTTAAAACAGTGTTGTTAAAACAGTGGTTTGAAACCACTTTTGGGTTAAAACAGAGTTTTAAACCACTGTTGGGTTAAAACAGTGGTTGAAACCACTGTTGGGTTAAAACAGTGTTTCAAGCCACTGTTGGGTTAAAACAGTGTTTCAAGCCACTGTTGGGTTAAAACAGTGTTTCAAGACACTGTTGGGTTAAAAACAGTGTTTGAAAACACTGTTGAGTGAAAACACTGTTGTTAAAGCAGTGGTTTGAAACCACTCTTGGGTTAAAACATAGTTTTAAACTACTGTTGGGTTAAAATAGTGTTTGAAACCACTGTTGGGTTAAAACAGTGTTTCTAGCCACTGCTGAGTTACTTTTTTTGTTGGTTTTTAGATGAACGTGTTCTTCTTTCTCTTTATAATGAATGCATACTGTTAAAATATGTTTCCCAACCTTCGTTTATTGTATCATTTGTTGTAGGTTTTAATTAATAGACGTCGTTTCATATCATCTTAATGGCATTTGATAATGAATCATTGTCGAAGAATCCAAGATTCCGAAGTGACTATGCACTTTATTATTCAGATGTATGGAATTAAGGATCTAATTCTACTCGGATATCGGGGGGAATGTTGTAAGGTTTAATGTTTCTGTCTCAAAACTCCTTTTTTTCCTTTTGTTTTTGTAATGTAACCAGTACCGGAACTCTAAATCCCTAACATTTTATTGGTTGGGCAATATATATTAGGTTGTCAACCATGATATAGTGGATTCCTGTATTTATGTATGTATTTATATATTAGGTTGTTAACCATGATATTTGGTTCGGTACCAGTTTGGTACGGTACCAGTTTGGTATGAATTTTACCCTCAAATACTGGTACCGTCTCAGTATCAGTAACCGTATTTGCTGATCTGTTAGTGCACTTACGTCTGTCGACTACGTCTTACATCGAGTCTTAGATATGAGGAGATCAGACATGGCACGGAAACCTAGAAATACATGTTTGTAATAGGTCCGCTTTTGTGGTATTATCTAGGTCCGCTTTTATGTCAGTGTCTTGATTAGGTTCGCTTATAGGTCATGCTGCTAGGTCCGCTTTTATGTCAGTGTCTTGATTAGGTTCGCTTATAGGTCATGCTGCTAGGTCCGCTTTTATGTCATGATGTAGGTTCGCTTATACGTGCATGTACGTATAAGCGAACCAGGCTTGTCTATATATAGTGGAGCGAACCAAACACATAGGGATGGTGTAATTTTCCGGTTGAGCCACGAAGTGCTGCCGAAGTGCTGTCAAACCTTGTAATCGTGCAATTGATCAATAAAACAGCAATATTAAAGTGAATCAAGCTAGAATAGCACCAAATCATTAGTTTCCGCCTCTTGATTTGGATAGGAATTTCTCTGATCGACTCAAACAGGGCCGAACGCGATCCTACAAGTGGTATCAGAGCTCAGGAGGAGGAATTCTTGCCATTTTAGCTCGATTTCATCTAGTTTTCTACACTTTCTTCACTTTTTCAAAATTTTTCACGGTAAAATCGGCTCAAAATCACACAGTGCACTCGGAATCATAAACTAATAAATCCTTGAAATTTTCAGATTTAAAATCGACCTAGAAAGTGAATTTTAGGGGGTTCGCTCGAACGTACTCGCACAAAAAGTGACGTCATCAATCAGGTCCGCTCTAAAATACCTGTTAGATTCGCTCCAAGGAACAGTTTTGAGACAGGTTCGCTTTTACGACACTTGTCTGGTTCGCTCCAAGAGATAACATTGTGGTTCGCTTTTAAGACAATTTGTCTGGTTCGCTTTTAAGACAACTTGTCTGGTTCGCTTATAGTATCAGCTTGTTTGGTTCGCTTTTGGAACAAGAACAGATTCGCTTTTGTGACAGTTTGACTATTTGAACAGTGTGCCTAAATTTGAAAGTTGTGAACAATGGATACTGAATTCTATAACGCTTTTGCAACCCCGACCTCGATTACTCAAAGTGCTATGATTGAAAATGAAACCGGAACATCTCAGAAACCACCCAAACTCATGGATATTGATGACTATAACGTGTGGTCTGAACGTTTTGGAAATTGGGTCGAGGCTTATCATCTAGATGCGTGGGAACATACTGAAGAGCCATATGTTAAGCCCACAAAGAACGATGTTGTGAATGGTACTCTGTTAACACTTAGAGAAATGAGTACGGCTGATAAAAAGAAATATCGGGATGAGAAATTGATGGTGAGTCTGCTTCAGCAAGCTATAAAAGAAGATATTTTGATACTACTTCAACATGATGGAACTGCACATTCGATTTGGACAGAGCTGGAAGCAAAGTTTACTGGAAGTGACGATATCCTCAGGAATAAGATGTCTCTCATGAAAAAGGAATTTGATTTATTTAGGGAATTGAAAAATGAAAGTACCAAGCAAATAATTGATAGATATTGTAACTTGGTGAGAAATATGACGAAACTTGGTGTTAAGAAAGATACTGATGAGTTGATTGAAAAACTTGCAGATGCACTACCATATGAAACATGGGGAACATTTCTGATGATGCTGCGGTCAAACAAAACAAGTTATAAAAACATGACACTGGGAGATTTTATCAAGCATCTGGAAGCTCAGGAGATGGAGCAAAGGAAGATTGCTAGGATGAAGAACTATGATGGAGAACAGGATATCAGTTTGTACTACAAGAGTGGTGCTACTGATTCTACAAAGTATTCTCCAAAGATCGAAACTGCTTACAGTGTTAAAGATTCTCCTGAGAAGAAGGCATCTCAAGGATCAAACAGCACAAGATTTTCATCTTACGATCCTAACATCTCTGTAGCAAAGAATGGTAGTGTCACACCCCAACCGATGGCGGAAACATCGGGATGAGACGAACAAATTGCTCAAAACAACATAACACTATTTGTGACAATATTGATTAAGTCAAATTTCATAAATGGCTCAAATGTCATACATTGTTCAACATGATCAAAACATAAATCAAATTTCAAACATAGTTTATTTTCTAGGTGAGTTTCTAGTCCACCCTAACTTGATTCTTGAATCACTTCGTCTACCAACCTGCAACATGTATTAAAATAACATCAACAAAAAAATGTTGGCGAGTATACAAGTTTAATACGTAGCATAGTAGAATAAAATAGTTTAAGTACTCATATCCAACATGAACAACATAATACAAGTTACTAATATGCTGAAACAGTGTCACTATATGTCAAACCCAAGTTTCCAACGCAAACACCCCAAGACTCACTCAAGGGCGGTGCATACTCCTATAGCATAGGAGTTTAATAAGTATACGAAGTCTAACAAGTCTCACAAGTTTAACAAGTTTAACAAGTCTAACAAGTTTAATAAGTTTAACAAGGTTAATGAGCATATAGACACGAAAAGTTTACCTAGCATACGAGATTAACAAGCATCAAATTGTGTCATGTTTAAAATGGATAGAGTGTGCATATAGCAAGTTTCAAGTGTTGTGTAATTTGAATATGGAATACATGTTGCACCCAAAGTGTTTAAAACGAAAATGGGATCGAGTATACTCACATTGGTTGCGTTGCGATTTCTTGTAAAGAGGGCGAGTAGAGAATTGAGAATATCCAAGATATACGAACAAAAGTGATTAACCTAGATATTTAAAATATCACATAACGACTGGTTAATATGTATGTATTAAAATTCCTAGTATTTAATGTTTACGAATCGACTAATTTAACCTTAATATTCATCTGATTAATAGCTTTAAATGTTATAAATGAAATAGTCATTTATGTTAACGTTTTTTTTAAAGAAATAAATGTTGATTAGTTGTTTTTATGTTGTATCATTTGTGCTTAGTTTAATTACATATGATTTAACGTTACATATTTGATATATATATGACTAATAAGTGAACATATAAAATCGTATGAGTCTAGCGCCATCTTTCAAAAGAGTTAAAAATATTATGTATTTTCTATTTTGTCAAATAACAGAGTTTATTAGAAATAAAATACTAATTTAAAATATATATTATTATTACTATTAGAAGAATAGTGTTGTTTGTCATCTTACTTACACAAGGAAAACAATACGTACAGTTAGATATAAAAACTCAAAGTTTCAATTGATGGAGCGTGAGTTGCGTAACAACTGTCGATTAACGAAAAGAAAAAAAAGAAACGAGAATTATACCGAAATGTTGGACGTGAATTCTTGTCAAGCTTCGGGTATCTCCGGCCGCGTCGAGTTCTCCGACGAAGGACTTCGAGTCAACGAAACGAAACCAAACACCACCAACTGTTAGTGTTTTTGTTTGGTTATTAATATGTTCAACAGCTCAACATAAAAAAAAAGAACACGATAATAGATTGAACCGCAGGAGAAGAAAGGAATGTGTATACCAAAACGATGCCATAACAAATTCCGATGTAAATTCCGGTAAAGTCCTCGACTTCCAGTGACTAGCTATGAATTCCGGTGAACTTCGGCGATGTTTGTTTCTCTCCGACGAAGCTCCGGTTGTCCCGACAAGAGTGCGAAGTTATGGGAAAGGTGTTGCGGAGTTGTGAGTGAGTGAAAGGGTGTCGAGTTATGTTTTGCAAGAGCTTGATTCTTCAATTTATAGGCCCATTGATTAGAGTTTCCGAATTCGGAGAAGGGAAATGGTGAACGTGTTTGGTTCGTTTTTGGGTCCAGGTTCACGATGTTCACAAGTATAGAAACCATGTATTGGGTGTCAATCGCGAAAGTCAGGAAGAAAACGAAAAGGAAAAGTTGCGTATTCGGATTAAATCCCGCTAAATCAGCGATTTCGTTTAGAATGGAATGATAGCTGGGTTGGTCGATATCTTTCTGGGCGGCAAAACCGTTCGAAAGGATGTTGTCTATAAGTGTTATTTGTTCATGAATTGTAGACATGGAAACGCGTTTATGGGATCCGCACAATCAGGAGAAGAGGGAAATGGAAACATAAGGTTGTTAACTTTAGTTAACTTAAAATTTTCTTTTAAAATATAAGAACTAACTTGATTAATGTTATAAAAGTAAAACTTTTAATATTATTTAATTAAATTAAACAAATAAATAAATAAATAGATGACCATATTATATTAAAAATAAAAAAAAATCTTTCGACGGTTATTTAATTCGCGAAAAATTCCCGGGTTTCAAGGATTCGATTTTTAAAACGGGTCGGATTTTAGATTTCCGTTTTTGACGAATGTTACAGGTAGAAAACTTCAGTGTAACATTGTGTTAAGCCTTGAAAATGATCAAGATTATACTGAAAATATTGCAAAAAATCAAATGTCTTTGTTAGGGATGATTTTAGAGTCTTATAGTTGCTTTGTTGCAGGAAAGATCGGAAATCCAATGCTCACGAAAGAGGATTACGATCAAATTGATGTTGAGGAAATGGAATTGATGGATATAAAATGGTGTATGGCGAGTGTGATGAGACGTGCTGAAAAGTTTAAACAAATTATCGGTCGTGATGATTTTCGTGATGCAAACGTTTCAGCTTTGGGTTTTGATAAATCTAAAGTTACGTGTTTTTGTTGTAGGGAGAATGGGCATTTCAAGAGGGAGTGCAAAAACCGTGAAGCTACCGGAGCCCAGAATCCTTTCGGAAACAACGACTATCACAAGAAGGCCATCTATCATCAAATCACACCACCAGCACAGCAACAGGCACAAACAGCTCATGGGAGAGATGTGGTTGATAAAAGGGCATGTGTTGTTAGTCAGGGAAAATACGTTAATTTTACCTGGGATAAGTATTTTCCGAAAAACAGCAAAGTGTGTTTGGCTGAACAAGATGATGAGAAGTTGGCTGAAGGTTTTAATTGGGATGATTTTTGTCCGGATCAAGATTTCATGACCAAAGAAATGTCCAAAAACACTACTCATGCTTTTTATGCTAATGCTTATGATTTGAAATGTGCAGAAAGGTGCAGAAAAGTCATGGAAGCTGCTGAAGAAAGACGAAGAAAGAACAGAGAAGAGGAAGAAGAGGAAGAGAGATTAAAAGCTGAAGCTAAAGCTGAAAAGAAGCGAAGAGCTGAATTTCTACAATCAAGCAGGACAGTCAAAGAGGTTCCTGAGTTTGAGATTAAAGTGGATGCTGAACCGGTCATAGTCCAAGAAAAGTGCATGAACTGTGATTCGTTAATCAAACAAAACAATGAGTTGTTGCACAATATTCACAAGTTGAAAGAATCGTATGATACAATGAACAGAGAAATCAACAAGTATACAGATTCAGATGGTGAACAAGCTGAGGCTATGAACACTTTGAAAATAGCGTATCTTAGACAGCTTGATGATGCGAATTTTCACATAAAGAAATGTGTTGATCTCGAACTGGAGTTGGCAACACAAAAGATAGAAACTGAGAAAGTTAAGAAATTATTAGATAGCTACTCATGTTCTACTTTTGTTGTTGACAGGATTTACCCAGTAGTGAAAGATTTGAAGACATTTGACAAAGTGAAGATATTTGAAGAAGAGAAAACTGTGACAAAAGATGAAGAAAAAATGAAAACTTCTGGTAACAAATCAAGTGTGGTCTATAACAGATGTCCGCCCCCGGTCGAAAATGGATATTCACCTCAAAATCCAAATTCTGAAAGAGTCAATAAGGCAATCAATTTACAATGGGAGTCTGGGCCGTCGGATAACTTGCCAGAAAGTATTGATATCACATATACGTCATCAGACACTGATCATGAGTCAAAGTTGATAAAAAGTGTGGTCGATCAGGTGTTAGATAAAGATGACAGTGAGAAGTCAAATCTGGAGTCCAAAACCGAGTCAAAGTCGACAAATAAAAAGGACAAACGGGTTTATGATAAAGAGTTTTTACTTTCGAAATCCAATTTGAATGATGAATCGATCAAAGTAGCATATACTTTGAAAGGTTCTGACAAATTATATTCTGACGAGAGTTTTCCAATAAGAAGTGTCAGACTTGAAATGATTCAAAAGGTTTTTTGAAAATAACAGAAATTAATATTTCTGAAATACAAGATTTAAATCTTAATGGAAAACCTAAACAATACACTTCAAGAGATCAACAAAAAATCAACAAGAAAATGGGTTACAATTGTGGTTACAGTTTTCGACAGAAACCAAACCATAATCGTAATTTCAAAAAGAAAGGTCTTGGTTTTGTCCCACCGGAAAACTATAAAAATGAAAAAATGTATAAACCAAAAACTGTGTTTGTTTCAAGAAAAATGTAAGAAGCTGAAAAAGAACAATCATTCAGAAAGCAGTCTAATCAGGAATTCCTTGCCAAGAAGCAAGAAGAACTGAAAAAGAATGAAGTTCCAAAGAAAATTGAAAAGAGAACCTGTTTTCAATGCAAAATAGCTGGTCATGTGGCAAAGGATTGTCCGAAGACATTCAAGCCAAAACAGGAGGTCTCTGGGAAAATGAAAGAAAAAGTTGTTGAAAAGACTGAACTGTCAACTCGGAAGTTTACTGGCTTTGAAAATTCAATTTTTGAAAAACGAGAATGTTCAAAGAGTGCTTCAAAAAGGAAAGACAATGCCGCAAGTCAGAAATGGGTTGTAAAAGGTTCAGGTAATAGTTCTGGTGATGAATCTGATTCCATAAAATCAGAGGAGCCACGTGTTGAGAAAAAGGTTGAAAAGAAAATTCCGATAGTGGACGATGTGAATTTTCCGCCACTGAATGCTAAAAATTACAAATCTAAAATCGAAAAAGTTGAAATTTCAAATCAATTTTATTTTGACAAGAAGAAATTTGATGTTGAAAAAACTTTCAACGGAAATGTAAAACGTATATTTGGAAAAATGGTCAATGGTAAGGCCAAAAGTATCGAAGATTTTTATGCTTCCAAAGGACGTGTTTACAAGCCTGTTGAAAGTAAAGATAAAGAAGATGTTGTTACACCCAAGGAAGGTCAGGCTTGGGTGGATATATTTTTCAAAGAATAAAAACCTGACTTGCCGGAGATCCCAAAATGGTATTGTGGATCATGAATTGGCATCCTTCTAAATTTGTGTTTGAGGTTTTGCAGGGCTTGCCGGAACTCCCAGGTTTGTAAGCGAGGAGTAGGAATCGGCACATTGAGAATTCAACCAAAAGATGGTAATTGGTTGAAATACAGGTTTGAAAAGCTTAATTGCTAAACCTACAAGTGGTTGTATGTTTGTGATTGTTGTAAATCTTACAAGTGGTTAAATCAAGGTCATTGAATTGAACTTGAATTAACTATTATTCATAAGATTGGTAAAACAATATGATGATTTGAACCCCAATTTTACAAAAGGTAAAAACAACTAAACTTATTTTCCGGAAAAACCATTCTGATTAAAACAAACTTAAGTGTTTTGAAATCATTATGGGAAAATAGTTTTGTTGTGAGGGGGAGTTCTGATTGTTTAAGCCAAACGGATGGAGAATTAAAGTATTTCGATATCAGTTTTCATGTTCTGTATAGTTTGTTTTCAATTTTTACTAGAGGTATTTGAATTTTAGGGGGAGTAAGAAATTTTAGAAAATCCAAAAACATCAGAAAATTTGAAAAAGACAAAAACATGATAAAACTGAAAAATGAGTTTTGTTGCATAAAAGAGGAAATGATAGTACATCAGTGAACTATCACAGCACGCTAAAGAATTGTAAAGCTAAAAGTGATAAACAATCTTACTGCGGATGTGTCAGTAGATTTTCGCACATTTAGTAAATTGAAACGAGATATAAACCTAAATTCGAACTTGCTTAATTCGTGGGTAACTATTCTTGAATATATGGGTAACCCCGAAATCTTGTTTGAAAGGTCCCGTATTCTGAGATACTAGGTCTTTATACTCAGTGATATCTGGGGTATTATTCCGGGACTTCTGCTGTATGGAAATACTGACCTAGTCCCCGAATAATACTTTCTGCAAAAAGCTTTGAAATACAAGCTCGCCCTCAGCAATCTGATTAAACAATAAAATTGATAATCTTTGCTATTGTAATAAAAGATCCTCTAAAGGGGACACACCAAAAGTCGAGCCGTCATCTCTCTGCTGAACGGAAGTTCTGACCTGAGCTCTCACGGTTTCGCATCTACCCCTTTACAGATATCATCTGTGGTATACTCACCTGTAAGACTGAATATTTGGGATCTGGATACGGGAGTATATTCAAGTGGAGTGATACACAATTAAGTTTTAGTTTCTAAAACATTAATATTGTATCTCGAATCAATTGAAATTTGTGCGAAAATTTAAGTGGACAAACATACTGACAATCTAGGTAAATTGTTTGGAACTTAATATGTAATCAAGCTTAACGGTGTTTGTGATCTGTTTCATAACTGATATGATCCTCTTGCACAAACTCACAAAAATATTGTATGTAAATAGTTGTTTTCTGCATTTTTATTTTCATTCAGAAAATCCAAAAAGATTTTTGGTGTGTTTTAGCATAAATTTTGAAAAAAATCAAAAAGAGTTTCGACAACTGGTGTTGAGATGCTGATTTTCGAAATTCAAAGTGCTAAACTTGAAGAACTGGTTTGGGAAGAGTGTATGTGAAGACGGTAAATTTTTGTTTGAAAAATGTTAGTAAAAATCTTGAATGTAAAATCATTAATATAGTTTCTGGTACAAGTTTCTAAAAAGTTTGAAAGTTTAATCTTTTAATAGAAACTTATGGTTGGATAGAGATTGTGCAGGACTTGAGGCAGATATTGATCCTGAGAGAGAATGGAGCAAGGTATCGATCTGGAACTTGATGGGAGCCTGTTAATGATCTTGATTTGAAGAATGAAGATGTGAATTCCAGACTGCGATCCCAGCTGTGTGAGAGGGGGAGTCTGAAGACACCGTGTAAACAGCTGAGAGAGAGGAGTTTGGTGATGATGAAGAAAGAGTACGAGGATTCTTGAAGCGACTGATATTTCAGAGGCAGATTGTCGACTGATGAAGATTGTAGATTGACATGTGCGAAGACTCTATGAAGACTCCGTCAACATCCGAGGGGGAGTCTGTTAGTGCACTTACGTCTGTCGACTACGTCTTACATCGAGTCTTAGATATGAGGAGATCAGACATGGCACGGAAACCTAGAAATACATGTTTGTAATAGGTCCGCTTTTGTGGTATTATCTAGGTCCGCTTTTATGTCAGTGTCTTGATTAGGTTCGCTTATAGGTCATGCTGCTAGGTCCGCTTTTATGTCATGATGTAGGTTCGCTTATACGTGCATGTACGTATAAGCGAACCAGGCTTGTCTATATATAGTGGAGTGATGTGTGTCGGTGTATATATAATTTAGATGTATAATTAAGCCCTTTTTACACCTTTAGCCAAGTTTTAAATTTATAAAACACGATATTTACTAACACTAAACACACATATGGGCAAGTGCACCCATCGTGGACGTAGTATAGTGTTGGTAAGATACCGAGGTCGTCCAAGGACACAAGAGCTTTTAATACCGGTTTATCCTCAACGTCTAATCAAATCAAAAAGTGAGAAAAATGTTTTTAAACTAAGAAAATAAAAACTAACTAAATGCTGAAAAATAAAATAAAATAAAAACAGATAGACAAGATGAATCACTTGGATCCGACTCGTGTATTAGTATAACCTTTGATTATTTTCGCACTTTTGCACTTGTTTAAGAGATTATCTTAGTTATTGTAGTAGGCCCCTCTTTTGAAGGCGACGTTACCCTCAACCCAGTAGTTTGAGTCAGCAAGGATACAATCCTAAAGGGTCGGATTATTGGAAGATAATGAATTAAGTTATTAATGCAAATTATGGTAGGCCCCGCTTTTGGCGGTGACGTTACCCTCGGCTAAGTAGTCTGAGTCAGCAGGGATACAGTCCTAAATAGCCGGGTTATAGTATTAATAGTAGTTAACTTATGAGGGGGTCAAAGAGTTTGGATCCCCGCCATCCAATACCTATGGGCATTGAAGGAGATCCTACTAAATTTGACCCAGGTCCCAAGCAGGACCTCTAAACGCTGAAAAAGGGCAAGACCCTTACCAAACCGTTCCCTTAACCCCCGACCAGGCAGCCAACATACCTCCATATAGACCGTGGAGATATGAATGGTGAAAATCTTTTATTTTATATAGACAGTAAAATAATGCCAAGACACCACGGACAAACGATAAGGAAAGATCACCTTCAACATAAGCAACTAGTTATTAAAGTCATTAATACAAAACCAAATAAAAAGTGCAAAAGATTAAAAATAAAAAGTATTATACTAAACACTTGTCTTCACCAAGTGATGTAAGAGACTTAGGCAAACATGGCCTTGATTGTCAAGAACTCTTACGATCAATCTTGGATCCCGAGACGACTCACACACACTCTACGATGGACAATGGATGATGGTGGTGGATGATGGTGTTATGGTGGTGGTGGGTGGTGGATGAAGTGTGAGAGAGGTGGTGTGCTAAGGGATGAGATGGAATGAAACCAAGCACCCCTATTTATAGGCTGAACAGAAGGCTGGGCACGGCCCCGTGTCCGCTGGACACGCCCCCGTGCCCGTCTGACACTCTCTCTCCTCATTAATTGTAATTCGCAATTACAATTAATGCGCCTGCTTTACTTTCACCACGCCCCCGTGCTCGCTGGACACGGCCCCGTGGTGGGCAATGGAAGCTTCTACCAGTTTGTCTTTTATGCTGCTTCTTGGGCACGGCCCCGTGCTGGCTGAGCACGGGGCGTGTTCAGGCTTCTGTTTTCTCTTCTTTGCTTTAGAGGATGCCGTTGAGGGTCCGGGCAGTCTTCTTTTATTCCTTTCCTTGTATTTATGCTAGAATTAGTTGTCTTTTTGCTTCTTTTGTGAATTTGAGCTCATTTCATCCTGAAAATACAAAAGGAAGACAAAAACACTCTTTTTCCAACATTAGTACTTAAAAAGGGTTAGTTTTATGCCTCAATTGATGTGATTTATATGTTGCATTTTACACACATCAAATACCCCCACACTTGAATTTTTGCTTGTCCTCAAGCAAAACTCTTTAAAATGTGGCTTACACTCCCAAATGGAATAGGTAGAAGAGAAAGTTTTTGGCTTGTCATAGAGTGTCGGGAATCCAAGATCTTTTTAGGTTTTATTTTTATTTATTCACAATTTTATTCGTTATGATTTATTGAGAACGTCTCATAGGATAAATTACTTATTTGGGCATAACATGCCTTTTTTAAAATTCTATTTATATACAAGTTCACATACCTCACGGGATAAATCACTCAACACTCGGCCGTAGGTGTATTTTTAGTGAATCACTCGAGAGCAGCATGGAACTCACACCTTCCATAGGCTTGCCAAGCAATCAATCCTCCTCCTTTTTAACTTTTTACCTTTGTAAATATCAAGAGGACTTTTTGGGTGAAGGGTTAGGCTTGGGCTAAAGGTGGGTGGTTGGGTTAGTGGTTAGTAAAAGGGCTAAAAGCGTAAAAAGCGTCGGTTTTCGAAAAAAAATTTTTTAGTGACTTTTTATTTTGAAGTATTCCTCCAAACAAGCTTTTGTTTGTATAGCTTTGTTTGTTTTTTACTTCATCATCACATATATTTTTTTTAGTCACATAAAAGAACGAACTTGCGAAAAACCGAGCTTTGTTACTAAAATAAGGGGTGAAAAATAAAAAGGTTTTTGGTGGGTAAAAAGGGATTTAGGGTAATGAAATGAAAGGTTTAGGCTCAAAGGGGTTAACTAGGGGGATTTTAGGTAGGTGGTAAAAAAAATTGAAAAATAATGGTGTAGAAAGAAAAATGGTTAGTCCTAATGCCTCCATCATTTACTTACTTGGGTTTAAGTTGGTAAGGACCGGGAATGAATCGTCGTGGCAAGTTCTAGAGTTTTAAGAACCAAGCGGCTATTCACACAAGAAACGAAAAATGAGCATTTAGTCTAAAGATGTAAATTTGTATGCTCAATAAAGGCTCAAAACTCACTTTTGTGGGAATGGGTTTTTAATGTGATCAAGTATATATAATTAAATTTTAACTAGACTTGTGATGCCGTTTCGTAATTTTCTTATGTTGGTTCTTGTATCACGACGCTTTCGGTTGTAAATTTTATAAAAATATAACCTCATTGATCTTGTGATTCCTAACTTAAACTTTAGACAAGTAAAAATGAAAGGATTTTTGAAAAAAAAGAAAAAATTTGGGTGTTTAGCGGTTCCAATAGAGTTTTGTGTAAGGCTTGTTGTTAGGACTTGCAAAATTTCAAAGTGTTAGCTTCCCACCCCCCCCCCCACACTTAAATTACACATTGTCCTCAATGTGTCCCAAAAATAAATTTTTAGGTTGATCGGATGTGTGGTGTGGTGTTAAAAAGCAAAGACTTATGTTACTGGCAATCTGGACACGGCCCCGTGTCCACTGGACACGACCCCGTGGCGAACTGCCAGTATTGAAAACTTACAGAAGATGAACACGGGGGCGTGTCGGCTGGACACGGCCCCGTGTCTGGCAAATAATTGCAGGTCAGTAACCAAACAGCAGGTCTGGGAGATGAACACGGGGGCGTGTCGGCTGGACACGTCCCCGTGTGGACAGTCTGTGAGCCTGAAAAACAGGTTTCGTCTCCTGGTTTCTCCATTTTGGGCCTGTAAGTGCTAAGGTTTAGCACTCTAACCCTTGCATTGTACCTGTTTCATCACTTAATACCACACCAAGCAAACATAAAACATCCTACATTACCACAGTTAATTGTCTCCAAACATAAAGTAGAAAAATAAAACGGAAATAAAAAGTAGTCAAGGAAAGTAAATTGTTCAACAAGTGGCACGCAGGCCATAAATTGTTCGGTAGAAAAGGGTACTTAAACCTGTGGGCTCACCATCAACCCGCCCCTTATCTCTTCAAACGTCCATGTCTTCACCGCTATCATCACCTCCATCCCCATGCCCTGCCATGTACTCCCGGATGCTACCGATATCATCTTGTATATCATTGATGTTGCGCTCAATAGCTCCAACCCGGTGGTATGTGTTGTTGGCGAGGTTGTAGGTGTTCCTGGTACACATAAGGTTTTCCTGCAAAAGATCATGTAAGCTTTGAAAGTTAGGAAAACCGCCTCCTTGTGAGGAGGATTGACCTGGATCACCATGGGGTTGGTATTGGTAGTGGGGAGGTGGTGCGTGGAGAACTAGGGCCTCTTGTGGGTTCCATGCATAGCCTTGTGTCCTTTGGAAACTCACCGTCCCTTCTTCCGCCTCATAAAGTAAGTTCATGGCTCGGCAAATGTGGTAGTCAACTCGTCCCGACCATGGACTCCTTTCAAAGGACCTTGGAATTCTCGTGAAATGCTTGAAAAGACGGTACACCCATCCCCCGAAGAAGATAGGCGTTGGAGCGTGAGCAAGGCGATTGAGGTGCATGTTTCGTAACAAGAGATATGGAACATCGAGAGGCTTCTGGTTGTGGATGCAGTGAAGGACAACCAAATCTTTCAACCCTACAACGCCACTACTGTCGTGACGCTGGTTTAGCGAGTAAGTGAGGAGCCTGTGAATGTAGCGGTAAAGCGGGTCCCTCAGTTTGGTACTCTTGGTGCTACTAGGGTTGTAGATTCCTTCACCGATCTGAGCCCATGCGGCTTGACGTTCATTTACATCCAAGTCTCGTAATCCCCCGGTATTATCCTCATTCCCCGATTCCTCTTCCCCGTACAGTCCTATTATAGCTCCAAACTGTGCCATGGAGATCGAGTACCTTGTCCCGCCACACCGAAATGCAACCCCTTCATTGTCAAACGGGTCACACCTCGAGGTGAAATTGAAAGTACTGTAGAACTCCATGGTGCATTGGTGCACCGACCGAAGCCGAGTGTTCAATGCAACTGCTAGTGGTCCTGTTACGATGTTGTTGAATCGGTCTAGCTGGTTCACCATGGTTAACAGGTCCGTGCATGCTCGCCTAGGATACTCCTCGGGTCTTGTTTGGAGTGTCTCATATCGTGCCCTAGCGTCGAGTTCGCTTGCGTTGAACCTTGTGAACTTTGACATCTGAAAGAATACACCAAAAGTTAGTACGAAACTAGGATATTTGGAGCGAAACTGCAAACAGTGGGCTGGACACGGCCCCGTGTTCAGTGGACACGGCCCCGTGTCCAGGCGTCTGTAACCCAAAAACTTCATTTTTCGTCCCGGTTTCGAAAACCTGAAAATTTTTAGCCCAATAGCAGCGGTTTCCCCCGAAAATGAAACCCTAAGTGTCGTTTTTCCCAAAACAAACCTTTTACCCTTCCAATTTTGTCTTTTTCGGTTCAAAAACAAGGGTTTGGGGTTTTGTGGGAAATCGAACGAATCTATCAACAATACATGTTTATTTACTTTCTACTACACTAATCTAAACCACTACTAACAGATTGCATCAAAAATTTGAAGTTCGATCCGGATGAACACGAAGAACCCCAGATTTTTCCCAATTTTTGATGTTTTAACTACATGCAAGTAACTAATCTAACTACTAAAGATGATAAAATCATACCTTGATGTTGTTAAACGTGGTAGTGACGTCGGAAATCTACGGAAAATCGCCTGGAACCAGAGCGTTTTCGGCAATACGGGGCGTGTGGAATGAGGTAACTGTTATGAAAAGAGGGTTTTATCCCGACAGTTGCCTTGACACGGCCCCTTGTCTAGCAAAGTTTTTTTTTTTTTTTTTGTGCTCGTGTGCATGCCCCTTTTTTTCCGAAAATGGTTAGAAGACTTACCGGTTTTTGACGTACACTTGCCTGTTCGTAACATGTCGGGTACGAGTTTATTCGTTAACCGTTTGAAGTGAGATCTCCTCTTCGTCATCCTCAATGGATCCTCGGTAGAGTTTTAGCCGTTGGCCATTGACCTTAAATGGTATCCCATTTCGAGTTTTAATTTCTACTGCACCGTGCGGAAAAACATGGGTGACGGAAAAAGGTCCTGACCATCTAGATTTTAGCTTACCAGGAAATAATCGAAGTCGTGAATTAAACAATAGAACCTGATCTCCTACCCGAAATTCATTAGACTTAATATATTTATCATGTAAAATTTTCATTCTTTCCTTATAAATTTCGGAGTTAGAATATGCATAATTCCTTAGTTCGTCTAATTCATTCATTTGACAGAATCGATTTTTACCGGCAGTTTCTAAATCTAAGTTCACATTTTTTATTGCCCAGTAGGCTTTGTGAGCTATTTCTACTGGCAAGTGACAACTTTTTCCATAGACGAGCTTATATGGGGTTGTGCCTATAGTGGTTTTATAGGCGGTTCGAAAGGCCCATAAAGCATCGTCTAATTTGTCGGCCCATTCCTTTTTATTTAATCCTACAGTTTTTTCAAGTATTCGTTTTAAACCTCGATTAGTCACTTCGGCTTGCCCATTTGTTTGAGGGTGATATGCTGTTGAGACCCGGTGATAGACCCCATACCTTGTTAATATTTTTTCGAGTTGATGATTGCAAAAATGGGTTCCTCTATCACTTATCAAAGCTTTTGGTGTCCCGAAGCGAGAAAACAATTTTTTTTAGAAATTTTACCACTACTCTTCCATCATTTGTTGGAAGAGCCTCGGCCTCCGCCCATTTAGACAAGTAATCGACTGCCACAAGTATATATTTGTTTCCTTTTGACGGCGGGAAAGGTCCCATGAAATCGAGTCCCCACACATCAAAGATTTCACAAACGAGAATGCCATTTTGAGGCATTTCGTTTTTGGTAGAAATATTACCTGATCTTTGGCAGGCATCACATGTCTTTACAAGGTTTTGTGCATCCTTGTAAATGGTTGGCCAATAAAACCCTGAATCAAATACCTTTCGTGCGGTACTTGCGGCACCATGATGTCCTCCGTATAGACCTTCATGACAGTGACGGAGAATTCTTCGTGCTTCATTACCATGGACACACCTTCGGATGAGCTGGTCGACACACATTTTGAAAAGATAGGGGTCTTCCCAAAAGTAATGCTTTACATCAGCAAAGAATTTCTTTCTTTGATGATGTGGCCATCCTTTGGTGACTATACCGCTAGCTAGGTAATTAGCATAGTCGGCATACCATGGTTCTTGTCTACACTCCATCATCTCCAAGGATTCTGTCGGAAATTTCTCATTGATTTGCTCGTCCCTGGTTGTTTCCAAAGCTGGGTCTTCTAGGCGCGAGAGATGATCTGCAGCAATGTTTTCTGCTCCTCTTTTGTCCTTGATTTCGATGTCGAATTCTTGGAGGAGTAGAATCCATCTGATCAAACGGGGTTTTGCGTCTTGTTTCTTGAAGAGGTACCTGATAGCTGCATGGTCTGTATAGACTACAGTTTTAGAAAGAACAAGGTAAGAACGGAATTTATCAAAAGCAAATACTACTGCTAGTAATTCTTTTTCTGTAGTTGTATAATTTTCTTGTGCATCATTAAGCGTTTTACTAGCATAATAGATTGGGTGAAAATGCTTTTCTTTTCTTTGTCCCAAGACTGCTCCAACAGCAAAGTCACTTGCATCACACATGATTTCGAAAGGAAATTTCCAATCGGGTGCTATCATGATGGGTGCATTGACTAGCATTTCTTTGAGGGTTAGAAATGCTTGATTGCATTCCTTGTCAAAGATGAAGGGTGCATCTTTTTCAAGTAATTTTGTTAGAGGTCTTGAAATTTTTGAAAAGTCCTTGATAAACCTTCTATAAAATCCGGCATGTCCTAAGAAACTTCTGATTGCTCTTACGGAGGATGGTGGAGGTAATCGAGAAATAGTTTCTATTTTTGCTCGATCAACTTCCATTCCTTCGCTTGAGATTTTGTGACCGAGTACTATTCCCTCTGTTACCATGAAATGGCATTTTTCCCAGTTAAGGGCGAGGTTAGTTTCCTCACATCGGGATAGCATTCGTTCAAGATTATCGAGGCATTGGTCATATGAATCTCCAAAGATGGAAAAGTCGTCCATGAAGACTTCCATTGTCTTTTCTATCATATCATGGAAAATGGCCACCATACAACGTTGGAATGTTGCGGGCGCATTACATAGACCGAATGGCATGCGTCGATATGCGAAAGTTCCGTAGGGACATGTGAAAGTTGTTTTCTCTTGGTCTTCTGGTGCTATCGGTATTTGAAAGTAACCTGAAAAACCATCTAAGAAACAATAAAATTTATGACCGGATAGTCGTTCTAACATTTGATCGATGAAGGGTAAAGGAAAGTGGTCTTTCCTTGTTGCTTCATTTAATCGCCTATAATCTATACAAACTCTCCATCCTGTGACGGTTTTCGTTGGTATTAATTCATTTTTCTCATTAGTTATTACCGTCATACCTCCTTTCTTTGGGACTACTTAGACGGGACTTACCCACAGACTATCGGAGATAGGGTAGATTAGTCCGGCGTCAAGCAGCTTGATGACTTCATTTTTAACCACTTCTTGAACATTGGGATTCACTCTTCGTTGTGGTTGAATTACTGTTTTGTAGTCATCATTCATTAAAATTTTGTGCGTGCACATGGAAGGGCTTATTCCTTTAATATCTACAAGCTTCCAAGCGATCGCGTTTTTGTGTTTTTTAAGCAGATTAACTAACTTCTCTTTTTCTATGTTACTTAATTTGGAAGAAATAATTACAGGTAAACTACCATCCTTGCCTAGGAAAGCATATTCCAAACCTCTAGGAAGTTCTTTGAGCTTAATGGGCGGGTCTTTAGAAGACGCCGTATTTTGTGGCTCATCTAGATTAAGAACCTTAAAGGTTTGTTCTATAGCTATCTCTTCCTCGACAAAGTGGTCATCTTCTTTAGTTGTATCGGGTGGTTCAGCTTCATCTTCAATTAGGGGGTCATTATTGCCAAAAGGATATTTCATTGAACGCTCAAGATCTATGCTCCTTTTGAATGCCCCTAATTGAAGAGGTAGATTGTTGAATTTCCGGTTTTTCAATGCTTTATGAGTTTGTACAAAAGGTTTTCCCAAGACTAGAGGGGCGTCATCAAGGATGACGAAGTCGGTTGGGATTACCAATTGATTTGTGTGAACCAAAACATCTTCAACTACACCGATTGATCTTATCATTCTTCGATCGGATAGAAAAATGGGTATTTGAAGTGGAGTAAAATCACTAATACTTAATTTTTCAAAAATGTAGTTAGGCATTATGTTAACACAAAGATCTTTATCAATGGTGATATTACTAATAAATGAATTTTGAAAGAAACATGGAGCCGGTGTAATGCTAATTTCAAAAGGGTCTTCTTTTATTAGCGAAGTTTGATCATTAGTTAACTTAACACTTACTAATTCTTTGATTTTAGCACTAGTGTTTAACTCTTTTAAAAACTTGGCATGAGGGGTTACTAAACAATGATTTTCGAAAGTAGGTGACAAGAGATTAATTTCTTCAAAATTAGACTCTTCTTGAATTTTAACCTTATTGGACTCACCTTTTTCGTTGTTTAACTCATGTGTCGGTTTTTCACTTTCTTGTTCTTCCATTTTTACATCTTTAACTATCTCTACGTTATTATTACTATTTAACTCTTCTCTTGCGCGGGACTCCTCTTCCCTTGCGCGAGATTCTTTCATGTAACGTTCGATAGTTTTAATGTGTTCTAATATCCTATTGGTCACTTCGGTGAGAGAAAAAGAATTTGGATCCTCAAAGCTTGAATCCGGTTGTTCAATCCTTGGCTCCTCATAGTACTCATATGAAGTAGATGGTTCACACCATTGTTCTTCATTGTAAGTATATGATGGATAAGGGTTGAAACTTTGTTCTTCATAGTACTCATATGAGGTCGGTTGTTCACGCCATGGTTCCTCATAATAAGAGTATGAAGGTGGTGGCTCATATCTTGAATCTTCAAAGTATGAGTATGAAGGCTCATACCTTGGTTCATCAAAATATGAGTATGAGGGAGGAGGTTCATACCTTTGGTCTTCATAGGATGTATATGAAGTTGATGGCTCGTACCTGGGCTCCTCATAATAATTGTATGAATCGGATGGTTGATATGAAGTATTATATTGAACCGAGCGTGCGTTACGACAATTAGTGCAATAATTACCCCTATAATCATCCTCATCATAGGTGTAGTTATAGCCTCTTGAGTATTGATCCATAAGAATCACTCAACAGACTACAACTGAGCCTCGGGACCAGAAAACAAAAATAAAGACGGAAACAGAAGCTGGACACGGCCCCGTGTTGGGTGAACACGGCCCCGTGTTCAGGGTCTGTATCTGGGCGTTTTAATTAAAGTTACTGGTCACGTTGAGCACGGGGGCGTGTTCAGCGAGCACGACCCCGTGGTTAGACTCTGTATCTGGGTATCTAACTAAAAATATGCAGCACGGGGGCGTGTTCAGCGAGCACGGCCCCGTGTTCAGGCTACTGTAAATGCAAACTAAACTAAAATGCAGAAAAATGTGCACGCATTTTGAAAAGGTTTTGAAAAAACTGATTAGGCCGTCGATTTTAAGCTTTCTTAAAATCCTTGTGTCCCCGGAAACGGCGCCAAAAACTTGATGTGTGTCGGTGTATATATAATTTAGATGTATAATTAAGCCCTTTTTACACCTTTAGCCAAGTTTTAAATTTATAAAACACGATATTTACTAACACTAAACACACATATGGGCAAGTGCACCCATCGTGGACGTAGTATAGTGTTGGTAAGATACCGAGGTCGTCCAAGGACACAAGGGCTTTTAATACCGGTTTATCCTCAACGTCTAATCAAATCAAAAAGTGAGAAAAATGTTTTTAAACTAAGAAAATAAAAACTAACTAAATGCTGAAAAATAAAATAAAATAAAAACAGATAGACAAGATGAATCACTTGGATCCGACTCGTGTATTAGTATAACCTTTGATTATTTTCGCACTTTTGCACTTGTTTAAGAGATTATCTTAGTTATTGTAGTAGGCCCCTCTTTTGAAGGCGACGTTACCCTCAACCCAGTAGTTTGAGTCAGCAAGGATACAATCCTAAAGGGTCGGATTATTGGAAGATAATGAATTAAGTTATTAATGCAAATTATGGTAGGCCCCGCTTTTGGCGGTGACGTTACCCTCGGCTAAGTAGTCTGAGTCAGCAGGGATACAGTCCTAAATAGCCGGGTTATAGTATTAATAGTAGTTAACTTATGAGGGGGTCAAAGAGTTTGGATCCCCGCCATCCAATACCTATGGGCATTGAAGGAGATCCTACTAAATTTGACCCAGGTCCCAAGCAGGACCTCTAAACGCTGAACAAGGGCAAGACCCTTACCAAACCGTTCCCTTAACCCCCGACCAGGTAGCCAACATACCTCCATATAGACCGTGGAGATATGAATGGTGAAAATCTTTTATTTTATATAGACAGTAAAATAATGCCAAGACACCACGGACAAACGATAAGGAAAGATCACCTTCAACATAAGCAACTAGTTATTAAAGTCATTAATACAAAACCAAATAAAAAGTGCGAAAGATTAAAAATAAAAAGTATTATACTAAACACTTGTCTTCACCAAGTGATGTAAGAGACTTAGGCAAACATGGCCTTGATTGTCAAGAACTCTTACGATCAATCTTGGATCCCGAGACGACTCACACACACTCTACGATGGACAATGGATGATGGTGGTGGATGATGGTGGTGGATGATGGTGTTATGGTGGTGGTGGGTGGTGGATGAAGTGTGAGAGAGGTGGTGTGCCAAGGGATGAGATGGAATGAAACCAAGCACCCCTATTTATAGGCTGAACAGAAGGCTGGGCACGGCCCCGTGTCCGCTGGACACGCCCCCGTGCCCGTCTGACACTCTCTCTCCTCATTAATTGTAATTCGCAATTACAATTAATGCGCCTGCTGTACTTTCACCACGCCCCCGTGCTCGCTGGACACGGCCCCGTGGTGGGCAATGGAAGCTTCTACCAGTTTGTCTTTTATGCTGCTTCTTGGGCACGGCCCCGTGCTGGCTGAGCACGGGGCGTGTTCAGGCTTCTGTTTTCTCTTCTTTGCTTTGGAGGATGCGGTTGAGGGTCCGGGCAGTCTTCTTTTATTCATTTCCTTGTATTTATGCTAGAATTAGTTGTCTTTTTGCTTTTTTTGTGAATTTGAGCTCATTTCATCCTGAAAATACAAAAGGAAGACAAAAACACTCTTTTCCAACATTAGTACTTAAAAAAGGGTTAGTTTTATGCCTTAATTGATGTGATTTATATGTTGCATTTTACACACATCACTCCCATGATGATCAATCGTGCAGGAGACAAATGGTACAAAAGGACAGTGACGTGTAGCCAATCAGCACATGCCGTTCATTGCTTTACGATCTCCACTCATAACTGATAACAAACTCGACAGCTAGTACATTCGGTAGGCCACGTGCTTCAATCACCGTACGCCAACGTCCATCCACCTCTGCAAACACTAACTGTCGTGTCAGAGGGGACAAACTGGATATTCCTTGTTGGCGACGTCTCCCATCAGCCCAATTCCTTTTCCACACTCTTCAACTATAAATACTAGGGCCGTTCAAATCGGTCGCCGCTTGTCGCTAGTTCGGGAATTGCTCGGAAAATGCTCGTTCGATTTGGCGCTCGGTTGTAAACGAGCCGCTCTGCTCGGTTCGATTTGTAAACGAGCCAAGCATGAGCAAAGATCCACTTGGCTCGGTTCAGCTCAAATAATTATTTTAATTAGTATATATACATATACACACATATATATACAAACATGTATATACACATATATATATACACAAATATAAATTATACGTATATATACACACATTACGCATACATATATACTTGAATATAAATTAAATTTATAGTTTTATAGATACCACTCTATTAGATTTTGGTCCTCTATATACAAATTTACAACTATATCTATACGTACTAACCCAACCACGTCAATAAAAAAATATTATCAAATCTAAAAGTTAAACCCTAAACCAATAAACGACAAGCTGCTCATCGCCTCAATGTTTCATGTCGTTCCTCTTATGCTTTCAACATAATCGTTCGTGCAATATGATCATCGCCTCGTCGGCCACAACATTGTAATTCATAAGAAAAATATTATTCCACGAAATGTGTATGTTTTTAAAGGCATAAAAACTTGAGACCAAACATTGTCACTATCTCTCTCAGCAAATTTAAATCGGGCGACACGGTTCTCCAAATCGCTCGACGCTCGCTCGGATTATTTACTGCTCGAAAAATGCTCACTTGATTTGAGGCTCGATGTTAAATGAGTCGCTCCGCTTGGTTCGATTTGTAAACGAGCCAAGCACGAGTAAAAGTCCGTTCGGTTCGGCTCGGCTCGTGAACAGCTCTAATAAATACCAACCTTCAACGATAGGTTTAAGGGTTCGAATTCCTCACTCTTAACAAACACACACTCATTTTATTCCTTAAGACGACATTTATTCTCACGCTAGAGGGTAGTTACGAGAAGAATCCCTCACCTCTCCTTTTCGTAACGAGTTTCCCGATGTTCTTTGTTTTGTAGATTTACCCTCAGAATATCATCAGTTGTTGATCTAGAAGTGATAAAGGATTAACCCCTTGTCGAGACTACCTCTTTAGTTCTAAGCCTACACGGATTAGAATAAGTGTTTATTCAGTAACTTAAAAGAAGATATGAAGCTGTTTTTTTATGTGAATTTACAATATTAATAAAAATTTGAAGTCTAAAATTAACAAAAATAAGAAAATGTAAATAAAATAGTAAAAAGATTTCTTCTAAAGTAATAAAAGTTTGAAGTCTGAGATTAACACAAATAAGAAATTGTAAATAAAATAGTAAATAAGATTTCTTCTAAAGAAAATTAACAATTTGAAAACCCGGCCTAACCATCGGTACAGTTGGTCAATTCAATCATACGACCCATAAGTGAGTAACTCAAATGAAGACGGTTAAAGGGTATACAACTAGATCGGCTATTTAGCCGATTTAAAGCCTGACCAGTTAGTCGGTTTAAAGACAGTATTTATAATTATTTAAATGTGTTTAATTTCTTTTTATTTGTAAACGCTGGACATGAAATATAACCATATTCAAATGTGTTTAATTTCTTTTTTACTTGTAAATGCTGGACATGAAATATAACCAAATTCAAATTATTTTTCAACAAACAAGTCGTAATTAATAAATTTGCTTTTACTTCATACAACCAACTGGGGTGTCCCAGTTGGCCAGTCCCACCCTTTCTCTCCTCAGAGACTCAGGTTCGACTCCAGGAAAGGTCACCAGCCTCCCACCTCTTCCATGGGGAAACGGATCGACTCGGTATAGGGTATTAACCCCCAGGTGGCTATGGGACTAAACTAACCTGCGGAGTGTCACACTCCGACGGTTTGAAGGACCGTGGAATATCCCCCCCCCCCCCCCCCTTTGCTTTTACTTCATACATATTCCAATAAAAGACCTTTTTCATTAGTATCCAAATACATGAACATTTTTTAACATATAAAAGTAGAAAAACATCAAATACAAATACCTTTTAGTAATTATTTACTCATAGAGTAATTATCAAAATTATCCTATAAATGGTCTTGTAGGGTAATTTTGATCTTGTAGGTTAATTTTGTAAAATGTTCTTATAGGGTAATTTTAATCTTATAAAGTAATTTTGTAGAGTATCATAATTACTCTACAAATGATTTTGTATGGTAATTTTGATTTTGTAAGATAATTTTGATCTTGTATGTTAATTTTGTAGAGTATCATAATTACTCTACAAGTGTATCAAGATTACTCTGCAAGTTTCAAATTACCCTACAAAAACATTTTACAAAATTACCCTACAAGATCATTTGTAGAGTAATTTTCATAATTACCCTACGAGAAAATAATTACAAAAATGTCACCGCGTTTTTTATGCTTTTTCATGTCTTTCATACATTTTGTACAATAAGGCTATTTGTACATGTACTTACTCTAGAAAAAGTATCCAACATCCAAACACATGAACATTTTTTAAAAGTATACAACCTATCATTAAGACCATCGAGATAGGGTATATAGTATAGTACTATCCGAATATTAGAAGAAATAAACCTTTCTACTAAGGCTATAAGGAGTGGTGCTGCTCCATCCTTGAGGTACACGCAAGTTTTTGATAGAGTCAATCTTAGTTGGATCAACGTGAATCCCAACTTCATTGACCACATGTCCGAGGAAATGGACTTTACGAAGCCAACAGTCGCATTTCGAGAACTTGGCATAGAGTTGTTCGTTTCCTAAGAGTTCAAGAATAAGACGTAGGTGTTGCTTGGGTTCCTCTTGGCTCTTCGAGTAGATCAAGATGTCGTCAATGAAGACGATAACAAATTTATCAAGGTAAGGTTTACACACTCGGTTCATGAGATCCATGAAAACCGCAGGTGCGTAGGTCATTCCAAATGGCATCACAAGAAACTCGTAATGGCCGTAATGAGTCCTGAATGCCGTTTTAGAGATGTATTCGTCTCGGGCCCTCAACTGATGATATCCCGATCTCATATCGATCTTAGAATAGTAACTCGACCCTTGCAGTTGGTCGAATAGATCGTCGATGCATGGGAGTGGGTAACGATTCTTGGTAGTCACCTTGTTCAGTTCACGGTAGTCGATACACATTTGAAAAGTGCCATCATTCTTCTTGACGAAAGTATTGGGGATCCCTAGGGTGACGAGCTAGGACGAATAAAACCCTTATCTAGTAGCTCATGTAGTTGCGTCGATAGCTCTTCCAATTCGGTTGGGGCTAAACGGTAAGGTGTACGAGCTATGGGTGCCACTCCAGGTGTTAGCTCGATTTGGAACTCGACTTGACGATTAGGTGGGAGACCAGGTAATTCTTAGGGAAATACCTCGGGATAGTCGCGAACGATAGGAATATCTTCAATTTTCTTTTCCTTTGCCTGAGTCGGATGATGAACCGGTGAGGATGGAGCGGGGGAATGGAGGATGACCCGGTTGAAGAGAGAGAGAGAGGGGTTCCACCTTTGCTGCATCATGAACAGCGAGAACATGCCGTCGGTGCTACGTCGTGGCCATGCCGACCGTATGCCCATGCCGACCGCATGCCGGGCATCACTCCTTGTAGCCTAGGAACTAAAAGTATCATATTCTATACGATAATTAGAAAGATTAAATTATTCTACTTTAAAAAACACGATCAATCGATCATTCAACAATGAACTACTACTTTTTAATTAAAAATGTTTTTGTGGCATTATTAGAACTAATATTTTATTTGCATGCGTTATGCAATTGCATTAAAATAGTAATTCGACATCTAATAATATCATATCATATTTGTTTTGATAAGATACAATAATACAAAACCCTCTAAAAGTTAGGTCAATTATTTTCATGAAAACATAATTGAATTAACCAATTAACCCATTAACCCATTATAAATTAACAATATTGTGGTGCATAGTTAAGTTGTATTCTATGTTTAGAGAGTTTTTCAAATATATATATATATATATATATATATATATATAGAGTGGGGATCCTACTATATATATATGGGAAGGTTCATTTGAGAAGAAAATTTTATTAAGAATAAAAAGAACAAAAGGGTACAATTGTAAAACATTAAATAGTTTTTTTTTCTCATCTCATTTATTATTATGTTTGACTAATTAATTAGTCATTAAAACCATCATCCTCCACACTAAAAATTTTTGCCTACACACATCAAAAGTTATCCTACACATTTCGAAATTTATCCTACACATATTGAAATTTATCCTACACAACTCGTAATTTATCCTACACGCCTCGTATTTATCCTACACTATAAATGAATTTTTATTTTTATTTTTTGAGAAAAATATACATCTTAAAAATAAGTTACAAATTTAATATAGTTAGTTATTAAAGATGAAACTACCAATTAATGATGTATGTAAGTTTACCAATATACCCTTATAGTTACATTAAGTACAAATATTAAAGGAAGTCTAATGAAGCATTCCTATTGGTTGAAATTTCTTCTTTTTTCTTCTTACAAAAAATTTCTTCTCATTTGAACTCTCCACTATATATATATATATATATATATATATATATATATATATATATATATATATATATATATAGGGGCTTATGCGAGAACCACCCTTATTGTGAGAACCTTGAGAACCAATGTGAACACAACCTAAAATAGCTAAAAAAAACCTAACCCCCCCCCCCCCAAAGCTAAATGCTAAAAACTAAAACCCCCCAAAAAACCTAAAAAAAAACCTAAACCCCCCCCCCCCCTAGCTAAAATGCTAAAAACTAAACCCCCAAAAAACCTAAAACAATCTAAAAAAAATCTAAAAAAATAAAAAAAATCTATTTTTTTAATATTTTTTATGCTCAAATCGCTACTTTTAGTGGCCAAAAAAAATATTTAAAAAAAAAAACATTTTTTAAAAATTTTTTTTGGCTTCGAAAAGTAGCGATTTTTATATAAAAAATATTAAAAAAAATTTGTGTGATTTTTAGCTATTTTTAGGCATTTTTGGTTGTGTTCACATTGTTTCTCGCGGCTCTTGCAATAAGAGGTGGTTCTCGCATGATCTTCTCCCTATATATATATATATATAGGGGACCGCTAAAATGAGAACCACCTCGAGTTGTAAGAACCGTGAGAATTACACCGTACGCGGCGAGGTGTACCAAATTTTTTTTTCATAAACGTAGATGCGTTTATTATAAACACATTTGTGAAAAAAAAATTCAAAAAAAAAATGTCGTGTGTGTAGTTTTGAGCACCACAAGTTTGTGTTTACGGGTACCGTAAATCTTACCGGAAAATTTACGGTACCCGTAAACACAAACTTGTGGTGCTCAAAACTACACACACGACATTTTTTTTTTTTGATTTTTTTTACAAATGTGTTTATAATACACGCATCTACGTTTATGAAAAAAAAATTTGGTCCAACTCGCCCCGGATCAAGTAGTTCTCACGGTTCTTACAACTGGAGGTGGTTCTTATTTTAGCGCAATTCTATATATATATATATATATATATATATATATATATATATAGGCCGGTTAACGTACAATACCTCTTATCCTACATTATGTACGCGATGCCCTCAGCCGTACGATCTTCAATCGATCAAACGCGAGCGAAACTAATTAAAATGATTAAATTAATCATTTTAATATATCTAAATCATACCAGGAGGGTTAAACGTCATTGCGAGGTCACAAATCTCTGTAATTGACCGACGATAGTTCAAAATCAAACCCTAAATCAAATTCAAAAACCTGAAAATCTTCTTCCCCAACCTCCCTTCGTTCCTTTTAGTGTGATATCGATAATAAGAACTACTAATTTGGGAGTTGTAAGGGTCAAATGGAAGAAGACTGACAATGATCGACCAACAATCGAAGAAGATGAACGGTAACACACACAGAGATTTTTCACATGCGATATTCAATTTTCCACATGCGATTCTTCACACACCATGCCATTTTTCACATTACCCCATGCTAGCCATTTTTTCACATGCGATTTTCAATTTTCCACATGCGATTCTACACACCCCATGCCATTTTTCACATTACCCCATGCCATTTTTTCACATGCGATATTCAATTTTCAGCATGCGATTCTACACACCCCATGCCATTTTTCACATTACCCCATGCCATTTTTTCACATGCGATATTCAATTTTACACCTGCGATTCTACACACCCCATGCTATTTTTCACATTACCCCATGCTAGCCATTTTTTCACATGCGATATTCAATCTTCCACATGCGATTCTACACACCCTATGCCATTTTTTCACATTACCCCATGCCATTTTTTCACATGCGATATTCAAATCTTCCACATGCGATTTTGTCCATCTACACACCCCATGCCATTTTTCACACTACCCCATGCTAACCATTTTTTCACATGCGATATGTATTGAATTCGCACCAGATCTGCACCTGATCGAACGGCTGGGATGATCGCGTACGTATCGTACGATAAGCGCATTTGTATTTTACTCTTTACCTATATATATATCTATACTACTTTAATAAGGATATAGGAAGGACAGAATGGTAATTCGACAAGGTGTTGAAAACACCCTCAATGCACAATGTACAAGTCTTAAGGCACCAAGAAACACAAATAAATTACCCTTCCACTGGTTCATCTTCAGCCGTCCATTTTCTTTCATGTCTTCACACGGATCATGATCTAACGGATGATGTTGTTTTCACACGGATCCACCTTTCCCCTTCCTTATCTCTCATCTCTCTCACAACTCACATCTCACCCGTCTCTCTCTCTTTCTCTGGCGATTCCAGATCCAGATCTGGATCTAGGGTTTCTCTGCTATCTCTCTCGCGATCCAAGCTATTCTTTTTGGTTGTTATTTGATGAATTTATGATGAAGGTGTGTTTAGGAGAGCAAATTCTTGAAGTTTTTAGGGCAATGGCGATTTAAGCCGATTGGATCATGTGGTACCGATGCTGATATGCATTGTACCGTCTCTCATTCAATCTGCAAACTCGAGGTCAACTGGTAACTCTGAATCAACTATCTATTTCTTTACTCTTTGATGTTTAATTATTGTTTCTTTACCGATTACATCTAAAGTTCAGACAATTACAAATTTTTTATATATATAATCAACTATCAACTATCTTTTTTTATATATATAATCAAAGGATTAAAAGTGAGGCCCTAAACATTAAAATCTCTACATGATTTGCGTACAGGGCTGGGAATTTGGTTGGATCAAGTACCGGAGCTGAAGTAATCAGTGGCGTGTCCTCTTCCAGACCAGTTAAATTGGCAGATCTTCAAAGAATTCTAAGCAATATTGGACCCTCAGGTATGTCATAAAGTTGTTAATGTAACTCTTTTTGTTTTGTTTTGTTTTTTTTTTTTTGCTTATCATTCTGAACGGATATCTTTACTTGAATGATGTTCAGGGGAGGCAGCAGATCCCGATGGAGGTAGTGTTGATTAAAGTTCTTACGTAATTGTTATATAATTACTTTCGCATGTGGAAATGAAATTTAAACATCTATAATTTGTTACAATTGATTAATGTTTACCTTCTCAATGATCTGCCTTAATTCTGATTTAGTTATTGTGAAATTTTGTTTATAGGTTTAGGATTGGGTGATATCCTGAAGCCTGAACTTCTATTGCCATTGATGGAGACATTGTCACTCGAGAACGTAGCATCTCATTTACCTGAGGTAACACAATCTTGACCCGTTTACATATAACTGGGCCGTGTTACATCTCAAATGGGTCAAGTAAAAATTTTCTTTTAGCAAGAACAGGAATGAGTCAAATGGGTTGGAACTCGGCTCAGTAAAATATTCTTTTTCAACCATAATTAATGCATCAACTATTTATAGAAAATGAAAAGAATGTTTGTGGGTCAACCCGACCCGTCCATTCTAACCTGTAATAAAACTTGTCAGGTTACTGCAGGGTGAATGGACACGAGTGTCCAATTAATGGAGTTGCTGCAAAGTCCTCCTTTTCGTCAACAAGTTGACTCTTTTACCTATGTGAGGATCCGCACGTCATCTCCTTGCTGCTTTTTTTCTGCAATTTTTTTACAATTGGTATTTTAAGTTGTTTGTGAACCGTGATCTGTGCAGGTTTGAAGACTGGTCAAATAGATCTGACTCAATTTGGAGTTGACCCAAGTAAATGTAAGCACTACAATTTACATTCCGTTGTTCATAATTATAAAAAAAACATGGTTTCCGTAATATCTTGTATAACAAACGGTTTAGTTGTTTTATGTAATGAATAATAAACTTCAACGATTTCTCTTTTAGTGGTTTTTTGCATCTATTTTACCTTTTTAGGTGTTGAGGTTTTTTTTTTTTTTGGTTTTATTGCTAACTGTGTTATAAAATATGAATGGTTTGTGTTTACAGACAAATTCATGGGCCTATATTTTCTTGAGGCTCTTAAAGATTCTGTTGCAAAAACATCGGATACTGATGATCCAATGCAAGATGCTGGTGATTCAAGATCTCAGACTTGTAATCAAACTGATGAAATGGATGAAGGTCAATAACAAAATTTGATTCGGCAGTTTGTTTTGTTCTCAGTGAGAGACATAACATTACAGATTTGTGGATACTGCAAGTGTTCCTTTATTACCTTTACAGCTAAAGATGGGATGGTGGATGGCAACGTGCTGCGATGGCTGCAATGGTGGATGGCAACGGTGCTCCGAGCAGCCTCATAGTCGATCCATGGCCAATAGTAAGTTTTTTATTGCTTTGAGACAAACTTAAAAAACCATTGCAAATGGTGATGTTGAATTTTTTTAGTGCTTTTGTAGATTACAAGAGGATAATCGGTATGTCAAAGTTTCCATTAACCAACACAAGCAACTTTCTTCTGGAATTCTCATCCATCACGAATAACTGGTGATTCCATTAAAAACATCCTACTAAGCTTAAACCCAAGCACAACAACATTATATCCAAAATAAAAACACGACCAAAGCTCAAGTCAGTTGACTTTTCAAAGTTGACCAGTCCATTGATTTTGTGAAAAAAAAAAATTGGTCTTTGGTAAGTCTATTTTGCTGTATATTATTTTTTATTTAAATCGAATGAAGGACTAATTTGCTTGCTTAGCTGAGTGATTTAAAGGTCGAACTCACACCTCTCCGTCTCGCTAAAGTCGCCGGTAATGCTCCCAGCAAGTTCTATAAAATGTAAGCCAATTTACTTTTACACCCACTCAAAGTATGATATTGCTTTGTAGGAATAATTATCTAATTTAACAGCTTCTATGCACTTAAGTGTTTAAATAACGGATTGCTTTTTCGACATTTGGTTTTCTGCTTTGTATTGTTTCAAATAATGTTTAATGATATGGATTATGATATTTGTTACTTTTTAACTAATTTAGAACTTCCGATTCAGTGTACTCCATCCTTCCCTCTCGGCACATACATTTGGTAACTGGATTGTTTGGCGTGGATTTGGTTATCAACATCTGAGATCTGTAGTCCCTTGACGGCGTGTACCGTATGGAAGGTACGGTTGACTTACTTTTGCTATATGTTTATTGTATTTTTTTTTTTTTTGTAATTTTATGCAAAAAAAAGTTGTTATGTGATGTGTTTACATCCGCTTCGATTGATTTCTTTAGGTTCAAAAATATATTTGGTCACAACTCACAATAAAGCTGGAATTCAAAGGGGAAGTGGCGGTCTGTTCGCTGAAGTGGAAGAGATTTATCACTACAGCCAAGAGGGTAGACCTGACTGATGTGGGCATTGTTGGCGGTCTGTTCGCTGAAATGGAAGAGAAGGACAAGGGGCTTCCAATTCTTTGTATATGGGTCGAGCCAAGGGACTTCCAAATTCTTTGTTTACGTCAAGCAGAGTTTTATTTTTTTAAATTTTTTTATTTTGGTGACTTACAAATATATCTTAAGAAATTTGGATTTTAGATTTACTTTTCAAGTTTTACAGATGACAGTGCGAGATGCTCTGAACTCTGCTCTTAATGAGGAAATGGCTGCTGATCCCAATGTTTTTGTTATGGACGAAGAGGTAAAATTATTTTAATAAAAGGGTGTTCAGAGCTCTTTTTTTATTTAATTGATGCTCATCTTATTATAATGTGCAGGTAGGAGAATACCAAGGTGCATACAAGGTAAAATTTTTATGCTTTCTCAGCTCTCTCAGATTCTACAAATCAAATAACTAAAAGTGGCAAAACAGGCTGGTGAAGTCTGGAAGCTTTACTCATTCATATCCGTTTTGCTGGAGATCTGATACTCCTCTCATCTACAGATCCCTTCCCAGCTGGTACATTTTTTAATTTTTATTTGTTTAAGAATTTCTCGATTTAGATTTTGTTTTACCATACAACTTTTATTTATCTTTAGAGTAAAATGCCATTTTCGTCCCTCGGATTTGGCCAGTTTTGCGACTTTCAACCAAATGTTAGTTTTTTCACATTTGGATCCAAAAGGTTTGAAAATTTGCCATTTTCATACACCTGACATGACAGAGAAAATTGGATGGAGTTAACGAGCTGGATGAAAATGGCAAGATTTCAAACTTTTTGGATACAGATGCAAAAAACCAACCTTTGGATGAAAGCCTAAAAGCCTTTCTAAAAGCCAACTTTTTGTACGTGCAACGTTTATACTCATACCTAAAAGCCTTTCTAAAAACCTCTTTACCAGCCACGTCTCAATTCGGAGCTCATACATCCGACTCAGTTTTGGGAAAGGTTAAATATTGAGTCAACACTTTCAAAATGAACAAAAACAGGTCAAGCGAGTCAGTTTTATTAAAGCCAACGGTCAGTTTAATTAAACGGGTCAGTTTTTTTAACTTTTCAAATGGGCCAGTTTTATTAAGACGTTTGATAACGCATCGTTTATTTTCCCAGTTGGTTGGTTGCTTCACAGTTTTAATAATGGGTCAGTTATCAAGGCGCTCGTATAAATTCTGCATAAAGATTAGTTAAACTGAAGCGACATTGCCAACTCACACTGTTTATTGGGGTAGAGAGCAATATAACCTTAAATTTGTTAAATGATCATAGCCGCACAAGAAAATTATTAGAACATATTATTTTATTTCTATCTTATAACTTAATTAGTGAAAAAAATTTCAACTTTTAGCTATGGCGGATGTTGTTTCGTTAACGGGCCTGCTCATGATGCTATTCAAGAATAGTGTTTTAATTAAGCGAGGAAGATGACTCTATGGAAACAATACCCAAAATTCTCAAGTATAATTGTGAAATTATTCAAATTAAAAAGAGGCAAATGGGAGTCTTGATGAGTCATTTGCTGTAAATGTTGAAGAAAGCAGCAAGTTTAATGCTTTTAAGGTACTAAAAATGGGCAACAAACTTAAGTATTAGTTGTGTTTTTAATAGACAACTTGGGATTCTGGGGAACTGTTTTGTTATGTAGATGCAAAAGCCTATTATTATGAGATGTAATATTCATTCACAGTTTGTTGGATTTTCTTTGTATATGGTTTTTTGTTTTTACATTCTGTACGTTTAACTTTGACTATAGTTTGTGACTTTAAACATTTGTCATTCATAGTTTAAATGTCATACGACATTATATGGCCGACTTAACGTATTACCGGGGTTTAAAATAAAAAATAAATGTTGAACTAACAAACCCTCTTGCTTGATTGACGAAAACAACAAAATAAATTATCTATATCGAATGGCTCCCCGCCGCATCACGCGAGTTTCTTACTAGAAAAAGGATTTGATTGCTGTAGCCATGGTTGTGCTCAATAAAAAAAACAAAAAATACTATACAAGAATTGTTTCCTCTGTAGATATCAATCATGCTGTAAACTCTTTTAATTGGAAGAATCTCTCTTTAATAAAAAAGATCCGAGCAAAAGACACACTGAGCCGAGGCAATATAAAAGTGTAGAATGGTCATATTAGAAGTGTAGACTTGTTATACTGGAAGGGAAGAATGGTCATCTTGACACTTTCGGTTGAAGAAGAATACAAATAACGACTCTTTGCAGGTTGGGTCGCAATTAGAAGCCGTTGATGTGTATCGTTTGTGCTTTCACTTTTGTCCGATCATAAATCAGAAGTTTGTGACTTTTATTTTGTCGGAAATACCTACAGAATAGGCTTCAGATCGTACGTTATGTTTCCTTTTTCAATTAATTTTCTTAAATTGCATACGTGAATCCAAAGGTGACAGTTGTGTATATATCTTTTCTTATTACATGGTATCATATTTGTAATATAACGTGACTTTTTATTCACTTTTTAGAGACAATGGTGTGGAAAGGAGTGGCCGCATGAATTTTTTTAATTATTTAATTATTCAGTGGGTCTAATGAAACCTGATTCCTTGTACCGTTGCGAATGTATGATTTTTTTAATTATTTAATTATTATCTATAAAGCTCTTGACACACCAATGCTACGAATAAAAAAAAACCAATAGAAATAGTAAGCAATATATCACAAGAGGATTGATAAACTAACAGAAAACGAGTACCGTGTCATGAATTGTAACCCCGCTGGTTTTGAAGTACCTTAACCAAAAATTTAAATTTCCGTTATGACTCAACTGAACTGAACATTCTCAAGCACACCCTTAGAATTACTAACATGTGTTGTGTTTTCCGTTGCATTGCGAATTTGGTTTTGGTTATGGCTCAAAACCAAACCGCCCCGTACATAGCCCTAAATCACCAACCTAAGTGATATGTTTCCCGCCGCATCGCGCGGGTAAAAGACTAGTATATATATATATATATATATATATATATATATATATATATATATATATATATATATATATATATATAATTACACTTTTAACCCAAAGCCACTTTGGTTTTTTACTTTTAACCCAAAAGCTTTCTATCTTTGCCAATTTAACCTCACAATTATTTTACTTTCAACTTTGGTACCCTACACTTTTCATAATTCACAAAATGTTTGTTTTACAGTTTTGTTTTAATTTTTGCAAGTTAATACAGCGCAACGTTTATGTGTGGTTCGACGTTTTTACGTTTTGTTTTACGCTTCATTCTAAATTTTGCGAGTTAATATTACGCAATGTGCGTGTGTGGTTCAACGTTTCTATGGCCGTCTATTTTTTCCCGTTTGATAAGTTCATCGCGACGCACTGGTCCTAATCGACTTATTTAGTATTTTCTATATTTTATGTTTCGGTCCAATTTCTTCGCATTAACACGTCGCAACTTCAATGTTGATGGTCGTTGGCGGTGTTGTGGCATTGATGCTATTTGTCATGGTTTTACATCTCCATCACAACGCGGAAGGACTTAATACTAGTTAACTTTAACTTTGATTAAGAAAACTATAGTACTACATATTAATTTATATGTTTTTTCAAGTATTAGTTTCGTATAATATGCGAGTACGTATCATAAAAGGCATATCTTCACAATAAATACAATATTTACATTTGTTTCTATTTTTATTGGTTTATTACATAAGAAAATACCACATATTGTCACATAAATAAAAAGAATTTATAATTCTCTTAAGAAATGGAATATTAGATTATTAATAAAGGTTTATTATTATTAGTTATTATAATGGTTTATTTGGGTTTAGCTGATCGGTTTTCTCTACGTTTGGATGGTTTCTTGTTTCCTATATATTGAGTTTCCACTCTATTGTAATGATGGTGGTATTGTGGTTGTGGGGTGGTGACGTGAGCCGAGAGCGTATGATTTTTAATCTATTTTTAGCAATTTTCACTCGTTTATCAAGTTTTAAATTTATAAAACACGATATAACACTATCACTCTCTACAACACGCTAGGACAAGTGCACCCATCATTGGCATAGCATAGTGATGATAAGATACTGAGGTCGTCTAAGGACACAAGAGATTTTAATACCGGAATATCATCAACGTCTAATCTAACCAAATTTTGAGAAAAGATTTTTTTATAAGTAAAATAAAGAAAGAAACTAAAGAAATAACATAAACAAATAGACAAGATAAAATCACTTGGTTCCGACTTATCTTTTATGTATCCTTTGATAATTTTCGCACTTTGGTTTTTAAGAGATTATCTTGGTTATAATAGATACTCCTAAGGATTTTAAACCAAATAGCTCTTTCCTAGATGGATTGGGTGAAAGATTAACAAAAACCCGAAACTAGTTTTCGGATAGAGGGGGCTTTGAGCTATTTTCCCGGGTGTGCCTCCTTAAAGATTGTTGAGCATCTTTTCAATCTCCCTTAAAAGGAAGATGAAGGGCTCATCATCAATCTCCTAGAGGAACGGGGCCTACCAGAACCTCAAAAAAAGGCGTCAATAAAGTTCCGGGGGTATTTCATCCCACCCGGTAGGATTAATCACCTCGTGAGCGAGGTTCCAATCGTCTTGTGACGTGTCACGAGTGTACGGTTTTTTATTATATTTTTAGTACCTTTTTACTCTTTTATCAAGCTTTAAATTTATAAAACACGATATAAAACTATCACTCTCTACAACACGTTAGGGCAAGTGCACCCATCGTTGGCGTTGTATAGTGATGGTAAGATACCGAGGTCGTCCAAGGACACAAGAGCTTTTAATACCGGAATATCGTTGACGTCTAATCTAACCAAATTTTTATAAAGCATTTTTAAATAAGTAAAACAAAAAGAAACTAAATAAATAAATAAAACAGATAGACAATATAGAATCACTTGGATCCGACTCGTTAAGCATGTACCCTTTGATGAATTCTGCACTTTGGGTTTTTTAAGAGATTATCATAGTTATAATGACATGTCCCTCTTTTAGAGGCAACACTACCCTCAGCCATATTGGTCTGAGTCAGCAGGGATACAGTCCCGCAAGGTCGGATTATTGAAAGATAATTAAGTAAGCTATTAATTAAAAATGTGGCATGTCCCTCTTTTGGAGGCAACGCTACCCTTGGCCATATTGGTCTGAGTCACCAGGGATACAATCCCGCAAGGTCGGTTTAAAGTTTTAATAGTGGTTTATTTATAAGGGATTCAAGCCGTTCTTACTTCCCCCGATTTGATGCTATCTGCCTCAAAGAAAGTCCTAATAAGCTTGAATCAAGTTCTCGCAAGATCTATACACTGAACGAGGCAAGAACTTTACCCAACCACCTTTCTAACCCTCTTCCAGGAAGTTAACGCGTTTTATATAGACCGTAAAGACACGAATGAGTGAATCAACAAAACATGAAGAAATGACTGAATAAAATTCACTTTCAATATAAAAAACTAGTTATTAAAGTCACTAATACATACAAAAAAAAGTTACCAAAGCTTAGAAATCAAAAGTAATACATAAATGATTTGCCTTCACCAAGTGATATAAGAGATTAGCCAAGTGATGTGTGTAAAATGCAACATATAAAACACATCAATTAAAGCATAAAACTAACCCTTTTTAAGTACTAATGTTGGAAAAAGAGTGTTTTTGTCTTCCTTTTGTATTTTCAGGATGAAATGAGCTCAAAATCACAAAAGAAGCAAAAAGACCACTAATTCTACCATAAATACAAGAAAAGGAACAAAAGTAGACTGCCCGGACCCTCAACGGCACCTCCCAAAGCAAAAAGGAAGAAACAGAGTCTGAACACGCCCCGTGTCCAGCGAACACGGGGGCGTGCCCAGGAAGCAGCAGAAAAGACAAACCAGTAGAAGCTTCCATTGCCCACCACGGGGCCGTGTCCAGCGAGCACGGGGGCGTGGTGAAAGTACAGCAGGCGCATTAATTGTAATTCGCAATTACAATTAATGAAGAGAGAGAGTGTCAGGCGGGCACGGGGCCGTGTCCAGCGGACACGGGGCCGTGTCCAGCCTTCTGTTCAGCCTATAAATAGAGGAGCTTGGCTTCATTCTCTCTCATCCCTTGGCACACCACCTCTCTCACACTTCATCCACCACCCACCACCACCATAACACCATCATCCACCACCATCATCCATTGTCCATCGTAGAGTGTGTGAGTCGTCTCGGGATCCAAGATTGATCGTAAGAGTTCTTGACAATCAAGGCCATGTTTGCCTAAGTCTCTTACATCACTTGGTGAAGACAAGTGTTTAGTATAATACTTTTTATTTTTAATCTTTTGCACTTTTTATTTGGTTTTGTATTAATGACTTTAATAACTAGTTACTTATGTTGAAGGTGATCTTTCCTTATCGTTTGTCCGTGGTGTCTTGGCATTATTTTACTGTCTATATAAAATAAAAGATTTTCACCATTCATATCTCCACGGTCTATATGGAGGTATGTTGGCTACCTGGTCGGGGGTTAAGGGAACGGTTTGGTAAGGGTCTTGCCCTTGTTCAGCGTTTAGAGGTCCTGCTTGGGACCTGGGTCAAATTTAGTAGGATCTCCTTCAATGCCCATAGGTATTGGATGGCGGGGATCCAAACTCTTTGACCCCCTCATAAGTTAACTACTATTAATACTATAACCCGGCTATTTAGGACTGTATCCCTGCTGACTCAGACTACTTAGCCGAGGGTAACGTCACCGCCAGAAGCGGGGCCTACCACAATTTGCATTAATAACTTAATTCATTATCTTTCAATAATCCGACCCTTTAGGATTGTATCCTTGCTGACTCAAACTACTGGGTTGAGGGTAACGTCGCCTTCAAAAGAGGGGCCTACTACAATAACTAAGATAATCTCTTAAACAAATGCAAAAGTGCGAAAATAATCAAAGGTTATACTAATACACGTGTCGGATCCAAGTGATTCATCTTGTCTATCTGTTTTTATTTTATTTTATTTTCAGCATTTAGTTAGTTTTTATTTTTCTTAGTTTAAAACAATTTTCTAACCTTTTTGATTTGATTAGACGTTGAGGATAAACCGGTATTAAAAGCTCTTGTGTCCTTGGACGACCTCGGTATCTTACCAACACTATACTACGTCCACGATGGGTGCACTTGCCCATATGTGTGTTTAGTGTTAGTGAATATCGTGTTTTATAAATTTAAAACTTGGCTAAAAGTGTAAAAAGGGCTTAAATATATATCAAAAATATATACACACTGACACGCATCACCAAGCATGACTTTGTTTGACAAAAACTATTGCTATCGATATTGGATCCCGAGACTACAACACATACTCTAAGGATGGATGGGGATGAATGTGGTGGATGATGGTAGTAGTGGTGGTGGAATGGTGGCAGGTGTGAGAGAAGTGGTTTGCCAAGGGATTAATTGCAAATGAGCCAAGTACTACCTTTTATAGCTGAAAACAATGAGTTCACACGGCTCCGCGCCTGGTAGGCACGGCCCCGTGTCCTTGTCATTGTCCTTCTCTGTCTTCATTTAATGTTGTTATCAGTCCATCTGCACACACGGCCCCATGTGTCAACGGCATAGCCCCATGACCCTTGTACTTGTTGTACAAACCTAGATTTGGAAATCTGAGAGTTGACCACGGCCCGTGTCCCTTGTTGTTTTCTGTTTGTCTTTATATTCTATGAATCTTGAATGGGGCACGACCCCATGCCCGGCAGGCATGGCCCTGTGTTTGGGTTCTGATTTGTTGTTTTTGTATCCGGGGTGAAGCTTGGAGGGTCGGTATAGTGTATCAACTTCCTTTCTTCATATTTATGCTGGTTTTTGCCGTTAATTTGTTCCATTTATTCGTTTAAGCTCTTTTAATCTTGAAAATCAAAAGTAAACAAAGAAATGCACTTTTTCCAACTACGTATGAAACTATTGGGCCAATTTTGGAGGGAGTCGAATCTAGAGGCTCAGTTCTTTGCAAGGATGGAGTCGAATGGCATAATGGAGCTAGGGGTTTGATGTAATATTAAAAAAATACTTTTCTTTTATATACACACATATAAATAATAATTTTATTTGAATTTAAAAACTTATTTTTCATCATGTTAACTTTATTAAAATTTTGATTTTGATTCCCCCCTAACCCAAAACAACACAAAAAAGAACATCATTAAAATAGAACATCGTCCTTTTCTTTTTAACACCATCTATTCTTCTCAACTTTCATCTTACATCTTTTCTTTCATTTCCTTCAATAATCACACAAATATTTGGTGCGTGTTTCTAGCATAAATTTTCACTCTCCTGTCTAAAAATGCATATGTGTCATAGTCAGTTGGCATATAACACATCATATGTCTACAAAAGTTTTGTAGATGTGTTATTTAAGTCCCCCTCTCTCCCAAAAAAATATATCTAAAAAGCCCAAGCCATAATGACATTTATCCAACGTTTACTAGAAGCACATTAAACCAACACACATGTTTCTTGGAATGATATAAAAGTCCTAATTGTATGCTTTAGGATTGAAAAACTAGCCACTTGCATGGAAAGGCCAATACACACAAGTTGACTATCAATATCCCACCGTTATCTTAGAGATGATTGCATCGACAAGCAAACTTTAAAGAAGCGAGCTCTAACAATGACATCGATGGGAGATGACCTCTGGATTTAACATACACATTGACACAACTTATTTTTAAAAGATACCATAATTAGCTCATTAAGTCAAAGTAAGTCATATTGCTTTTTTTTTTAACGGTAAGGAACGACGTGTCAACCATCGTAACACCGGGCGCTGTGACTAAGGTAGACTACTCGACCGCCGCCAACCCCTTGGCTCTCCCTAGATGCGCGGAAACCCGACCTCAATCGGTAAACCCTCACCTCCTATCAAAGTCGAACCGGTGCTACCCGTATTCGCTCTTCACCTGGATGCCGTAAAAAATAATGAGGAGAGTGAGAATCGAACTTGGGTCACGAGAAACACCAATTCTTTTCCCAACCACTCCACCACTACCTCATTAGCAAAGTCATATTGCTAACCAAATAAGGATATCTTTTACGAAATGACTTCTAGTCTAATAATATTAAGGAGTGTAGGCAATGTCGTCTCTTCTTTAATAATGAAGGACTTAGTCCTTTTTTTAACGACAAATTTGGATCACTGACGGACCACTGGAGTATTATCGTGCCACCAGCGGAACCACCTGATCATATCCATCTCCACTAGGCATAATGCCTATACACCAATTCAGGAGGAAACCCAATAAATATATATGAGAAAAACCCCTTTTATGAAAATCAAACACATGACCTATTGGTCCCAAAGTCTTATTTCACCCCAAGATACCACTATTTATTGGGTCTTAGAGCATTCACATCCATTCCATTAGGGTTTTTCTTTAATTACAAAGAAAGTTCGCTTTAGGATCGTTTCTTGGTCTTTTTCTTCGTTTCCGTGCTTCCGGCTGCGGGTTCGGGTTGGGTCTATGGGGAGAAATCGTTTTGCAAGTAGGCCGGATCCTCTTGAGCTTCAACAGTTAAGAAGAAGGAAAGAAGAAGAGTTACATGCCTTGAAAACTGCCAAAGGTAGGAAAGAGCAGGGTTGGAATACGGTACTAAGCAGGCATGATAAGAGAAGAGAGGAGTGGTTTCAGGAGAGGGAAGCCAAAATTAGAATGGACACTTCCTTCTTCGTGTCAAACCTTCCGGAAGATTGTTCGAAAGCGAGGCTTTGGAGAGCTTTTGAACACTTCAATAATTTATCAGATGTGTTTATCCCATGGAAGAAGGATGGTAAAGGTAATAAATTTGGTTTCGTGAGATTCTCGGGGATCTTAGACCCTATGGAATGGATGAAGATCATTAGTGATGTCAGGATTGACGGGGTGGTGCTTGGCGTTTCGTTGGCGAAATTCTTTAGAGGTGGTAGCAAAACAAAGGCCCCAGAAGGTCATAGATCTGTTTTCTCGAGGCTAGGTCCTCATCCTGTTTAACCGAAACCCGTTGGACCTCCTCAACAGTCCGGTTATAAGGCTAACGAAGGTTTTACGTTGGAAGCTAACAAACATTGGGGTCGTAACATTAACCCGAGATCTTTAGAGGATCCATGGGGAAATAAGGGGAACCAGAGGATTAACCTCCCCCCTATGGAAACTGAAGCTAAGAAATGCTGGGAGTATAAATCGTTGATAGGGGAAGTCAAAGACATGGCGGTAATGGAAAACTTGGGAGATATCCTTCAAGACGAGTGCTTGATCTGAGCTGTGGTACGTTATTTGGGTGGATTAAAAATAATGTTAACTTTCCCCTCAGTCCAGGAAGCTGATGAATTCCTAAGGAGAAACTATGAGTTCTGGACTCAATGGTTCTCTAGGTTGTATCTTTGGGAAGGAATCGCCCCGGTGTACGATCGGGTTGCTTGGATTCGGGTAACAGGGGTTCTGATATGCTTATGGGATCGACACATGTTCAACAGGATTGGAGAAAGGTGCGGCAGGCTGATCAGCAAGTCTTCAGCAGATTTAAAAGATGGCACTATCTCGGAGGATAGAATGGCCATTCTCGTCGATACAGGAAAAAAGGTGGAGCTATCCTTTGATGTTGCGTGGAAAGATCAGGTGTTCAAGGTGTGGGTTCACGAGTTCAATGAGGAGTGGACGCCGGCGTTCCTGGGTCCGATTAGTCAGACGCCGTCGGCTTCTCCGACAGTCAATATTGAGCTTGCTGATCCTCCGGTTAGTCCGAAATGCAGAAATTTGGAGGAAGACGAAGAGATGGAAGACGATGAGTTAGGAGTGGAGAGGGACGATGGTGTGGAAGGTGAGGAGACTTGCATGGGGTTTTCCCATGCACGAGAGTCAATGCCCATGCGTAATAATAAAGAACAGTTTCCTAAGTTGGCGGTTTTTGTGGGCCCCAGAAATAATGACGTTGAGGAGGTTTGCCAGGATGTGAATTCTCCAATATACTCGGGCCCCATTCTCCCAGAGGGCCCCCAATGCTCCACTTTTATAACAACCAGGCCCAAATCGAAGAAAAATACAACTGGCCCATTTGACCCAATTGACTCAGCCCACTCCTTTTTGACACCTGACCTTAATGAGAGGCCAGATTCGTTGAATTCTTTGGAGGCGGAGAACCCGAGTGGAGTGGAGGTGGAGAATCCGTTAGGGTCAGATCCTTTCAATTTGGAGGAGATTTTCAGGCAAGAAGTTGAGGGATTGAGAGCAGGGGAGGGTAGAAGGAATGAGATACCGGTGGATGTTGTCGCGTCGGAACTAACTCAAGTCGGAGAAGCAGTGGATTCAGACCAGAACAAGGAGACTTTCGATCGGGAGGTGGAGGAGACGTTAAAGTTTGGTACAATTTTAGGTATTCACTTGGGTGGGTTCGAAAACCAAGTGAAGAAGATGGTGAAAGGGGATTTTGAAACACCTCGAAAATTTGCGTCCTATAATGTATTGACACGTGTCATAAGCTTGAACGTGTTAATAAATACGATAGAGGAACTAAAGTTGACAAACATAGAAAGTATGTGAATTCAAGGGTTCAAAATGACAACAAGGGATAAATATACTTTACAGTAACCCTACATGATGCTCATACCTTCAAACGAATGAATCATAGATCATACGGAACGAAATGGGGAAGAAAGTGAGAGATTACAAACTACAGGAGTTAAATGTGTCAACATGTTTAAGTTATACCTCTGAGTGACCTTTTAGGAAACCCGAGGCTTTGTAACGGTAAATTATGCTCACTACAATGCACGATTTAAATTTCATAAAGTTCCGTTGTAAAATGAGAAAGTTATGATCGATTTCGTACATGAGGGGTTAAAAGCGTCAACGTTGAAAGTTAAGACTTTTCGGGTAATAACAAGGTAAACAAGGACTTAGCATGATAGGTAAAAGTCTAGGGGCCCTTGTAGGTAATTTGGAAGGGGTCAAAGTGCAAGAGATAAGTTAAGTTGACCTTTCGAAGAGCCAAGAGCCAACCTGCAAATAGTGAAAAGTTTGGAAATCAGATCAGAAGGCCCACGCGAGACGCGTAAGCCTGGTAAAAGTCTTACGCGGGCCGCCTGGCTTGCCCAGATACAGAAACTTGTGGCAGCAGCCTGTTTGAGCTCTTAACCGACTTATGTTGCCTTTAAACACTTCCAAGAACTGCCTAAACAACCCCTAGACATTTAGGGACACTTGTTAGTGATCGAACATCAATGGTAGACCTTGTTGTCAACAATCTATGAAGATATGAACACTATATAAAGCCCATTGTTGCACACTTTGATCATCCATTCATTCCTTCATCTGCTGATCATTTCTGGAGCTCAAGACCTCCTTCTAAGCTTCCCTAGTCGTGCATAGGACCTTTGTAAGTATGCTTGACCTTTCTTTATTGAGTTTTCGCTTAGTTTTAGCTTAGAAGTCAAACCGTCGTAATTAACGGTTGACTTAACGATAAATCATTATTGGTCCAGTGATTAGTCGGATCAAAGGTGGTTATAAGTTGGTAATCATGTGGGCTTTAAACCCTTAAAAGGGCACCCTCTAATTCCCATTCTAACTAGATCAAATGTCGGGTCAAAGTTGTTTATAAAAGTCAACAGAAGCTAAATTTTTGATTTAACGCATAAGTAGCAATGTAGAAGGCGCATAACCTATTTTGTCACTCATATAACTTGGTGATAAGCTTAAGAACTGATCTAAGCTTGTTTGATCCGACAATTTTCTATTTAGACCCGGTTCGGAACCGAAAGTCGGGTCTAAATCACATTCCAATCCGGTCTTCGCTTAATCATGCCTTTTGAACCGTAAACCTTTCCTTAAAACTAACTGGTCTAAGTTACGACTTAAATAAGACCCGTTAGGAATCTAATAGGTTAATAAAACCTTCGTTACAGATTGAGAGCCCCAGTAGAAGTACTTGCGCTTGCTGATTAGAATATACGGCTGAGTATAAATTGCTTTTGCTAGCTCAGGTAAATAGTTTTAACTTATTTTCCCTATACGGGGTTGGGATATGGTATTATAATAATACCGCTTGGACGGGTATTGAATGTTTAGTCGTATTGTGATTAAATTATTGAGGTAACCCGCTTTAATCTGTATTGTTTGAAAAAAAAGCCTTTAGGGGTTAATGACCATGTCCCGGATATCCCTGACATCATTGTATTATAAAATGGCCACGTCTTATGCACGAGGTGTAGGCATACCCCTGACAGTGCATAAGGGAAACGGTATCTCACTCTCTTGTGGGCCTATACTTGTGGCGTGTCTGTTAATCTTGACTCGATTTCTACATCGGGACCTGAACGTACAACGAACATGTAAATCTGTATACAAGATTATAAAGATAATTGTCCCAAGTTATAAAAGATATGTTGTGCCTTATGCATCCAAATCAATTTTATTAAACCTTTTCAAATGAGTCGGTTAATTGTATTTACCAGTGTAAACTGACGTATTTTCCAAAAAGGGTTAAGTGACAGGTACTGAACATAATTGGCTGGAAGCTCAGGGCGTTAATAAGGAATCTTGCAAGTTCTAGATACCTAAAGTCTGTTGAACAGTTTTCTTTTATTTGATCCGCCTGTGGATCCTTTACTTTCCGTTGTAATACTTTGACATTACTTTATATTCGGAATGTAATATATTTATCTTTTGCTTCCGCTGTGCATTTATATATTGTGTTGTTTGACTATGATGACATCAATTACGTCACGATACTCCCCACCGGGCCCACCGGTGATACGTGGAAATTCGGGGTGTGACAGGTTGGTATCAGAGCCAACATTGAGTGAATTAAACACTAGCCTTTTGTGTTTAATCTCAATGACACAGTAGCACATTCCTTAAAAAAAAAACTTCTGAGTCTAGACTTAACATAGGAATACTCTAAATTCTAATCTGGAACTTATTGCTTCCAAATTTTTATTGGATACGTCGCCAAGCGAAGAAGCTGTATTAGAATTTCTCCTCATCCAGAGCCTAGAAATGCTGAGCTTCGTACCGCAACTAGGATAAAACGTACATCCAGGGAGAAAACATTCAGAGATAAAGTGAAAACTTCTTTTTGCTGAAGATCGTATCTATAATAAGTCCTTATAAGGACATGTTTATCTTTTTAATCCCTTCTTGGACAACATCTTTCCTTTCAAGTTCCGTTAGGGCAATTACATACTCCTGTTATCATTTTGTATGAATATAATATATCAAATAAATCTAATATTTATCCCTTTTCATAATTGATCTACCAGAATATATATTGAAAGAATCTTAAAGGGGTAAAGCCTAGCTTGAATGTCATTAAAGACCTAGCTATGATGGAAAAACCTGTTTAAAAGAGATTCAGATTCTTGTTAACATCTGAAAACATGTTAACGCTCCTGACAACAGTAACATGATAAAATTACACTTGTCATCTTTACATTAGGAAATTCCAAACCCTTATCTAGCCTAGTAATTTAGAATCATGGCTTAGATCATCAAATGAAGATGATCATATTATAAACATCCATAAGTGATGAAATGCCTACGGGCCATACTTATTGTCCTAAGAGACAAAAGACAGTTGAAGTCTTTGACTCTCTGTCAAGAAAAAGGTAATGAAACATGTACAAACCTTAGTGCCTAGACTCTCTGAAGTCATGGCTTATAAATGTAAAACGATCCTTGTGACTAGGCCTCCTGTGCCACTTTAATATCCTTAATGTTTTATAACTAGGATAAATTATAATGAAGATACTAATTAAATATAACTAACAAATTAACCAATATGGTTCATATTACCATGGTTGATGAATCGTCAAAAATGATGAATCCAAAATAACCTCTGAGTAAATAATTGTCATTATGTATGTAGCAATCAAGCTACATGGCTGGATCGGATGAGGTCAACAGCCATCCGAGGGAGGATAATGATGCTCCCAGAGTTAATATAACTGGTGCGGAACTGCGGGCATTAATAGATAATGCCGTTACACAAGCTCTCGACAGACAGTATGATGAATCAAGTGATACACACTCTAAGACTCTATCTGTGGCTCGTAGTAAGCCCCTTTCTAAATCACACGAGTCGAAGGAAGACGATAATCGTAACTCGTCAAATCAAAAGAGTGTCCCGTCTAGACAGGTGGTGCTTTATCAAGAGGCACCAGTTAAGACCTGCTCATATAAATATTTTGTCTCCTGCAAGCCCAGAGACTTTACAGGAGAAAAAGGAGCCATCGATTGCATGACGTGGCTCGATGAGATGGACACCGTTGTAGATATTAGTGGATGTGCAGACCAAGACATTGTGAAGTTTGTTTCACAATCTTTCAAAGGAGAAGCCCTAGCTTGGTGGAGGTCGCTGATCCAAGCTATGGGGAAGACCCCTTTGTACAACATGACTTGGGATCAGTTCGTTGCTCTTATCAAAGAGAATTACTGTCCTCAACATGAAGTTGAGAAAATTGAGACTGAATTCTTGACATTAGTCATGGAGAACTTAGATTGTCAAGCATACCTTACAAGTTTCAATACTATGTCTCGATTGGTTCCTTACTTAATCACGCCGGAACCAAAGCGTATAGCTCGCTTTATTGGGGGTCTAGCCCCAGAAATAAAGGCAAGTGTGAAAGCATCGAGACCTACTACGTTCAAGTCAGCGGCCGACCTATCGCTATCTCTTACACTTGATATAGTCAGAAACAAGGCAGCCAAAGCCTATGAAGATGGAAAGCGTAAAAGGGAGGATGAGGATTCTCATCGCTCCGATAAGAAGACAGAGAGGAATTATGAGGATAAGAAGAGTTCCGGGTTTAAGAAAGACAGCCAGCAGTCGGGTGAGAAGACCATGTGCGAAACCTATAGGAAATACCACCTGGGGAAATGCAGATTTTGAGTTTCAGCCTCTACCTTGTGGGATTTGCAAGTCTAAAGAACATAAAACCTTGGAATGCAAGAAGTTGAAGGATGCAACCTGCTACGGTTGCAACGAAAAGGGGCATATCAAGACTAACTGCCCTAGAAATCAGAAGAAGCCCAAAGAAGCCAAGAGAACAAACGCATGAGTCTTCAGGATAAACGCCCAGGAGATGGTGCAGTATGATAAATATATAGCAGGTACCTTTCCTTATCAAGCAGTTATGCAGAAATTAGTTGCTACTGGCACATATAATTCTATAATGAATAATAATTGTTGAGAACTGTTGTCTCCGCCTGTTTAGGACTCCGGTCATTTAATGCGAGATGGAAATTTGCCGATGATACTTAAGAAAATGCTCCAACAAATCTTAGATTGATATTTGTATCTATTAGGAATTACTCTTTTCTGATACCCTGATGACAAGCTTTCAAGCTATCCAAAATTCATCAATATAATAAAGACAGATGTGACATTGTGATCCCCTGTCAAAAAGATGATGGATTAGGCCCAAACCTTAAATGCCATTGATGGTCTTTCGTGACCTAGGCTAAACATAATGAATATATATTAAATAACATTCACTAAGAATGTTAGTACTATATTAGCCTGTATGGTCTATAGATACCATGGTTAGTATATGTTGATGCCATCAGGATGAAGAATAGCATTTGTTGGATTGCAACTAAGGAATTGTTTTATTGATGTTAGGAATCAATATCGATTATGGCAAACTCAGATAAGACAGCGGTTGATCGTGTTATGAATAATGCGACACATGCCAATGATACTACGATTGTGAGCCTTAGAATTTCCGAAGATGTTCTTCAAACTATGATAAACGCAACTGTTGGGAAGGCTGTGAAGGAGGTTGTGAAAAGGTTCAAGGAGCCCCATGCTACTCGCTCCAAATTTTATCTAGGACCACATTTCCTTACTCATAAGGAGGACCTTGTTCATACCTCAAATGCAAAAGATAAGCTAAAAAGGAAAAGGGAGGAAAATAACTCCCAGAGCTCTATAAAGAAGAACAAACAAAAGTCCAACCAGAAGCCAGTATGCAAGACCTGCAAGAAACACCATTATGGAAAGTGCAGGTTCGAACCAAAATCCCAACCACAACCAAGGGCTTGTGGGATCTGCAAATCAGGGGAACATAAAACGTTGGACTGCAAGGACATGGAGAATGCAGTCTGTGTCACACCCCAACCAATGGCGGAAACATCGGGATGGGACGAAGTGTGAAGATTGCTAGAGACATCATAACGCTATTTGTGACAATATTTAGAAAATCCAAATTTCATTTCATTTCATAACTTCAAATAGTCAACATTACAAGAAATTCAAATACAACAAGTTTAACGAAACAACATGATAACATAACAAAATTTGATACAACATATTAAACCCTAACGTCTATATGTGTATCTAGGCATCAACGCTATTTCTTTCTTAGCATCGTCCTCATCAACCTGTAACATGTTTAAAATAATTCAATGCAAAAGCAAAGGCGAGTATACAAGTTTGGTACATACATAGCATAAGATAAAAATGTGAACAATTCCTCATAGCAAGCATGCGATTCAAGATAAACATTAAATATGGCATGTGTATAACATATCAAACCAAGAAAAACGCAACTTGCTCATGACATAACCAAAGTTTCAGTGGAGGCGGGTCGTTAATCCTATAGCGCTACATATGTCAAGGTTTGGCTCGTACGAAGTTAATGATAAGTTCAACACATAAGAATCACCCAAATTTAAAGTATCAAGCCATCACATATACAAGCATTGTTATAGGAATGTTCGTGTGTTTAGACAAAAGTTCATGTGTAAGTTTCAATAGGTAAACATGTTACACCCCAAAAGTGGTAAAAGTAAAAGGGGAAAAGTACGAGTATACTCACAAAGTTTGCATATGTTTTCCGATTATCCAATTGTTGACGAGTAGAGATTTAGAGTCCGAATGTATAAGGGTTAAGGTTCAAGTATGTTTAGAGTCGAGATTCGGTGTTTAAAACTACATAAAAATAAGATATGAGAATAACATGGAAAATAATCATTTAGTACATATGATGCTTGTTCTTGACACTAGGAAACTCGAAGGAGTTTAGATGTTTTCATGGAACAAGGTTCCATTAGAATCGTGACAAGTTATCATAGTCTAGGATGATGTAATCTAGTACCCCGACATATGAACACTAGTTCATCATCAAAGATTCGATTATTCGAATAATATATTTAGGTTATATAATATATGTCCAATAGTTCAAGCATGAGGTAGAAGATAAAAATCTTCATTTTGGTACCTCTAAATGTCATAGAAGTCATGTAGGAGGTAGGAAGATCAAGTCTTCCATTTAGGCACCTCTATGTGTTTACCACTACACTTGATGTAAAAAAAAAACAACCAAGGAGGGTCATGAACATACAATAAAGAATAAGAAATATACACACTAACTAAGAGAAATCATCAAATCATGTGAGGATTGTATGTTTGGACAACCCAAGTTGTTCCATAATCACTCATGTATCAAAGACAAAGTTTGACATGACTTGTGGGTTAAAAACCCTAAACAAAACACCAAGTTTATGAGGTTTAATCCTCTGATTTTAAATGTCTCAACCTTGTTTTTAAGCTTAACCAACCATGGGATAAGTTGTAAGCATTAGGACATAGGTATGAGATGTGTTAGACACAAGTTGCATAGGTTTAAACAAGTTTTTGATGAACATAAAAACAAACAGAAAGTTTATGGACTATTTCGGGGCATTTCCAGGTCTGATTTCTCCAAGGAGAAGTCTAGGAATCGAACCCCATGATTATACAAGCAAGTAGGAAAAAGATCGAGTGAATCGGATAAGAATTGAGTGAGTTATGCTCATTTTCGTGAAGGGGTGTCAATCTACTCGAACCCTTGCTTTCAGCTACGGTTTGGTGGATTTTTTTGAGTTTTTAGGGTTGCAAAAGTGGTAGGGAGGCTGGTTATAAGTGGTATTTATAGGGGGAGGATTAGGGTTTCAATGGGTTGGGCTTTGGAAGTGTTTTAGAAGGGGTATACACCTTGAAACTAGCCCACAAAACCCAACTATATGGGGCTGAATTTTGCTGAATTGGGCTGCCATATTCTTATTTTTTTATTTTTTTTATTTTTTTAAAACACTATAATGAGTAATTTGTTAATTAACTTGTGTAATAATATGCAACAATGTTTCCCCTAACTTGTAACAAGGTGAAATATGAAATAAAACATGATTTAACTAGGTAAAAAGTGTAATGTACAAGTTTTATTTACGACGCAAGTTCCGTATTTTACAACGATTACGATGAAAGAATGGTTTATAAGAACACAAGATTTCCAAAGATAGAATTTCACGTAAGGTTTCTAAATGTAGGATGTTTGAAAACGCAGGGCGTTACAGTCTGCTTCGGCTTGTAATGAGAAAGGCCACATCAAACCACCGTGCCCCTAAATATGTCAAAGGAAATGCGGCTAAAAGAAGAAAGCCTAAGAATGAAGTGCCTATACCTGAGCTAGTTCATAAATAATGGCCTCAGGTAACTTTCCTAACTTTTTTATCAGAAATTTAAATGCTAAGATTTTTATTTTGGTTCGGATACCAATAAATCTTCATAAACGATAGTATATAGCAACTTTTAAAAACGTTCATAAAACCCTATATATTAAGCGTAAGGTAAAACCTACGGGTAGAAAATTCACAGGAACTCATTCCTTTATTTCTGTAGAATCTTCAATCATAAAGTCCCTAATGTACCTCTCTCCCAGATAAAGTACACATCCCTATAAAATTGATATCCTGATCTCCATTGATTTCGATACCAATGTATGACGAAAGCGCCATATGAGGATTTGTGTATCTTAATATGTTCCATAGATTGCTTCCATGCCTGATAGTATGGAGGTTTAATACATGTGAACCGCAAGGATATTCAAATAATCATATGGTACCAAAGTCAACCAGTAGTATTCAAAGAGGATATCTATAAATGGAAAGGACTCGTACATGAGTCACTCATTGGACACAAGCAGGATGGATGAACTGGAGCCTGAGATTCGGAAAATCTCTGTAATCCTTGTATGTTGATTATCTTCTCCTAGACTACCCTGTTTACCTCCCGAGAGCGAGTAGAGTTAAGATTATATCCCATTTAGGGTGCATTCATTATTATGAAATCTCCAAGACATCTCAGTACCATTATTGGAAAAGGTCGAAAAACCCTGATTAAGTAAGTTTTGAAATAGAGGATTCATATAGCCCTAACTCAATATTCGAGAGTTCGGTATAATTAATTAAGTAAGGCGGTTTCATTCTGCTTATGCATTATTACTGCAACCCTAAATAGGCATCGATCAGGAAATTCCATCAACTGCCCAGGATCGTCGATTTGTTCGACGAAAGACAAGGATTAGTCTATTCCCTGAAATTAATTAAGCAGTGGTTGGAATAAACCATCTTACCTTAAGATAAGCTTTCTATAATGATTGATATATAAGCATCAAGGCTGCTCCTTTGGAGACCTTGTATAGGTAGAATGTTAAACATCTATTGTTGGGACAGTAGATGGTAAGCCCAATATTCAGATCTGAAAGTTGCATTGGAAACAACAAATAAGATCATACAAATCCCTAATCATCTGTAAGAAGCCAATATTCGGCAGAAAATCAAGGATTACGGAAAATAGCGAACCTCCTAGATTCCTTGGTAACGAATAAGGTTCAACAAGAGATATCACCCAGGAAGGGTGTGCCAAATTGTTAGATTTTCAGGCTAGTTAAGCCCTGAATATATATAGAATCCTTCGAAGGAAATCGAATGTATCAGATCAAGTAGCTTATAAGCTAAAACCTATTTAAGAAGCTTGACGGGAGCTCGCAATATTACTGCACACTAGTGACTGAAGGATGTATTTCACCAATAAGTCAGGAACACTATCACACAATGATATGCAGATTTATGATGTGATAAGCATCCTGTGTCGATTAAGGATCGATAGGATTAAAGCCCCAAAAAGATACTGTACCTATTATAAAGGTCAATTGGAGTACCTTAGAGGCTCAAAGGTACTGGGAAGATTAAGCCCAATATAAGACAGAAAATACTTCCTTTACATTAACAAATCTCGAGGTCGAGATTTCTTTTAAGAGGGTGAGGACGTAACACCTCGAAAATTTGCGTCCTATAATATATTGACACGTGTCATAAGCTTGAACGTGTTAATAAATACGATAGAGGGACTAAAGTTGATAAACATAGAAAGTATGTGAATTCAAGGTTCAAAATGACAAAAGGGATAAATATACTTTACAGAAACCCTACATGATGCTCATACCTTCAAACGAATGAATCATAGATCATACGGAACGAAATGGGGAAGAAAGTGAGAGATTACAAACTACAGGGGTTAAATGTGTCAACATGTTTAAGTTATACCTCTGAGTGACCTTTTAGGAAACCCGAGGCTTTGTAACGGTAAATTATGCTCACTACAATGCACGATTTAAATTTCATAAAGTTCCGTTGTAAAATGAGAAAGTTATGATCGATTTCGTACATGGGGGGTTAAAAGCGTCAACATTGAAAGTTAAGACTTTTCGGGTAATAACAAGGTAAACAAGGACTTAGCATGATAGGTAAAAGTGTAGGGGCCCTTGTAGGTAATTTGAAGGGGTCAAGTGCAAGAGATAAGTTAAGTTGACCTTTCGAAGAGCCAAGAGCCAACCTGCAAATAGTGAAAAGTTTGGAAATCAGATCAGAAGGCCCACGCGGGGCGCGTAAGCCTGGTAAAAGTCTTACGCGGGCCGCCTGGCTTGCCCAGATACAGAAACTTGTGGCAGCAGCCTGTTTGAGCTCTTAACCGACTTATGTTGCCTTTAAACACTTCCAAGAGCTGCCTAAACAACCCCTAAACATTTAGGGACACTTGTTAGTGATCAAACATCAATGGTAGACCTTGTTGTCAACAATCTATGAAGATATGAACACTATATAAAGCCCATTGTTGCACACTTTGATCATCCATTCATTCCTTCATCTGCTGATCATTTCTGGAGCTCAAGACTCCTTCTAAGCTTCCCTAGTCGTGCATAGGACCTTTGTAAGTATGCTTGACCTTTCCTTATTGAGTTTTCGCTTAGTTTTAGCTTAGAAGTCAAACCGTCGTAATTAACGGTTGACTTAACGATAAATCATTATTGGTCCAGTGATTAGTCGGATCAAAGGTGGTTTATAAGTTGGTAATCATGTGGGCTTTAAACCCCTTAAAAGGGCACCCTCTGATTCCCATTCTAACTAGATCAAATATCGGGTCAAAGTTGTTTATAAAAGTCAACAAAAGCTAAATTTTCAATTTAACGCATAAGTAGCAATGTAGAAGGCGTATAACCTATTTTGTCACTCATATAACTTGGTGATAAGCTTAAGAACTGATCTAAGCTTGTTGATCCGACAATTTTCTGTTTAGACCCGGTTTGGAACCGAAAGTCGCAAAACTTTGACTTTTACTTTGACTTCAGTTCTGACCTAATTTAGTATGATTTAGATATGCCTTAGGACTCTCTTAGGACCAGGTTACATGATGGTATAACCTTCTGTGGCTGGTTCGTTGTTTGTTCGAGTCGTTGTACATTTCCGTTATATGCTTAAAAGTTGACCATAATGCCCTTTTGACCTTAAAACGAGAATTTTGGACATGTGAAAGGATAATAACCTTGGTTACTGATTTCTAAACATGTCCCTAAATTTCATGTCAATCCGAGTCCAGAAATAGGAGTTATGCTAAGTAGCGCAATTAAGAAAACTTTTGTAATTAAAGGCGCACTTAGCATAAAGCCTATCTAAACCCAATTTCGACACCAACCTTTTACACACTGATGTAAAATATATTTTGAGATTTTTAAAGATTTTTAATTATTTTTAACCTGTCATAACCTACGGTTATGACCTCGATTCGGTAAATACCGAATATACCCTTTTCGGACATAAAATGAGTTCTACATAGTATTTAACACGAATCCAATTGCTACTGATTTTAAATCAATAAATAAAGTATTTTGAACTTTATAAACTGGTCAGAAACCCAGATTTCCTGTTTAAACCCGGAAATCGCTTTATAATCTTTAAAATGACCAAAATACCCCTACGGGGCGTATATTGGGGTTAAACTCGTTTTTGGGCAAATGGAAGATATCCTACTGATATCACAACATATTTAGAGCATATTGACTTAGGAAACTGTATAGGACTCTTACGGTTACCCGATACGCCTCCTGGTGTTCGGTTCCGGTTTATGTAACTAGTTTGCATAAATTAGCCGAAACGGTCAAACCTTATCATTTTTTATCTCAAAGTTCAGAATGTGTTTAGTTTAACCATATATACAAGTCTCTAACTTGTCGGGTCTAAATCACATTCCAATCCGGTCTTCGCTTATCATGCGTTTTGAACCGTAACACTTTCCCTTAAAACTAACTGGTCTAAGTTACGACTTAAATAAGACCCGTTAGGAATCTAATAGTTAATAAAACCTTCGTTCCAGATTGAGAGCCCCAGTAGAAGTACTTGCGCTTGCTGATTAAGAATATACGGCTGAGTATAAATTGCTTTTGCTAGTTAGGTAAATAGTTTTAACTTATTTCCCTAACGGGGTTGGGATACGGTATTATAATAATACCGCTTGGACGGGTATTGAATGTTTAGTCGTATTGTGATTAAATTGTTGAGGTAACCCGCTTTAATCTGTATTGTTTGAAATAAAAGCATTTAGGGGTTAATGACCATGTCCCGGATATCCCTGACATCATTGTATTATAAAATGGCCACGTCTTATGCACGAGGTGTAGGCATACCCCTGACAGTGCATAAGGGAAACGGCTTCTTATTGACCTCCGGTTCCATTCCGAACGAGGTAGAAATGATTAATGTCATGAACCTCTATGCTCCTAGAGAATTGGCGGCTCGTAAATTGGTTTGGGAGGATATCGTTGAGCTCAAACAGAACTTCTCAGGTCTCTGGGTTATTTGGGTGACTTCAATAAAGTGAGAATAGCTGAAGAAAGGATGAACTCAAGGTTTGATGAATCAGCCGCATCAGCTTTTAATGATTTTATTATCAGGGTAGGTCTTATGGAGTACAATATGCAAGGTGGGAAATTCACGTATATGTCCGATAACGGGAAAAAATTGAGCAAACTAGATCGGGTTTTAGTGTGTGACTCTTTCATGGCTAAATGGCCTACGGCTATCTAAAAAGTCCTTCGACGGGGCTTTGTCGGACCATCGCCCAGTTTTCCTTAGGGTGCAAAAATCTGGCATTTCGGGCCAATTCCCTTCAAGTTCTTTAATAGATGGATCGGGATGGAAGAGGTTAACAATTTTGTCATTCATCAGGTGGCTGGGGCTGTATCAGAGTTACCAGGTGATTTAGCCCTTTCCAAAATGCTTAGGCTGATCAAAACAGGACATCAAAAAGTAGAGGGAGTCGGTCCGGGTTCAGGAGGAGAAAGAATATGAGACTGTGATCAAAGGCATTGACGAGCTGGAGTTAAAGGCGGAATCGGCTAATCTTTTGAATGAGACCTGGAGAAACGGGCATGTCTTCGGGCTAAGTTAAAGGCTATAGAACATAATAAGTGCCTGGACCTACAACAAAAGGCTCGGATCAAGTGGATCCAATTCGGGACGAGATTTCCAATTTTTTTCACCGGTTATTAAGATATACACGGCAGTAACAGAATTCAGGAGCTCGTTTTCAATGGGGTGCGGGTGTGGGAACCGGATGCATTGAAGGTGGAAGTTAAAAATTGGTTCAAAAGCCTATTGCCGAACCAATGCGTAGACGACCTCAATTCTCAAATCTGGGCCTCGCTTCCATCCCCCAAGACTTGGCGGATTCTCTTGTGGTCATGTTCTCTTCGGAAGAAATTAAGAGCTATAAAAGAGTGTGATGGCAGCAAAGCGCAGGGCCAGACGGTTTCATTTGAAATTCTACAAAGGTATTGGATCGAATTAAAACCTTTGTTAGAAAATTGTTTATGGACTTCCATTCCACTGGTAATTTCAGCAAAGGTTGCAATGCAACTTTCATCACCCTTATCGCCAAGTCGGCGATCCTCAATCCTCTCTCAGTTTAGGCCCATCACCTTAGTTGGATCCGTATATAAAATTGTTACGAAAGTTATGGCGAACCGGTTGAAACCTATCATCGATTTTCTGGTCTCCCTGAGCCCAACGACCTTTGTGGGCAATCGAAATATTCTGGATAATGTTATTATTGTAAACGAAATCGTTTCGTGGTCTAAGAAGAATAAGAAAAAAATTCTTATTTTCAAAGTCGACTTTCACAAGGCATATGACTCTCTCAATTGGAAGTTTCTGTTTAAGACTATGGAGTTCATGAATTTTCCTGATAAGTGGATTAAGTGGGTGATAGGCTGCCTTGAAATCTGGTAAAGGGTCGGTTTTGATAAACGGATCTCCAACCGAAGAATTTGCCTTCCAAGAGGGGACTCCGTCAAGGGGATCCTTTGTCCCCTTTCCTCTTTGTGCTAGCCATGGAGGTTTTATCTATGTTTGTTAATAGAGCTGTGGAGTCCGGGTTATTCAAAGGGATTAATTTGCCACATAAACGGTCCAAGCATCTCCCATCTTTGCTATGCGATGACGTACTTTTTATTGGTGAATGGTCCGAAGAGAACGTCTGCGCACTTAGCCGGCTTCTGAGGTGTCTTAGTTTGGTCTCGGGTCTTAATATCAATGCTAAGAAATGTAACCTTTTTGGAGTTGGTGTTGGCGATTCGGAGGTCAAGAGAATGGCGGCCTTCTGAACTGTAAGAATGGTTCTTTTCCCTTCGATTATCTCGGAGTTCCTATTGGTGCAAACATGAAAGGAGTTAGCAAGTGGAAACCGGTCATCGATAGATCACAAGCAAAATTGGCATCTTTGAAAGCGAACTCGTTATCTTTTGCGGGTAGGATAACACTAGCCAAATCTGTCCTGGGCAGTCTCCCTTCTTATCTATCTCTCCATTTTTAAAAGCCCTGATCTCGGTCTTGAAAAGGCTAGAAAAATCAGGAGAGATTTCGTTTGGGGAAGAATGTGAGAAGCATAAAATGAGTGGGTAAAATGGGACTTTCTCACTAGAAACAAGGAGAAAGGGGGTCTCGGAATCGGCAGATCAAGGAATTTAACGTAGCTATGTTGGTAAAGTGGTGTGGCGCCTGAGGGAGAATCCCGAGCACCTTGGGCTAAAGGTTGTCACATCCATTCACAAGACGGACCAATAATAAACTGGTCCTGTCAAAAATCTATCCGAGCGTTTGGAAGGATATTGGATCTATAGCGAGACTCTGGCAAAGAACGGTGTTGTGTTATCTAACAAACTCAAAGTGACTGTGGGAAAAGGATCGAATATTCGTTTTTGGAGGGACGTTTGGGTTGGTCAGCGCTTCATTCAAGACAGTTTCCCAGACATATTCGGCTGGCTAAAAATAGGAGAGCCTTGTGTCGGATAATTTTGCGGACATGTCTAGTAATAAATCGGTGGGTTTGGGATTGGATACGGATCCGTCATCAACGGCTGAATGGCTCAGACCGGTGCCATATTTGGCCATCTTATAGCAGGGCACATCTCGAGCGAGCGGGATCGTTGGGTATTTGACAACAGTGAAGGAGTTCAATTTTCCGTTAAAGATGTGAGGAAGCAATTAGCGGAGAATGACGGTTTGCCTAATACGGTAGTCTGTTTAAGTGGAACAACTGGGCTACTCTGAAAGTTAATTTTTTAGCGTGGCGTGCATTACAGGGCAAAGTGGCGTCGAAGTGCGAGTTGATGAAGAGAGGAATTCACATTCAGAACCAGTTATGCGATAGATGTGGGATGGTCGGGAAGATGTTAACCATATCTTCGTTTCCTGCCTGTTTGCCAAGAGTATCTGGTGGAATGTTTTTGTCCTGGCTGCGAATTCCGTTCCAAGCGTCGATGTCCTCGTTATCGAAGATCTTCGAGATTATCGACACCAGCCCGGGCTCGAGGAAATGGAGAAAGATCGTCCACCTCGTGATTTTAGCTACAATTTGGAGAATACGGCTAGCTCGTAATAAGAAGACCTTCGATGGAGTTTTTATTCCGGTGAAAAAACGCTTGAGATCATCAAGGAGGATTCATATCTCTGGATGCGTTACAGAATAAGTCGGCTTCTATTGACTTGGAACAAATGGTCTGATTTTAACATTATTGAGCTGTTGTAATGTAGCTTGTCCTTGTTTGTCGCTTTACTTTTGTTGTTTGTTGTTTCGTTCCAGCTCCTTGCTGGGTTCTATATATATATATATATATATATATATATATATAGATCTTTCGCCGTTCAAAAAAAAAAAAAAACATCCATTCCATTAAATTCTGTGTGTGGAGGAGAGAGAAACATATTACTGTTCATTTGTATATTTTGGAGGACGCAAGTGGTTGTGAGTGAAAGAGAGAATAAAAGGTAATGATAAAGATATAAAAAAATATTATTTAATTGAAAAGGAAAGTGGAAATGTAGTGTTTTTTAGTATAATTTATTGTTTTTAATGAAATGCTCCTAGTCCTACCATGGACGATGTAGTGTAAAAAATAACGATTTCTTTAATGGACAAAACTTAAAATTAAAAATATTAAGAATGGTCAAACGACTCTTCGTTATAACCACGAGCCCACATATTAAAAGATAATATATTATTATTATATTAATAAATGAAATCATCCACTAGCTAAATCCAAGAAACGAATATATAAGTAATAGAGATCACGTCTTATATTCCACACATCCATCATCCTCTCAATCCTAAAAAACTTCCAATTTTATCGCAACCAAATCCATATATACTCCAAAAATTAAGGAAGAGTCAAAGATTGTGATTTTTATAAGATTTGAAGAATACCCTGTTTCAACTTTCATGGTATGACTCTCTTCTTACCTCTTATATTTGTTCTCCAATACACTGTAATAAAATATCATGTTATTTGTTGATTAATTTAGTTTTTTGGTTTTTGGGTTTCTTTGTTTAATCTTGTTTTAGGCGACTGAAGCTTCAAATATCAAATATGAAGAGGTATTGTTATTCGCAAACTTTTAGATTACAAAATTGCTCTGATTTTGTTTGTTTTTTGTTTTTTTTTTATAATTTTGGCATGAACACTTGGGGCTTACAGTCATGGTGATGTGAATAATTTTCAGGAATTTTATTGTAACTCGAAAGGATTACAGCTTTTACGTGTAGATGGCTGCCCGTTGATACCGAGCCAAAGGCTTTGATCTTTCTTAACCATGGCTATGGCAGGAATGCAGTGTCTCCATGAAAGGTCAGCTGGCTTCTTCCACACCTTACTTGAGTTTCAAGTGTACAAAATGATTCATTATGATTTATTGCTTCATATCTTTAAAAATGAAGATTAAAATAAATATATATTGGGAGTTTCTTATCAACGCCATAAAGTGGATTCTAAAATACGGTCCTTTTAGTATAAAGAGGTACTTTTTTTTTTCTGAAATAATGGATTTTAATAATCTTAACTATTAGTTGTTGGCTGGCAACGGTTCTAACTTCAAAAATAACCAGTGGACTTTTTCACATATTGTAAACCAACGAACCTTTACTAACAGAACCCCAAATTCTTTTTGTCTCCTTAAAATATGTGAAAATGTGGGACTACTACTGGTTATTTTTGAAGTTGGGACCGTTGCCGGCCAACAGCTAATAGTTGGGATTATTAAAATCTATTATTCCTTTTTGTTTAGAATCCTAACATACGAGAAGACATACATTTTTATTGCAAAAATTTCGAGAGATTGAGAGTTGAGGGAGTTATGTTCGGATAGAAAGAATCAAATACGAAGCGAACTTAGTCAAACACTAAAACAAGGGGTGGCATAAAAAAACGTAGGATTCAGGCTTCTTATTTTTTTATACAGTGGCGCCGCCCTATTTCGTACAACAAAAAATATAAATTATTTATATTGATTTGGATTAATTGAAATTAAACAGGGGCTGCATTAAGGCTTGTGAAGGCAGGATTTGCAGTTTATGGTATAGATAACCAAGGTCATGGAAGTCTTCTGGAATTCAGGGTTATATCCCCTCTTTTGATGATCTTGTTACAGATTGCTCCGATTATTTCACAAGCATTTGTGGTAATTTTTTATTTATTTTATATTGATTTGTATTCTTCTCATTATTAAATTAGCTTCAACTCAAATGGTTGAATTTTAAAATTTTGACTTGGTCAAATAAGACCGGGTGAATGAAGATTTTGAATTGGTTCTTGTTTTATAGGATAACTATGAACATATCAATACATGTCATATACCTTTTTATAGTTATTAATACTATTTTAAAATGCAATAGAGAATTCATATATTTACTTTTTGAAAAATATATCCCCTCACTAAAAAGATTATTTTTAGAAAATACACTAAAAACATTATTTTTAAAAAAATATTAGAAAAATGATTTATTGTGATTTGAAATGTATATGTTTTAATTAATGTGCATTTTATTTTCAGAAAAGAAAGAAAATAAAAGAAAAATGAGGATATTGCTTGGAGAATCTATGGGAGGAGCAATGGTTCTCTTGTTACATAGGAAGAAACCAGAGTACTGGGATGGTGGAGTCTTGGTTGCACCTATGTGCAAGGTATGAGCTACTTCTCTTCCTCTGTTTTCTTTTCTGTTCAAATATGGCAACTAGTATACATATATTAATTATCTCTATTGTACATAACTTTTTTTAACTCCAACACACCCATAAAATTTACTCTTAAATCCACCTAAGGTCTATCTTATGTAACTTGAACATACACCACTTTAATAAAGATAAAAACACAAACACCAGGTTTATTAATTATCTCGCTTAATATATAACTAATTTTAAAGTAAAACATCATAATAAACATTTGTATTTAGTGCTTATCTTATATAGTGAGCAAGACGGCCATGTAGTTATATAACCAACTTATATATCACATTCAAAAGGACAACTATAAACGTATTAGATTCGAATAATTTACTAAAAGTATTGTATTAAACTTCCTTATATATGTGTGTGTTCTCTTCCTCTGTTTAGAAATTAGCAACTAATAACATTTCAAATGTGTCAAAAATATTGAAATCAATAACCTTTTCTCATATAAAATTTAATAAATCTGTATTGAAACTAGAAGTAACCAATGTGGTGGTGGTCCATTAGCGAAGACAAAACCTTTAAATATTTGGGTTCAAGTTTTACAGACAACAAAGGATTAAAAGAAATTTGCCGTTAAAAAAATCTAAAAAACTATATATGATCTTAAATTGGTTTTGTGTCAAGTATCATTTCCTTATTAAATTAGATACCATGCTCATTTAATACAAAAAGTGCCGTGCATTTTCTTAAAATCTGAGGGGTAATTATGGGATTTCAAGTGGGAAATATCCATGAAAGAAAAAAAACTATCTTGCTTTTCAAAAATCACTTTTTTCTAGAAACAAATGGTTTTACGTCGCTATTCCGTACTATCTATCGAGTGTGAAAGGTTGTAAAGGTTGCAATTGATATTTGAAATGTATAGCTTTTATGGATGAAATGATAAGGCCAACATAAATGACAGTGAAACCAACCTAACGTTCAATGTTTGTTGAAATATACACATGTTGAATAAAAGTGTTTGATTTTGATTATGTATCACATGAAAAATAATTTTAAGTATAAAAAAATCAAAGAGAAAAATACAAAGTTGGAAAATGATTAAGCCTTGGCCGAATATTATGTTTATGTATTATTATATCTGATGATTATTTACGTAATTCAGTTTATATTCAAGTTGTTATCCGTAATATTATATGTTTATGTTTTTTAATTCTTAGATTGCTGATGATATGAAGCCACCTCAACTGGTGATTAAAGTGCTAACGAAACTCACAAAAATAATCCCAACATGGAAAATTGTCCCGGGTCAAGATATTGTCGATGTTGCTTTTAGAGATCCTGCGATTAGGGAGGAGGTAAGAATAAATCTAGTCATGTATTTGTGTTAGTCAAGGTAATGCATATAACTTACCAAATTGTATGTTTGTGTGTCAGGTTCGTAATAACCCTCTATGTTATAAAGGTCGACTTCGTTTACAAACCGCCAACCAACTACTAAATGTTAGCTTAGACCTTGAAAAGAGGCTCCAAGAGGTAAGCTTATTGAGTTTTTTTTATTTATTAGAAATAACGTACCAAGAAATATGTTTCTAAAACTAACATGACAAATTTGTTTTAATTAGGTCACATTTCCATTCTTCGTTGGACATGGAGAAGCAGACAAGGTGACTGATCCAACAGTGAGCAAACTTCTATATGAAACTGCTTCAAGTTTCGCCAAAATGTTTAAATTGTATCCGGAAATGTGGCATTCTCTCACGTACGGGGAGTTCACTGAGAACATAGATATTGTGTTCCAAGACATAATAAGTTGGATTGATGACAGAATTTCTAGTGGAAACTCGAGATTGGAGAGGGAACAAAAGAACGCAAATGATGAGTTACACACAAATACCTCGAGCACAAAGAAGTTGGTTGATTGATCGATCACAAAACTACATACTTGCATATTATTTTTCTAGAATCAGGAATTTACAAAAAATATATACAAGTTTTATATCATGTAGAATGTTATTAGACAAAACTGGTTAACGATAAGTGTATTCCAATGAACTTTTGTACCATATCAACATCATGAGCCCACATTTGACCTGGAATTGGTGAAGGTCCTTAGGTCCTATCTAGGGTGGAGCTATACTAGTAATCGATATCAGTTAGAATATATTTATTAACACTAAAATTAGCAACATATTTAGACATACAGGTATATTGTACTCAAAGCTTTGAGAGTTTTTTAAAAAAAATTGATATTACACTTTTAAGTTTTAACTCATATCTATTTGACCTTTTACTTTTAACCCAAAGGTTTTCATCTATTGCAATTTAACCTCACAACTCTTTTACTTATAACTTTGGTCTCCCACACTTTTCATATTTTGTAGATTTTTTGTTTTACATTTAGTTTTAAATTTTACGAGTTAACACGGCGTAACGTGTGTGTATGTGTGGTTCAACGTTTTAACGTTTTGTTTTATGCTTCGTACCAAATTTTGCAAGTTAACACAGCTCAACGTGCGTGTGTGGTTCAACGTTTTTACGTCGTCTATTTTCCCTGTTTGATAGGTTCGTTACAACGCGTGGGGTCCTAAATCGACTTAATTATTATTTTCTATGTTTTACGTTGCCGTCTAATTTCTTCACATTAACACACCATAACTTCAGTATTGGTTGTCACTGGCGGTGTGGCATTGGTGCTATTCGGCACGATTTTACGCCCCCGTCGCATTGCAGCGGGTGGTAAATCTAGCTTTATTAAAACGACTAGAATGCTTTTTGTAGATACATAGAATTAATATCATTTAAGGTGGGGTGTTGGTGTATTTGGCATGCGAGAAGCAAGTTAAAGTTCGAGAATAAACAGAGTCGGGTGGAAGATATAATCAAGGATGTGAAGACTACGAGTTTTCTGTGGTATAACAATAGATCTAAATCTAGAACAATTTCATGGAATGATTGGTGTAACTTTGTAATTGTGTAAGTGTTCGTGTGTTGGACCGCCCCATTTTATGGGTTGGTTTTTGTTAATGAAGTTTATGTTTCAAAATATCTATATACTAGGTTAGAACCCCGTGTATTATACGGGTTGAATAAATACAATTTTATATACTAAATAATAAAAAAAATATATCTTTAAAAAATCTCGTTTATTACACGGGTTGAATAAATGCAATTTTATGTACCAAATAATAAAACAATATATATTTAAAAATCACGTTTATTACATTGGTTGAATAATTGTAATTTCATATATTAAATAATAAAAAAAGTTATATCTTTAAGAACCCCGTGTATTGTACGGGTTGAGTAAATTTAATTTTATATATTAAATAATAAAAAAGTTACATTTTTAAGAACCTCGTCGAGCTGAGGAGCGAGACTAAGCTCGACCGTTAGGGAGACTAAAGCGGGAGGCTGTGTTATACGGGTTGAACACATGTAATTTTATATACCAAACAATAAAAAGTTATATCTTTATAAATCCTATGTATTATATGTATTGAATAAATCTAATTTTATATACTACATAATAAAAAAGTTATATTTTTAAAACCCCGAGGATTACACGAGTTGCATAAATGTAATTTTGTATAGTAAAATTAAAAATGTTATATCTTTAAAAAAACCTCGTTTATTACAATGGGGTTGAATGAATCTAATAAAAATTTATATCTTAAAAAAACTAACGGATATACTTGATATACGATGGATGGGGTGATTGCGGTGATTGTTCTTATAAATGTCACGTAAACATATTGATTACCGTATTTGAGTTGAGAATTGAACACGAAAATATAAGTATAGAACCAATAAACACCTTTTAAACATTTTTGAAATAGATTCTACCCTTAACTATCTTAGTTTAATAAAATAAATAAATCATTTAAATTAACTGAGTTAGGGCTAAAGGACATAACTTGCAAGAGTTTGCAAACATCGAGTACGTTTTCTGTAATTATTGAAGACAAAGGACACAGTTTGCAATAAGTGACATACATAAAGGACGATTTTTGTAATTTACTCTATTTTAAAATATTATATATATTATCTTCTATATGAATTGTTTAAATTTATATTAAATTTAATTGTTTAATTATCTTTTAGCTGATATTAACTATCTATAAAAATAGATAGAAACTCGGTCGATTTTGTGCACTCGCTATAAGAAATGAAAGTAAAAACCCAGAAGATATATCAAAACGTAAACAAATTTAAACACATACTATAATTATATAACTTGAAGAAAATATATTATTTGGTTAAAAAAAGTTAAAAGACCATAGTGATTTCGTGAAAGTGATGCCACACTAAGTAAGATGTGATTTAATGGAGGGGCCAAAGTGAAGATGTTTGAAAAGTTAAGTGGTCAAATTAAAAGACTGAAAACACTACAATTTTTCAATACGTTATGAATTAATATATCCCTCCAATTTTAATATTATATATAAATCTTTTTTCCAATTTCCAATTTTAATCATATTATATATATATATATAGGGGATGGTTCAAATGAAAACCACTTTTATTGTGAAAACTCGAAAACTAACTAAAAAAAGCCTAAAAAACACACAAATTTTTTTTTTTCAATTTTTTTTTATAAAAATCGCTAGTTTTTATATATAAAAAAAAACTTTTTTTCAAAAAAAAAAAAAAAATTTGTGTAGTGCACATGTGTAATAATACACATGTGTAGTACACATACATATGTGCAGTATTACACATGTGCACTACACAAATTTTTTTTTTTATTTTTTTGAAATTTTTTTTTATATTAAAAAACCTGCGAAATTTTGATTGCAAAAAAAAAAATTAAAAAAAAAATTTTTGTATGTTTTTTTGGCTTTTTTTAATTAGTTTTCGAGTTTTCACAATAACTAGTAGTTTTCATTTGAACCTTCCCCTATATATATATAAGTAGATAAATTTATTTATGCCAATGATTTAGAGTTGATAAGATTTATATTAATTTAATTAATACTTAACAATTTAAATTAAATAATAATTATCTATAATTAAAGATGTTTTAAAATAACTAGTCGTTTACCCGCGCGATGCGGCGGGAAACATATCACTTAGGTTGGTGAGTTTAGGGCTATGTACGGGGCGGTTTGGTTTTGAACCATAACCAAAACCAAATTCGCGATGCAACGGAAAACACAACACTTGTTAGTAATTCTAAGGGTGTGCATGAGTGCACCTCGCGCCTTTAATAACTATGGTGGAAGCTAAATTCATCTTGGTATCTAACTATCTCGGACGGTGAGAAAGGTATTATTTGTCTTTGTTGATAGCTCCTCAATATGACCAAGTTAAACCAGCATATGCTACAATTCACTAAGTTTAGACACACCAACACATTGTAGGTGAAACCAAAATATTCAGAGTACAAATCACAAGTTTCAACAACAATACTCCACACAAAGATACATAACCTCAAATTTCAACTTTAACCCGGTCGATGAACTCAGACTTGTTTTGTTGAAACTTGTACTCAAATTTCACAAAGCTACAAGTTTCAACAACAAATCTACTCTACACAAAGCTGCACTACCTCGATTACGTCGATCTAGTAGGAGACCCGCGTGATGCGGCGGAGGGTGGTGGGTGGTGGCGGCGGTTGTAGGTGGCAGTGGTTGGCAGTGGCGACAGCGATGGTCGGGGGTGGTAGTGGCGTTGGTAGGCAGTAGCGCCGATGGTCGATAAAAAATAGATAATCCTAACGATTGAAAAAAATAGGTTTAATAATCTAAACTGTGAGCTATCGGTAAAAAATAATTCATAGTAGTAGTTCGACCAATGATAATCCTAACTTTTATTTTTGTTGCCAAGAGCAATCGAGGTAGCATTATTGTCATAGATTCTACACTCAAGCTGACCCGGATTCGATTCTTATCCTACGCGAATCACACGTATAAACCAGTTTAAAACTGGCTGAAGAAAAAGGTTCAAAACACGAAACATCAAAACCGGTTCCACCTCTACCCGGTCAAAACATGGAAAAGAAAATGGTGCAGACCTGTCAAAACCAGGTTAACACCACGAACATGCGCTTTACCTATTGTTGACCAAACTCGGACGTGATTCCGGTTCTAAAAAACCCTTTTATGCATCTCTAGCCAATAGGTCATAGTAAGAATTATTAAAATACATTTTTTTTCTTAATTATTAAAATGCATCTCTAGCTAAAGGACATTTCAAAGACCAGTTGCAACCTGCAAGTCTGCAACTATATTACATAGATTATCAACTGTGAAATCCAAAAAACAATCAAGAGTCCCTAAATTTCCTAGACCGTGGACCCTCTAAAATTAGATGCAAAACGATGGTCATTTGGTAATAGCAAAACTGAAAATTTAAGCCAAATCAGTTTAATAAAATGGTGTTTGATTTTCTTACATGCATTATCCATTTAACTAACATTCATGTAGAAAGACCATTTTGCCATCTTACTAACTTATTAAGTTTTACCATAAGTATATAATGGCTAGTGAATTTCACTTAAGACAACCATATCCTTATTGAGTTAAGTTTGGCGAGTGGGTCATGGCTTCTGTTGTGGAGTGGAAATGAATGAAGTTAGAAAGGGTTGTCATCAAAGTTGGGATGATGATCCAAAAGGGGATGGAGTCACTAATTGTTATTTTAGTGAGTAGAAAATGTGTTTGGACCAGAGTAAAGAAGAATTTTAAAAGAAACTACATGGTGGCTGAGCATTTTAAAGGGATTTATTTAGTTATTTTGTTTTTAAATTAGTTTAAGTGAATTACATGAGACTCTTTATGTGATAGTTTTTAAAAACATAACCAAACAGTGTTGGTTTCAACTCTCAAGGACCGAAATAACATGAAACATAAATAAAAAAAAATACGAAAATCGAGGAAAAAATATTGTCTAATACCAATATTTTTTTCAGACCTTAGGGACGAAAAAATTACTCATATGTATTTAATTTTGAGTTAGTTAAAAGGTGACTATTTAACCATAGCCGGTGTTAGAGCCCAACTTAAAAACATGTGGCCCGAATTGCAATTTTGTAACCTTACCGAATGTGTGATAAGGGCAAAGTCATATTTACTCTTGTTTAATTACAGGTGTGTTTAATTGGTGTCAAATACATCAGACTCCTTTCTTGTTTTTCTAGAGCAACCAATACAAAAGGACAAAGTGAAAATCAACTCTTGAAGTCCTCAATGGCATTGCTTGTTTGAACTCTATTAACTGCTTTCCACACCTGATAACATTCAAAATCACAACCATTAACATTTAACACATAAGGTTTGGTCAAGGTCATGACCAAAAAGACCTTCAAAACAGAGTTGATGTACCCTGCAGTCTGATTAGTAGACAAATTAATAGCAATGAATGCTACAACCTGTATAGAAAGAGCACAGATGATGAACATCCATTGCCCCTGAATCACAATGCCATTTTCATAGCACCTTACAATCCAATTTTATACACCTTACAATCCATTTTATAGCACAAAAATCGAGCTACGGCTTAGTTATAAAAGGCGTGCAGGCGCAAACTGTACAGAAAGCGCAGCTGAGGCATGCTTTTTTGGTGAAAAATAAACTCTGAGGCACGCCCCTCATGTACATGCCATATTTTTGTGCAAAAAATTGTGGTACATCAAAAATGGATTTTGAAACAGGGAAAAGAATAACCATTGATCAAAAGAATATAAAAATCATAACTTGGAGAAGTTGTGTCGGATTAAAAAAATTGTCATCAAATTTTGTAAGTGACATATTTTGTAAGTTTGTTTGTGGGCTCAACAATTTACAACGCTTTCAACATTTTGAGCTTTTAGTACAGTAAGCTTTAAAAGTTTGTACATGTTGAAAATTGTGTAAAAGACCATCTTGCCCTTCCTAATTGCTTAATGATATAGTATAGAAGTATAGATAATATTGATGGTGCTCTTTGCTAAAGAAAAAAATACATTCGACTTACCACCATAGATATGGTGAAACGTTTATACACTATCATGTCCCTGGCCACAAGCTCTGGTGCAGGTACCTACCAAAAATATAAACAAAAATAAGCTAAAAAATACTTTAAAAATAGTTCTTTTCAACCACATATGCCACAATACACAATCTAAAGTTGACTAATCTTTTACTGGTCAACTTAAACTGAAATCAACCAGCTATATATAAGGTAATAACATACATAATCTTTTACTGGTCTACTTAAACTGAAATCAACCAGCTATATAAAGTAATTACATACATAAAACAATTAAAATTTTTAATGAACTATATTTCCTGCACACAACAACCTGCCTTTTTGTCGTTCCATTAACATTGACACTGATGGCACATAACTAACTCATGTAGTATAAAGAACGGTGGACTCACTTGCATCAAGGTATAGTATAATCAAGCTTTGTACAGGTGTTTATGTGGTTCTCTAATATCCACCACGCTCCTCAACAATTTTGGCAACAATTATGCTTCCTCCTAGTGCATATAGAAACACGTTGGAGAAGCATTTTGACTGTTCGACAATCCAGGTTGCAGCCCTCAACGCTTTTACATTAAGACGTGTGAATTAAAGCATCTAGAGCCCTGTTTAGCAAAACAAGTTTAGCTTAGCTATTTAAATTTATGAAAAAAAAATCTATCATTCCTTGTAATGCAGAGCTATTTCGTAACATCACTACAGAAATCAGAAAGCATTTACCTTGAGTGGTTGGAGCCCAAAGATATAAGGAGACACCTTCATTTGAGAAAATAGCACCAAGAGGGCCTCATAAAAGAGAAAATGTCATCAATAACACCAGGTAGATACAAACCAATAACTTTAATTCATTGTCCAGTGGTTGCAAAAATTAGGAGAGGTGCAGATTACTATATATGAATATGGTAAATTAGCCCTTTTTAGCATTCCAACAAAGATATACCCCGTAAGAACAAATCTTTCAAGGGGCGCATATAATTTAAGTTATTAAGTATATGCAAATATGCTTACAGTTCACATAAAGAAAGAACCAGTTGCATACCATACGTGATCCCGTACTCGTCCCAACCGCCCTTCACGGCTACACAGTCGTCCCCGGACACGATGTAACAGTCCTCGATTCGTGTATTTGTGCAAGAATCTGAAGAACAGATGTGACAACTCGAAACTTAGAACCTTTCGTTGTATCTTGATGTAACGTGCTTGAACACTATGTGACTAGTTTAGTAAATGTTATAAGTGAACCTTTTATGTGATTATGTGTGTGTGCTTGTATGAATAGTATGTATATATATGTGTAAGTGGGCCGAGAACCAAGAACCCGACTCGAGACCATGCGGTCTCGAGTGAACAGTAACAGTTGGGCCGGTTGGGCCGTTTAATCACACCTGAAACCCATTAGGGTGCACCATGTAGAACTAGTATATATACCATACTCCTAGCCATCTTTGCCATTTTCTTGGGCAAACCACACACACTCTCCTACTTTCTCTCTCACTAAAACCCTAGAAGCACAAACCTCCACTCCCTCATTCTCGGATCCAATCGGTTAACACTAGAGTCTTCGGTTCAAGCTTGGAATCGGCATTTAGAGTTCACCCTTCCTATCCCCTAACCGGTTAGTGATCCTTGTTGTATTTTGTGTTTGGGTTGATGATTATGTGTTTATAATCGGTTGATGAAGTCATATGGTAATATGTTTGCTTGCTAAGTTTATACATGATTAAAGGTGTTGATGGGTAATGATATAGATTAGTGATGCATGCTAGGTATTTATTTTGTATGATGATATATACAATGAGGTTTAAACCACTTATTGTTAATGTTCATGAAACCGGCTTGCATATATACTAGATAATGTCATGAAATCGGTGTTATGTGATGATTGAGACCATTAGATGTGTATGTTTAAGTGTTTTGATTGTTGTTCATGTTATGGCCATGATTTGGGCTAAAAACCCTAAAATATGATGAACAAGTTTGATGATCAACATTAACATGATTTGAAAATATGAAGAACAACATGAATGTGCTATGAATGTGTTATGAATATTTGAAATCTGATTGTTTGATCCATTTTAGTAAATTGTTGGACAAGAAAACATGTTTAAATGGATAGTACACAATTGTTGCATGAAATCAAATTTCCACTGGATAGTACAACTGTGCAGAATCAGCAGTTGCTGGGGGGTCGAGACCCCTGGTTTCGACTCGAGACCATGAACATGATAACTTGAGAACATAGATTGCGACACAGGTTGCGAGTCGAGAACCCCTAGTCTCGACTCGAGACCACACATGACCATCACACAAACATCATGACCCGAGACCATGCTTGCGAGTCCGGTTGCGACTCGAGACCAATACATGCATGACCCGAAACCACCTCGGTTGCGACTCGAGATCTTGTAAGCTGCACTCGAGACCGCACAGTCTCGACTAGAGACCGCACAGTCTCGACTCGAGACCAGATACATGTACACACTATTTGGACTTCCACACTGCTACGGGCTTGGATATTTGGGCCGGACTTATGGGCTTCTTGTGTCACTGTTGAATGCGTGTTTTGGGCTTGCATGCTATTACGAGACCAACTGTTTGGGTCACACTTAGACTTTGGTTATTACATGAATGATACTGTGGAACTTGTTGCGAACTGTTGTTGAACTGCCATACTAGATATGTATGCCATGATTGTTACTTGTGTACAATACGTACGTGCACTACTTGGATACAAACCTGACTTGAATGGTATCTATGTTAGGACATAGTTGACCACTTACGACTTGATTGACTTTTCTGTGTATCTGCCGAGCAAACCAAGGTGAGTTCACACCCTCTACAAAGCATGAGATTCCCTGGGTTGGGAATGGGGTTAAGGAACGTAGATTCCTCGTCCTCCTTGGGTAGGACAGTAATGGTTCAGGAATGTAATTCCTCGTCCTCACGGGCAGATAACTCGTACTAGACCAAAACTCTATCACGAAGTCCCTCCTTTTTGTATCGACTTAATCGCCGGGCCAATGGCGAGCGGGTCATTAGTTAGATAGCGCTATTTAGGTCTGACAAACCTCACACCGTGCCGCAGAGGACGGGCATGAACTAATGGATCTGGGGCACGTCAATGATGATAGACATTGACAGTTTCAGGGCACAAAAACATGACTACAGTCAGCAGTCGATATGGTAACGAGTCTAGTGTATACATGGGGTAGCCCCCACGGCCGAAATGCCAGATAACTAACACGGGGTAGCCCCCACGGCTGGAATGCCAGAGCAACCGGGAATAAACAAGTCACGTTTTTCAACTATGGGGTAACCCCCACGGCAGGATGCCAGATAAAGGAAACTGTTTTCGAAACAACTTAAAACGAACACCCAACCGTGAACTCACTCAACTTGTTGTTGACTCGTTACTACATGCTTTGCAGGACCATAGGTACTTAGCTGGAGCTTGCACGGAGGAGAGTCGTTGTGGGACATGGATAGCTGCGTGTCATGATAAACTTAGAAACAATTGAACTTATCTTTGGGTTTTAAATCTTATGCTTCCGCTTGCAACTTAAACTACGTTTTGTTTGAACACCAATTGTATTGGTTGGATTTTTATAACTACTTACATGCCTGTTCAATATGATTGGTGGCTGGATCCTGGTCAGTCACTCCTCCAAGCGGTAGTACTCCGCAGGTGGATTTTGGGGGTGTGACAGATTGGTATCAGAGCCATTGGTTATAGTGAACTTGGTTTTAATAAAGGAGAAACGTTTTTGTTAAAACTAGACTATAACCTGTACGGTGCTCAACGGTCCACAACGACGCTTCACTCCACATGCAAGGCTCGACATTCTAGGTGATATGATCTGTGTATATTGCCTACTTGTTAGTTACATAGTACATTGCCCAAGGTATGCTTGATTAGTATAGCTACTATTGCTTGAAACATGTGTGCTTACTCCATTCTACCATCGCACTTTCGCGAACCTCTCTCACTCATGTTTCCCTCTTGTATGAAGATCATGAGTGGACGCGTTAACATGACACAAGCCCAGTTGACGGCTCTGATTAACGAACGAGTTGCTGCGGCACTTGCAGCTGCATACGCAGGAGGTATATCCTGCAGTCCGAACTCATTCTAGGATCTTTAGGATCCTACTCTCGTGAACCAACCTTTGTGTTAAACTCTGTCTTTCTTTCACCTACCTTAGGTCAACATGCTCAGCCACCGGTGTGCACCTTTAAGACCTTTATGGACTGCCGACCCACTACTTTTAGCGGCACTGAAGGAGCAGTAGGTCTCCTCCACTGGTTTGAGAAACTAGAATCTGTGTTCGAAATGTGTGAATGCCCTGAGGCGCGCAGGGTGAAGTATGCTACCGGTACTCTCGAGGGTTTAGCCCTCACATGGTGGAACGCTCAAGTTCAAATGCTGGGGTTGGTTGCTGCCAACGCCACCCATGGGAAACTTTCAAGGAAATGATCAGGGAGGAATACTGCAGTCGTGATGACATTCATAAACTGGAAGACGAGTTCTATAACCTCAAGATGACGGGTCAGAAATCGAGGCGTATACTAAGAGATCGCATGAGCTTGCCTTATTATGTCCTACTATGGTGGACCCTCCATATAAGCGAATTGAACTCTATCTCAAGGGCTTGGTGCCAGAAATCCAAAGTCATGTGACTTCAGCAAACCTGGCAACTATCCAGCAGGTTGTTCAGTTGGCTCACCGTCTTACTGATCAGGCGGTGGAGCAGAACAAGCTACCAAAGCGCATAGGTGCTGCAACTACTTCTGGTACCTCTAATGACAACAAACGGAAATGGGATGGAGCTTCAAGCAAGGGTTCAACTTCTGTGCAATCTCAGTCTCAGCAGAGAAAGACTGATGACTACAAGAGCCCCAGTCAGCAATCGTCTGGTGGTCAAAGTCATGGTGGGTATAAGGGGAATCACCCCAAATGCAATCGCTGCAACCTACACACAGCGGGCCATGCACCATGGGCAACTGTCATCGGTGCAACAAGCCTTGTCACGCTGCAAAGGATTGCAGGAGCTTATACCCCGCCAATCAGAATCGTCAGCAAGCTCAACAGAACCAGCGGCAGCAGCAGGTAACAACAAAGGGTGCTTTCAGTGTGGAGCTGAAGGCCACTTCAAGAAAGATTGTCCCAA